>NC_080084.1:21832130-22138235 GCF_949987535.1 Balaenoptera acutorostrata | reverse complement strand
AGTGCTGCAATGAACATTGGGGTGCATGTATCCTTTCGAACCATGTTTTTCTCTTTCTCTGGATATATGCCAAGAGTGGGATTGCTGGATCATATGGTAGCTCTATTTTTAGATTTTTAAGGAACCTCCATGCTGTTCTCCATAGTGGCTGTATCAGTTTACATTCCCACCAACAGTGTAGGAGGGTTCCCTTTCTCCACACCCTCTCCAACATTCGTAGATTTTTTGATGACGGCCATTCTGACTGGTGTGAGGTAATATCTCATTATAGTTTTGATTTGCATTTCTCTAATAATTAGTGATGTTGAGCATCTTTTCACGTGCCTCTTGGCCATCTGTATGTCTTCTTTGGAGAAATGTCTCTTTAGGTCTTCTGCCCATTTTTTGATTGGGTTGTTTGCTTTTTGGATATTGAGCTGCATGAAATGTTTGTAGATTTGGAGACTAATCCCTTGTCGGTCTCACCGTTTGCAAATATTTTCTTCCGTTCTGTGGGTTGTCTTTTCATTTTGTTTATGGTTTCCTTTGCTGTGCAAAAGCTTTTGAGTTTAATTAGGCCCCATTTGCTTATTTTTGTTTTTATTTCCATTACTCTAGGAAGTGGATCAAAAAAGATCTTGCTGCAATTTATGTCAGAGAGTGTTCTGCCTATGTTTTCCTCTGAGAGTTTTATAGTGTCCAGTCTTACATTTAGGTCTTTAATCCATTTTGAGTTCATTTTTGTGTATGGTGTTAAAGAATGTTCTAATTTCATTTTTTTTTTTTTTTTTACATGTAGCTGCATAAGTAGAGCAGGTTTGATGTCCATGAGATCAGACAAAAATGGTAGTGGGCGTAGTCAGCATTCAGGTTTTCAGTTGAGTAGGAAGGATTAGTTGGAAAGTGGATTGTAGAACAAGAACCAGGAAAAACATCTTTATGTTCCAAGCTGAATTAATGGATGTGTTCTGGAATACATAGTGCTGTTTATTAGCCATGTGATCTGTGGGAAAAAAAATTTTTAATTGAAGTAAAATTAAGTAACCTGAAATATGCTTAGCTTAAGTGCACAATTATGAGTTTTGACAAATATGCACGTGTGGAACCAACACAGTAATCGAGGTATAGAACATGTCCATCACTCCCAGAAAGTGCTTTCAACCATGCGAACAAGTTGCTAAGCTTCGGTCATCAGTAAAGTGAGGATTATAATAACGCTTGCTTTACAAGGTTGTTGCCATTATAACAGTAGCAAATAACAATTGTGTGTGAGTTAGAAAGTTTCCAAAACTTTCATGTAACTCTTAATCCTATGGGATGGAATGTTACTGTCATATCAGTTTTTACAGATGAGGAAAATGAGGCCAAGATTATTTTTGGCTTGATCAAGGTGGGTAACCCAGTTACCAAGTAAATGTGGGAACTCTCTGTGAGTGACGCCTGCCCTCCGTGTCTAGGCAGCTATGGGTCTGTAGCTGTATAGCGCTACCAACTGTTAGTTGATTTTATTTCTGTGAAAAGGCGAGTTCGGAAAGAGATCAAGAGTACACATTTGAACTGAGTTTAATATCCATTGCTATTTATTAACTGTGTCTCTTGGGCAAGGTACTAACTGTCTGGAAACATCAGGTTTAGTATCCAGAAGGGGTGGAGGGATGGGAAGGAGGTGACTGTCATGGGACCTGTCTGTCCCACTGGGCTATCAGCTGAGAGGGTGACTGTGAGAACACTTTGAGGACTTTCAAGTGCTACACGCCCCTGTCGCTGTCGTTACCCGTGGAAGAGGTAGCTGCTTGCTCCCCCGTTCTGGCCTCACACGCTGGTGACTGTGGGCAGACAAGTGGGACTTGACAGTGTGTCAGGGACAGGCAGTTCCCACTTGTCGGTTTCTCGGTGCCGTGAATACTGTGTTTACACAGCGTTTTCTGTCTCAGGTCTTTCTGACATTCAAAAGCCTCAGACAGTTTTTCAGCTATTAGGTCAGCCTCACTCCACAGTACTTGCCATTTTATTTGGAAAGTGTCTTTAAAGAGAATTCTATTTTGATTTTCTTTCTGAAAAGTATACCCTTGGTACAAAACAGTATGCGTTGGTTTGAGGTGGGTGAATCCCTAAGTAATCCGGAGAACTGCAGGATGTGTTCTGGCCTGAACAGATTCTCTGGTGCATGCTTCCGTATTCCTGAAGATGAGCCATCCGCATCATGTGTTTAAATGCCAGTGATTAAACATAGCCCTTAACTTCAGGATTTAAATTTGGTCCGTGCAAACATCCTCTTCAAGACTGTTCTCTTAAGGATTGTTTCCCCGCCCCCCCCCGCCCAGTACACCCGCTCCTGGGATGGTTCTCAGTCCTGGAGGAGCATTACAGCGTCATAACATCACAGCAACGGCTGAGGGTTGTCTGGTCCAGGTGCTGGCTTTCAAGCTCTTGGCCTCTGCAGAGGCAGCTCCTCAGGGTTGGTCTTTAGAAGCCTCTGTCCATGTGTATCCCATGGGGCTTTTTTATTTTTTTTTCTTTTTTAAATAAATTTATTTATTTATTTATGGCTGCGTTGGGTCTTTGTTGCTGCGCGTGGCCTTTCTCCAGCTGTGGCGAGCGCGGGCTACTCTTCGTTGTGGTGCGTGGGCTTCTCACTGCGGTGGCTTCTCTTGTTGCGGAGCACGGGCTCCAGGCGCAAGGGCCCCAGTAGTTGAGGCTCGTGGGCTCAGTAGTTGTGGCTTGCGGGCTCAATAGTTGTGGCTCACGGGCTCTAGAGCGCAGGCTCAGCAGCTGTGGCGCACGGGCCCAACTGCTCCGCGGCACGTGGGATCCTCCTGGACCAGGGCTCGAACCCATGTCCCCTGCATCAGCAGGTGGATTCCCAACCACTGCGCCACTAGGGAAACCCCCATGGGGCTTTTTTGTGTGCTGGCTTCTTGGCCTGTGTCTTGGCTTCCAGTGGAGGGGTAGAGCATACGCTGACCCTTCCGTGAGGGGTCCAGGGCCTTTCTGATCCATTGGCCGTCTCAGCACTTCCTTTTGTGTGGGTCTTTCTGGCCCTCCTCTTCGACCTTCCTGGAGAGTGGGAAGTAGCTCCCTGTAGCCCAGCCGGCATCCTCGCTACCCTGCCCACCCTCCTCTTCCTCACTGCCCTTTTCACCTGACTCAGAGGTTCCTTGCAAGAATTTGTGAACCAGGTGTGCTTGGTGACAAAATGTCTACTGTGATATAGTGAAGTGGAAAAAAAATGCAATGTACTAAGATTTTCATCAAGCTAATTTATATAGTCTAAACTGAAAGAATGTTGTTTACTCTGCAGTTATGTACTCCCTTCATTTCTGTGTTAAAATGCCCTTTTATAATGTGTTGGTAGTAGTAAAAAGTTATTTTGTCTGAAGTATCTTTAGTGACAAAATTAAAAGCTGGCTTCCCCAGGTTGTCTCTCTAGATTTTTGGAGGGGAAATTTTACTTGTCCCTAAAATCCGAAAGGCTGAGAAGCACTCATTGGCCTGTTGCTCGTCTTCAGCCCAAGCGTCATCTTCTCCAGGGAGCCATGCTTAATCACGCCCTCCAGACCTGCAACAGTGGAGTCCATCCTCTGGGTTCCCTTAGGCTGTGCCACTTCTACTTTTTTTTAAAAAATATTTAATTAATTAATTAATTTTTTTGGTTGCGCCGGGTTTTAGTTGTGGCTTGAGGGCTCCTTAGTTGCGGCACGCGGGCTCCTTAGTTGTGGTACGCAACTCTTTAGTTGCGGCATGCATGTGGGATCTAGTTCTCTGACCAGGGATCGAACCTGAGCCCCCTGCATTGGGAGCATGAGTCTTAAACCATTGCGCCACTAGGGAAGTCCCTGTCGCTTCTACTTTTGCAGTTTTTGTAATTATTTATTTGTACTTTCTTGTCTTAACTGAACTACAGGCTCTTTGAAAACAGGGACTGTCTTCACCATTGTGTCCCTAGCAGAGCTGCTGGCACATGGTAGGTGAGTAATGAATTTTGTTGAATGAATGACAGCTCTTTTAGTAAAAGGGCACTTTATTGCAGGGATGAGGAAACAGGCAGGGTGGTGTGTGAAGTAACTGACCCTCACTTAGCTTCTTGGGACTGTTCTAGTGCTCTTGTATGGGTTTTTTGCTTTTTGTTTTTTGTAACTAATTGGAAGCTTTGAATATAATAAAAATCACATAAGGATTATTCCATGCCTTGAAAGTCTCTAGAATTAGGAGACTAGTTCTAAGGAAATTGGTAAGGTTTAGATGGCTAACTAAAACATCTTACATTTATATGTTGGTGGGGAACAGAGTTATTCTCAACTGTAAATGTGGATTAAGTTAAACCACACTGCCCTCTTGCTTGTAACAGCTAAGCTAGGAAGTTAGTATCCTAAAAGAATGGTGTTATTTTATATATAAAATATATTAAAATATTAAAATATTTTGCACAGGGGTTACAGCCATGCGGAGAAAGGCATGAGTGGATACTGGAATTCTTCACTTAAAAAAAAAAAAAACTAGGCTATTGAATTTCACAAATTATTTTGTGAAACAGTCCTCTCCTGTTTTTAAGTACAAATCTTCATTGCGTCCATCTCTGCTTTTAAACTCCAAGCCGGCCTGTCTTTGCCATCAGGGCCACAGGTCTGTGTAAAGGGAAGCAGTGGTCCTGGCCTCAGTCAGTTTGGAATTTGTTGACCACAACTGGGCTGCAGGTTGGCGTTGAGGCCGGAGTCTTATTATTGAATTATTTCTGCTGAGAATTTATTGTTGAGGGTAATTATTTAGAGGTTTCTGTCTCAATTGACTTGCATGTACCAATGATTTTAAAGGCTGTCACAGTCAGGCTGTCATTCGATTGGGAGCCAGATTTGGACCATTTTCACGGAGCTAAAATCTTGGCATTAAAACACGTTCACTTTAGAAATATAAAGCTAGGGCTTTCCTGGTAGCACAGTGGTTGAGAATCTGCCTGCCAATGCAGGGGACATGGGTTCGAGCCCTGGTCTGGGAGGATCCCACATGCCGCTTAGCGGCTGGGCCCGTGAGCCACAACTACTGAGCCTGCGCGTCTGGAGCCTGTGCTCCGCAACAAGAGAGGCCGCGATA
Source organism: Balaenoptera acutorostrata (assembly GCF_949987535.1). Classification (NCBI taxonomy): domain Eukaryota; kingdom Metazoa; phylum Chordata; class Mammalia; order Artiodactyla; family Balaenopteridae; genus Balaenoptera; species Balaenoptera acutorostrata. The sequence goes on along the minus strand of NC_080084.1, from coordinate 22,133,168 downwards.
GTGAGAGGCCCGCGCACCGCAATGAAGAGTGGCCCCCGCTTGCCACAACTAGAGAAAGCCCTCGCACAGAACGAAGACGCAACACAGCCATAAATTAATTAATTAATTTAAAAAAAATAAAAAAGAAATATAAAGGTAAACAGAGCCCAGCTTGTGAATTTCCAGGTTCTTCTATAGCACAACAATCTGCATATTCAAAGTCTTTTTTTTTTTTTTTTAATTTCACTGTCCATGCCTCCAAGTCTCTGGAGGATAGAGTCTAAGATCCCATAGGCTCATTCTTCCTACACCCCTATTTGAGAAATGCAAAAAGTAGCCAATTTTGGAGCAATGACCTTTTGTCCTGCTTATGAGGGTAAAGGAGGAGACGTGACTGGGTTTCTCACTTCCTGAGGTCCATGTTGTCTTCCTTAGTTCTCCTGGCACATTTCTATATTTAGCTGTCCTGGAACTCCGGAGTACATGGAGGGGAGGATACCTGACAGAGGGATACTCACCTTCAGGGCCGGAGACCCCCAATAAGATGCTAAATGCCACAGCCAGGACCAGTGAGTGAAACTTCTTTAGTCCTTGGATCTGCAGCTCTGGGTCAAGCCTACCTGTCTTCTTCTCAAATACTAGAGCCTGTGTGTGGTTCTTAACGTTTTCATGAGGTCTCCATTTAATGTTGTCAGTAGAAGTCTGGAGAGCAAATATTTGACACTGTAAACTTGTGGGTTCAGAAAACATGTACAATTCTTTGTAACATCCAAGTTGGGGATGAATGAAAGAGATAAATTTTGATATGGCATGATGTCCTTGAAGGAGAGGTACAAGGTGAAATACATAAATGTATTTTTCCCTATTTTTTTTGTATGTTCTCCCTTGAAATTTCAGTTGTTAAAACATTCAAACCTAATTTGAGGTTCTTATGCTTCATTTTAGCAGTGAGATGGAAAAAGCAAACATTTAACTTGACATTCATGTTACTATAGCTGTCTTTTATAGAGGTGTAGCAATAGATGGTGCAGACTTTTAACGTCAGATATATTTAGTGTTTCTGGTAGGCCTGTTCCAATTGCAGAAGTTATAGTATATGGTTATTTTTATAAACAGCGCAAGGGGATATTTAACTTACTATGCTGTCTTGGTGTGCTATGCTTTTTTTGGAAGGTGACTAAAATTTTCTTTGAATATTTTTATCAATACCTACCTCTTCCCAAGGCTGTTACACAAATCTGAAATCTCAAGGTTGCTGCTGGACATGATACTTCAGGGAAAAAAAACTCATCACTGAGTTGTTTAAAATTTCCTGGCACATGGGTTAATATTCTCACACGAGTAGGAAATCTTTCAGCCTTTTTTTTTTTTTTTTTTTTTTTTTTTAACCCTGATGAAATCATGGGCACTATGGGTTGCATGTTTGGAATGGGAGCACAGCCTTGGTCAGGCCAACTGAGGGCAGTGTGTGTGTGGGGGGTGGGGGGTGGGGGGTTGGGCTATAAAGGTCATGACCCTGCTATCCTTGGAGGACATTCGCCTTTGCAGCCCTTAAGAGATTCTTGCTGTGTTAGCAGAGGAGTGTAGCTAATCCTACTGAGACTTGCGTGGCTTCTGAAGAGTTTCTCTCTAAGGACATGATGATCTAGGGCCAAGTTCAGAATCAGAGAGGGGCTGCTGGCCTAAAAATAGTCACAGTTTAGGAGGAGGGCCTGATGGCACAGAGCCGCTGTTGCCTTCCTGCTGCCACAAGATGACCCGGAAAGGAGGCAGTCAAGTGGGGAGGCTGTGTGTCTGAAGACAAGTGTGAAAAGTGTAGGGGAGAGGAGTGTTTTCTTCCTGGCTTGTGTCAGGGGAGGTAACAGTTTTAGTGATTGACTTTTTAAAAACCCCAGAAAAAAATAAAAGTAAATATTGGAGGTTATTCTTTTTATGAGGCTGGGCTTGGTGAGATGTATTTCTAGATGTTTCTAATTTGCAAGAAAATATTTTGTATTTAATGTTAGTCACAGTATGTTTGAGGAGTGGAAACAGTAACGTGCCTTGTTTCCTACACTGCCTGGGAACACAAAGCGAAGCATTGTTTGAAAACTTGCAGACAACAGGTCATTTAAACAAAGACCTATACATTTTAAATTGAATTTTCTGGGAGGATTATTCAGCACACTTACTCATAACTCTTTTGGATACATATGGTGCACGTTTTATGACGTGGGCTTGAAGAAACTTCAGTCTCAAAGTGAGACACAAAAGAATCTTTTCAGAAAGGTGGCTGTTTTTGTTTGGGTATAACATATTCAAAACTTCATATTTATTTTAGAGACTTTTTTTTTTGTTGTTATTTAAGGTGAAACCAGATCACTTTAGAAACTTAATCAGTGGTCAGAAGGCCAAGAACACCCTCTTCCCTCCCAGCCTTCAGGTAATTGTGGAGGTCTGAGTGGCGAAGAGGTGGAAAGTATTTTGTTTGAACACATACCTATTGATTTAGGAATGGATGGTCATTTATTTTCAAGGATTCTTCCACTGTATCTTAGAGTTGACTATTAAGTTTAACGAATATCATCTGATTTGGGAGCTGCAGCGAGGACTCCCTTGCCTTTGAAGATATTTCTTGTCACCTTTAGCACAAAGGCTAATCTGTTGCTCATTGGTGTTCTAGATCAGTGGGTCTTTTTTTCCTCAAAAGTGTGATGAGAGACCATAGAGGGCTTTGGGAGGGGATTTGCGTGAGCTCACAAATTCAGAAGGATCATTCTGGTCGCCGTGTGGAGAATATATTGTAAGGAGACAGGAGGCTAATGATTTGCTCAGTTAGTTCTTCAGGAGAGAGACAGTAGTGGCTTGGACCTGGGGTAATGGTGAAGGTGAGAAATGGCTGCGTTTGGGATGTATTTTGAAGATAGCCCCTATTTAGGAGTGGCTATTGGGGTAAGAGGGAAAGAGAGGAATGAAGGCTGACAACTGGGTTTTCGGCATGATCAACTTGGGTACCTGGTGGTATAGGTATTCTCTTTCAGGGAGAATAAGGAACACTGGGGCAAGAAGGAAGCTGGGGGTGTCTAGAAGCCCAGAGTTCTCTTTTAGATGCAGGAAGTGTGAGATACCTATTAGACAAGCAAATGTAGGTGTTGACCGGACAGTTGGGCATTAAAATCTGGAGCTTTAGGGAAAGATCAGGGCTAGAGATATGCTCGTGGGAGTTGTTATTCCAACAGGATGTATTTGTAATAAAACCACGCGTTAGGAAGAGAAGAGGTTAAGCGGCTGAGGCCCGCCTTACTCCCAACATTGGAAGGTTGGTCAGAGAAATATCCAGCAGAGGCGTTTGCCAAGAAGCAGCCCGTGAGTTTCTGAGGATGAAGATAGAGTAGTGCCTCTGAAGCCATGTGAAGGAGGTGTCTTGGACTTGAACCCTGTAAGGTGGGTGAAGAGTTTTGTTTACCAGACAGAGAACACTTTTGTTCACTTTTTGGTAAGTGTGTGTGTGTGTGTAACTGTCATTTAGAATCTTTGATAAGCTTGCGGAAAGCATGGTAGAATTCAGCCAAAGGTAAAAACAAGTACAACAGATTTCTTTAAAACACCAGAATGTGAGATTTAGTTACCCTTAGGCAACCTCATTTCAGAGAAATGTATACATTCTGTTAATGATTTTTGAAATATTGACAGTGGATGGAGGAACCGTAATGCTCTTTGAGGGCCCCTGAGGTCCAAAAACACTTCTTTATATCTGGCCACTGCCCCTAGTGCTGTTTTAAGACCTTGGTTTGTCTGGGCTCTTACTTCAGAGACCCCATTCCACATCACATTAAAATATAACCACACTTGATATACTTTAACAGTTGAGTTGCTGTTGACTGCTGATAAAACACTACATTTAAAACCTTTCTGTTCTTTGCCTCCTTACCTGCTACTTACAGTACTTTTCAGGTCCCAGCTGCACATGTGACTTGCTCAGAGACCCCCCACTCCTGTAATAGCAACCAGAATGCCCCTGCCTTTCTCCATTGACTACAATTTCTGTTTGGACAGTTGTGTTATTTATTTTTTGGTCTATTTTGTCCACCCTATAGTAACACCTAGTAGCATGTTTGGTGTACAGCAGGCACGCGACAAATTGGACGAGTGAGTGTCGTTTAGAAAACAGATCTCTTAGAGGTGCCTGCATAGCTTTGGTTTCCAAGCTCAGTGTCTTCTTTAGTTTAAAGTTAGACTTACTGAGGTATAGTTTATATACAGCATACTTTGCCTTTTTTAGTGGATAGTTCATTGAATTGGGATAAGCGTAGAGTTGTATAACCACCAACCACAGTTAACAAAAAATAGAAATTTCCATTATCCCCCAAAGTTTCCTTATACCCCTTTCAGTGCTTTCCCCTTACTCTCAGGCAAACACTGACCTCAGTCCTGTCCTCATGGTTTTGCCTTCCAGATAGTATATAAATGGATTTATATACCTTTTGGGTCTGGCGTCTTTCCATTTAGCATATGTGTTTGAGATACCTTTCTATCATTTGTTATTTTTTAAATTAATTGATTAATTTATTTTTGGCTGCGATGGGTCTTCGTGGCTGCGCTCGGACTTTCTCTAGTTGCGGCGAGCCGGGGCTGCTCTTCGTTGCTGTGCACGGGCTTCTCATTGCAGTGGCTTCTCTTGTTGCTTCAGTAGTTGTGGCTCGCAGGCTCTAGAGTGCATGCTCAGTAGTTGTGGTGCATGGGTTTAGTTGCTCCGCGGCATGTGGGATCTTCCTGGACTAGGGTTTGAACCCATGTCCCCTGCATTGGCAGGCGGATTCTTAACCACTGTGCCACCAGGGAAGCCCTCATGTTCTTTTACTATATATTTTTCATGATTGTAATCATAAAACACAAACATTTTTCCTAGTTGTTTTGTACGCATAGTTTTATATGGTTGTATTTCATTGTTACTCTACTGTAATTTTCTAATCAGTCCCTTGTTGGTCACATTTAGATTGTTTTCTAAGCCAGTTGTAGAAAATATGCCAAAAAGCCTCAAGTCTCTCCTGTGACAAATTCTTGGCCACAGTTTACTTAAGACTCTTAATTTAGACGTGATAGAAATCAATCCAAGCGAACTGGGGCAAAAACCAGATAGGCGTTATAAGGGTACGGAAAATTGCTCAGAACCCAAGTGTCAAGGAAGTTGTTAGGAACCAAGTCAGGTCAGTCATTTCGCCTCATTGTTTTCACTTCTGCTTCTCTTGGGACAGTGGTAGCTGCCTCTTTCTGGAGACGCTTGCTTCCTCCACTTCTGGGCTCGTGGAAGAAGGGGGTTACCTCTACAGGGCTTGGATTGGTAGGATTTTCAGTTCTAGGGAGTTCCATGGACACACTCTGCCTGACTGTTTCTTTCAAGTCCAAGTGCTTGTTCGGAAGAGAGAATCTGACCTCATTGGGTGTAGCTGTCTGCACTAGGGCTCGTTCATCTAGTGGAACCACCTCGGGAGTAAAGGGGCTGTTGGCAGAGAAGGGGGGTGTTGTGACCTGAGCCCACCCTCAAAGTTTCCCATTTCACATAAGGTTACATACAAGTCATTTTTATGACCGTTGAAGTTGCTTTCCAAAAGAGCGATAACAATTAGGTCTTCAAAGAGGAGGGGGTTATCGTATGTATCTATTGCTTTGTATTTGTGTTTAGATATTAAAAATAGTTGTTTACCACTTCTTAGTTTTGATCCGTTACCTGTGAGAGATGTGTAATGGATAGCTAACAAAATCTGATTTACAGTCAGCCTTTATTGAATGCTTACTTTATGTAAGCATTGTGCCTGAGACATCTGTAAAATACGAGTAATTTATTGGAAGCGCTTATTCTCTGAACCGTGCAATCAAGTTGAGATTTGTTTAAACCCTGGAAAAGGAGTTTCTTATTAAGTGGGCCTTGAATGGGACTCTTCCATGTAACGGTAGTTGTGTCAGCCTCGGTCTAGAAATGATATCAGCAGTCGTGCTGGGAATTCCTTGGTGGTCCAGTGGTTAAGAATCCACGCTTTCACTGCCATGGGCCCGGGTTCCATCCCTGGTCGGGGAACTAAGATCCCGCAAGCTTCGTGGGGCTGGCAAAACAAAACCAAAACAAAACAAAAAAAAAACACAAAAAACAGTGGTGCTGCATGGTTTGGAGGCTCGGTAAGAAGCTGAGCACCTCGCTTGAACTCTGAGATGCCTGCCTAGAAGCCTGTTCCTAAGCTGTGTGATCGGTGCTGGGGTGCATGTCTTGTGCTCACTTTGAGCTTGAGGCCCTGGCTGGAGTTCCCTAGGCTGACCGCGCTGCTTCTCCTGGGGTCCCCACCCAAGCCCCCCCCAGTGACCAGCCCCGTGTATTGGCCGCGGGTCCAGATGCTCATCCAAGTGCCTCCTAATCTCCGATAACCTCGTCTAAAGATCTTTGTCAGCAAACGTGCCCTGGTTGCTGTCATAATTTTACTCTTCTCCGAAATCATGTATCTCTTTTATGACTCTTATGTTGACAGAGTGAGAATTTAAATGAAGATTTTAACAACAAAACTTGCACACTTACGGGTGTCTGTTCATATGTACAAACGGATTCTTTCTATGTGACTGTCTAGCTCAGAAGAGCTTCTGCCTGGTAGCTGTGTGTGCCACGGTGGTCCGTATGGTGCTGTAGTGTAGACCCTTTGCGTTGTGCATTGAACGTTTGAGATCTCAGATATTATGAGGCAGCCCAGCGTTCTAAGATACGCGGTATAGTATTTTTCTCCTATTTTGTAGATTGGGAAGTTTGAGATAGCAGTGAAATTAAGCCGTTAGTTCTAGTTCTTCTAGTTTGTGGTCTTGTCTTTTTTTTTTTTTTTAATTATTGTGGTAAAATATACATAACAATTTACCATTTTAACCGTTCTTAAGTATACGATTCGGTGGCACGAAGTACATTCACAATATTGTGTAACCATCACCACTCTCTAGTTCCAGAATTCATCATCCCAAACAGAAACTTTGAAGTCATTAAGGAACAATTTCCCATTCAATTTTTTCACCAGCCCCTGGTAACCTCTGTTCTACCTTCTGTCTCAATGAATTTGCCTATTCTATGTGCCTCATGTAAGAGGAATCATACATATTTGTCCTTTTCTGTCTGTTTTTTTCATATAGCATGTTTTCAAGGTCCATCTATTTGTAGCACTATTAAAATTTCATTTCTTTTTACAGCCTAATAATATTCCATTGTATTTATCTACCACATTTAGTTTATCCATTTATCTATTGATGGATCCTTGGGTTGCTTCCACCTTTTGGTTACTATGAATAATACTGATGTGAACAAGGGTGTACAAATCTCTGTTCAAGTCCCTGCTTTTGGTCCTTTTGAGTATATGCCTAAGGGTGGAACGCAAGATAATTCTGTGTTTAACTTTTTGAAGAACCACCAAACTGTTTTCCACAACCGTTGCAGCATTTTACATACCCCCAAGCAGTGCAAGGGGGTTCTAATTTCTTCACATCCTTGCCAACATTGTGATAATGGCCATGCCAGTGGGTATGATGTGATATCTCATGGTTTTGATTTGTGTTTCCCCAAAGACTATGATGTTAAGCATCTTTTCATTGGTCATTTGCATATCTTCTTTGGAGAAATGCCTCTTCCAAGTCCTTTGCTTACATGGCATTACACTTTGAATTAAATTTTCTGCTCCTTAATTAATTAATTTATTTTTGGCTGTGTTGGGTCCTCGTTGCTGTGTGTGGGCTTCCTCTAGTTGCCGTGAGCGGGGGCTACTCTTCGTTGCGGTGCATGGGCTTCTCATTGAGGTGGCTTCTCTTGCTGCAGAGCACAGGCTTTAGGTGTGCGGGCTTCAGTAGTTGTGGCACACGGGCTCAGTAGTTGTGGCTCGCGGGCTTAGTTGCTCCGCGGCATGTGGGATCTTCCCGGACCAGGGCTCGAACCCGTGTCCCCTATATTGGCAGGCAGATTCTTAACCACCGTGCCACCAGGGAAGTCCCACCTGCTGGGTTTTGATACTACATCAAAGTGCAGCATCTTATCCTAAGTCTCCTTTGTGCACAGAGGCCACCCTGGACTTCCTGAATGGCTTCCAGCAACTCCAGAGTATCTCTGTCTCTACTGACCGTGTGCTGGCATGGCTCTTGCAGACTCTTCTCCACTGCCACACTTGAGTTTAGTGGTCTGAGGCATCACAAAATGTTTTAAAAGTTTGACTCAGAGACATTAATTTCCAGTGATGTTTAAGTCATTATTTTTTCCCTTGGGATCTGATTTCTAGTCTTTCTGTATAATTTGCAAGGAGGAATAAATTTTCTTCTACCCTTCTACCTTCTTCTGGCTGTTCTAAGAATTAAATTGACATGAGACAGATTAACAGGAGAAAATCACGCAGCAGTTTAATAACATGTATGAATGGGAGGGACCCAGGAAAACTGAGTAACTCACCAAAATAGCTGAAATCCTCACCTTAAACACCATCTTCAGCTAAAGACAAAAAAGGATGTTGGGAGTAATGGTTTGGGACCTCAAAGGGGAGGAAGGCAATTGACATGAAGATGGAAAAGTGAATGTTTGGTAAATAAACATTTGCTGGGCCCTGCAGAGACAGTGGGACACAGAGAGGAATTCTACAAGCAGACTTTCCTAGGTTCCTCCCTGTCTACACACCTGGTTCATACTAGGTTATCTATGGTGACAGCTCCCTTCCTGGAACAGGTCCTCTATCTACATGCTTTAGACAGTCGGTGGGGGGGAAGGTCCAAGTTTCTTCCTGAGTCTTTTGGGCTTTGATTGTTTTCAGCTTGAAATAATCTGCATGCCGAAGAGTTATTTTGGGGTGGCAAATTTTGTTCCCCTATAACTGTATACCTTTATTCCTCTTGGAGCCTTACTGGCGTCTCAGAAAATAAAAAGAACTAGTTCTCAGCCTAAGTAAATTTTTCAAATCAAGTAGGGGAAAGGAGGGAAAAGTATGTGTGCATGTTTGTTGCACATGCTTTGAAACTGACAGGATGATTTAGTTTCTAGTAGGTAGTTTTCTCTTTCTTAGGAACATATCTTGGGAGGTTTAATCTCTTTTTGATTGATTCTCTTATATGGATTAAATAGTCTTTTATATAATCTTCACGAAGTTCCTAAGCCACTACTTTTTCATAGACTTGTGTCCATTTCATTTCTCCCTACCTCTTATCCCTCTGTTTCTTTGTGATGCATCACAGGTAGTTGTGTAGGTTCAGAAATTGGAAGAACTACTCTGGTTATTCAGTAAATAATGATCTGAAATGTTTTTACTTAGGGCCTAGATCTTTTTTGTCATTGAGTGATGCTGGATTACAAAAAAGGTTGAACGTACAGTGTTTAGTTTTTGGCCTAGTTTCTCTTTGTAGAAAAATTTAATCTGTTTTGAGAACAGTACTAAATGTACTGGTTTTCTTATCTTAATTGGCATCAACAGTTGTAGCCAAAAGTACTTCCTTGGTATGACATCAGTACAGATGAAGCTGGCCTCTTGTACTAGGAAGCAGGACCAGATAATTTTGTTTTAGCAGATGTGCATGACAGTCGTAATTAAGACTCTCTATTCATCTCCTCTCTGTAGTCAGTGGGAGACTGAGAATGATAGGAATTCAGGTTTGGATAATACAAGTGAAATATTTACTCTTGCTTTCACCTGTAGCTTTAGGACACAGACTATTTATTTAATACGTTACACTGGTGTAGACCATCTTTAATATTTTTAAAAAATTGTTTTATTCTTTAGGCTGGTGTCTAGTTTCCGCAGGCTTTTTTTTTCTTTGAAGTGTGTTTGATGTTCTTAATGCAGGATTAGTTTGTGGTACTCGTGCTATTTCCCCTAAGGTGGTTAAATGCATAGTGCTAAAGAAGATAAAAGTTTAGGATAGGGTTTTATCCTAAATACACCATTAAATTTTCCTCCCACCCCTCCACACCCCTGCCCATACTTTTATGAGGCAGGATGGTGGTGAGCCAAAGGGTCTAGAGATAAGAGTATCTAATCTTTTTTTTTTTAATATTTACTTATTTATTTGGTTGCACCAGGTCTTAGTTGCGGCAGGAGGGCTCCTTAGTTGTGGCTCACCGGCTCCTTAGTTGTGGCATGGGAACTCTTAGTTGCAGCATGCATGTGGGATCTAGTTCCCTGACCAGGGATCGAACCCAGCCCCCTGCACTGGGAGTGTAGAGTCTTCACTATTGTGCCACCAGCGAAGTCCCAAGAGTATCTAATCTTGATTTTGTCTCTAAATAGTTGTATGAACTTGGAAGTCGTCAGGGCTGCCTCCTTGGTGATTCTTGCGGCTCCATTACCATCATCATTAATGTAACTGGTACCCCTAGGGTTTCTTTTTCACAGAATATGGTGTGAATGGTGACCCTTAAAGTCATGCAATAGAGACACCACTAGAAGCCATAACTTATTCTCTGTAGACCACAGTCTTCTTACATATAGAATAAGTAGATTGGATTCAGTGAACTCGGATACTTGAGCCAATCATTAGTGTTAGTCAGCCCCTCCTCCGTGAATGGGCCCTGTTTACAGGAGAAGAGTAAAATTATCTTTGTTAATAAGACCACTGTTTTATTTCAAGAGAAGTTCATCTGTTGTAGTGTTTGGCTTCATGTGTAGACTGCCTGCGACAGACTTCTTGGGAAGTGTTTCAGTTGTCTGAATTGGACGGTCTGTTGTTGGAATTTGAAAGACATTTATTTAGGGACTACATTGACTGTTTTGTAAAGTACAGATGTTCCTTGACTTACAGTGGTTTGACTTGATGGTGCAGTAAAGTGTTACGCTTTCAGTAGAAACCGTATTTTGAATTTGGAACTTTTCCCCGGGATGCGCTCCTCTCTCATGACGCTGGGCAGCGGCAGCCACAGCTCCCATCAGCCACGTGATCACGAGGGGAAACAACCGGAACACTCGCAGCCTTTCTGTACCCAGGCAACCATTCTGTTTTTCACTTTCAGTACAGTATTTGGTCATTTACATGAGTTATCACTTTATTATAAGCTAGGTTTTGTGTTAGATGATTTTGCTCAACTGCAGGCTAACGGAAGTGTTCTGAGCAGTTTAAGGTAGGCTAGGTAAACTATGATGTTTGGTAGGTTGGGTGTATTAAGTGCATTTTCAGCTTATGCTGTTTTCAATTTGTGATGGATCTATTAGGACGTAACTCCATCATAAGTCAAGGAAGATCTATAACAGCTTTAATGACACTAGTTATTCATGTTGCAAAGAGCAGATATGCTGGCCCAAGGTTCTGAATAAATGACCTCCAAATCTTTTTTTTTTTTTTTTAATTAATTAATTAATTTATTTATTTATGGCTGTGTTGGGTCTTTGTTTCCGTGCGAGGGCTTTCTCTAGTTGCGGCAAGCGGGGGGCCACTCTTCATCGCGGTGCGCGGGCCTCTCACTATCGCGGCCTCTCCTGTTGCGGAGCACAGGCTCCAGACGCGCAGGCTCAGTAATTGTGGCTCACGGGCCCAGCCGCTCCGCGGCATGTGGGATCCTCCCAGACCAGGGCTCGAACCCATGTCCCCTGCATTGGCAGGCAGACTCTCAACCACTGCGCCACCAGGGAAGCCCCTCCAAATCTTTTAATTTAAGTTTCTGTGAAAAAAAATGTTGATCAAAGAAGTAGTCTGGGGCTTCCCTGGTGACGCAGAGGTTAAGAATCCGCCTGCCAATGCAGGGGACATGGGTTTGATCCCTGGTCTGGGAAGACCCCACATGCCATGGAACAGCTAAGCCCATGTGCCACAACTACTGAGTCTGTGCTCTAGAGCCTGTGAGCCACAACTACTGAGTCTGCGCTGAGCCCGCAGGCCACACTACTGAGCCCACGTGCCACAACTATTGAAGCCCACGAGCCTAGAGCCCATGCTCCGCAACAAGAGAAGCCACTGCAATGGAGAAGCCCGCTAGCCGCAACTAGAGAAAGACCACGCACAGCAACGAAGACCTAACGCAGCTAAAAATAAATAAATAAATAAATAAATTTAAAAAAATACAGTCTGTAAAGAATGTGTTTTATTCCACCGGAGCATAAATATGTCTTTAATATTGAATATTTTGGTATTTAAATAAGATTCCAAAAGTAATTATAAATATTTAAATAATAAAAGAAATGTATAATGCAAATGTATAATGTAGAGATCTCTTCTACACCCCCTGCCCCAACCTAAGCGGATGGTAATGAACTATTGTAATGGTATGGTACTTATCTTTCTAGAACTTACTCTCACACAAATATTACTAAGTTGAGAATTTCTGAATATTCACTTTCTTAAGTTTAAAGGATATGAAATGCCTAAGAATTTATTAGTATAGGAAATGAGAAGTAAAATTGTAGATAGATTAATAAAGATTATACCTTAAATCTTAGTTTTCCTATTGTGGTATAGATACTTACCATCTTTACTTCAAGATTTTTTTTATCCAAGTCACTGGAATATTTTGGTTTCTTTAATCCAGAAGCAGTCACCCAGCAACGGTGAATGCTGATTTAATCTGACAAGTGAAAGTAACTCCTGTTTTCAGAGATGGTCTGGATAGACCAGGAAGTTGCTTACTTTACAGAACATTTCGTTTTTGTTTTGTTTTTGAGTCTTACTGTTAGTGATGTACAGTATAACCAAGAAACACACAAGTTCTCTGTCTGTAAGACTTAGTAAGATCCTTGATGTTTTGTTGGCAGAGAGTCCAAGGGAAATTCTTTACTTTGGAAAAAAATAAAGTCATTACACTTAGCCGTATTATTGCTGCAAGGCCGAGCTGGTCTTTGAATAACCACGGTCTCTTGAGAGGATTCATTGTACGGTCTGGTGTTTGGATTTCTTTTAGTCTGGTTGTAGTTTCTGCGTTGCTGTATGAAGAAGACAGTCCCTAAGGCACAACCAAGTATGTTTTTGTTTGTTTGTTTGTTTTTGACAAATAACTTGAATAAGACATCACTTGTTTATATTGATAGCTGTAAATTTTGATTTCTGAGAAATGTAGGTAAGTTACCTTGACATAATTGATTTGAGGCATTAAGTTAAGCAAAAATGCTAGAGTTAATTATGTTTTAGAAGTGGTACTTTTAAAAAAAAGCTGCTTTTTAAGTCGTATACACGTTTTCATCTCCTTATATTTGTGAGATTTATTGTATTAAAATACCCCTACTTCAGGATAAATTCTAGAATGTGTGAAAATGGAAAGATTATTATGAACAAATGTGAATATACTCTGACCACTTTTTAGAGAGGAAAAGAGATCAGTGTGGTGCTGTGCTTTGCTTTTAAGTTGTTAAGTAAAAATTTCACGTGTTGCCTAGTCAGTTTTTTTAATATAATGTATATAATATTATACATTGTAAATTTTCTATAGTGTCAAACATGGTCATTTTATGGGTTTTCTACACCTACAATAGCATAGAGTATGGTAGGAAATGATTCCATATATACATTATAATCTGAAGTGCCTAGCTCCTTGGTTATTTAGTCAACTTTGCATTGTGATTCTGGTTATAGCTCTGAGCCCGTGTGTGTGTGTGTGTGTGTCTGTGTGTGTGTGTGTGTGTGTGTGTGTGTGTGTAAACAAAGAAGGGTGGGAGGGAGGGAGGAAGGAAGGGGTGGAAGAAAGCTAGAACTACTGGAATATTTATGATTTAAAATGCTCTGAGCATGTTTAACCTGGCAATTTGACTTTCACACTATCTTAGCGACAAGATAGGAGAATTGTGGGAGCACAGCTTTGTTATTTATGCTGTTTTATGATATGTTTAAAGAATATAGGATGTCCTGAAACATAGTTATTTGTAAAAGGAAAACATTAAAACATTTTACTTAGTGGAATTACTGACTAAGCTTTCAGGAATGAGGTTTTAAGAGTTTGTGAGCGTGTGGGGTCTTCCACATGCTGGTTTTGAGGTTTTAGGAAATTCTTAAGCCAGAAGGTCTTGGGATAAATGTATATTTTTGGAATAAAGTCCAGGGATCTGAATTCTTGAAGCTCAGGAGGTTGTTAACGGGCTTTTGTGTCGCATCTTCTAGCATCTTCTTCCTCAGTGGCGGTGTCCTTATTCTAATCAGCCAGGGCTTCACTCTCTCTGCCCCCCGAAAGGCTTTTAATTGCAAGTGTGATTTTTTTCTAAAGAAGACTAACTATGCCATGGTCCCTCCATATCCATGAGGGATTGGTTTCAGGACCCTGCAGATATCAAAATCCATGGATGCTCAAGTCCCTTATATAAAATGGTGTAGTGTTTGCATATAACCTATGCACATCCTCCCATATACTTCAGATCATCTCTAGATTACGTATAATAGCTAATACAATGTAAATGCTATGTAAATAGTTGTAAATAGAATATTAATGCTATATAAAAAGTTGCTGATGTGCAGCACATTCAAGTTTTGCTTTTTTGGAACTTTCTGGAATTTTTTCCAATATTTTTTATCTGCTGTTGATTGACTCCATGGATTTAGAACCCACAGATATGGAGGGCTGACTGTACTGTTATCATAATAAGTATAGAATAAGTCAGTTTTCAAATGACAGTTCTCATTAAGATGCGACCATAGGTTTAAAATTATTTAACCACAAGGCTCAAACAGAATATCAGTTAATTGTTTAGTCTTTATTAGTGTAAAAATGGTTTTTTTCCTTACGATGCTTCTTTTATTTTTCTGGTGTGTTTTACGTCAGTTTTGTGTACTTTGGGATGCCATCTGTCCACCACTGCTGTTACCTGCTGATAGTCTTGTAACGGGTTGTTTGAGGGGTCTTCTTTTAGGACACTTGGGAATACTAGATTATTCCTATAAACATATTCTAATCAGTGAAATACAGGGTCTTAAAAGTATTTTAAATACAAACCTCATGTGGTTTTGGGCATGGGTGGGGAATAGAGGTGATATATTTTTGTTGAGATCTTTTCAATTGTTTTATCATGGCATGAACAAAGTTTCTCATAGCATTTATTGTTGAGTAGTATTTTCACTTAAAAACTCTAAATTTGGGGTGTTTTTAAAGAAAGAAGTGAATTACTTTTCCTTGGGTGATCAAACAGTATGGCTCTATGCTTAATATTATTCATTTTAACTTAGATCTTTTATTCATTCTTTGAATCTCTCCTTTATTTGTTGCTTGGAATGGTTAAAAAGCCTTTTAGCACTTATTGCACCCAGAATAAGCATCCTAAACTCATATATTAGTTTATTTAAAGAAAAAACAGAAAGAATATTCTAAAACTCTTATAATTTATACTAGAAGCTTAGATCTTTTTTCATAGCTACACAGTATGTGATTATTTGTGCAGCTTTTCTATACTATTTGCTGTAGATTCCATCTTAAAATATTAACATATAGCCTTTTAAAATAACGTTTATTTCTAGAGTCACGTGTTGGGCACTTATTGTGTGCCAAGCTCTCTGTTGCTCGGTGCAGAAAACAGAGAGATGAACTTTTTAAAGCTTCATCTGGCTTTTCGTCTCCTTTCCATCTTGACACCGCTGTGTTAGTTCAGATCCATCTGATAATTTCCTGCTGTCTGTCTTTCCTCACTGGGGCATCTTCCACACTCCAGCCAAACCAGTATGTTAGTATCCTCTTAACAGCTTTGGCAGACTTGCACTGTTCCCAGAATAGAGTCCAAACTCTGAGTGTCCCCGGAGGCTGCCCTTTACCCCGTCCGTGGCCACTTTGAGCTTCTTACTCTTTGTAGTCATTCCAAACCCTTCACACTTTAGAGCCAGTGGGATTCCTTCTGGCTGCATCGCCTGTCTTTCCATTTCTACTTGATATTTTCTCCTGACTTTGCAAACGAATCTCTCCACTGTGGTCTCTTCATTACTTCTGTTGTATATTGATCTTTTCTCTAGGAAGGGACTTATCTCATTGTTACGTCTCATATCCTACACAGGCTCCCCTAATCCAGTCTATAGCAGCCCTGGAACCGAACTGTGCCCAGCACATGGTAGACAGGAAGTGCATATTTCAAATAGTATCCCTAATTTTATTCATTTTGTGATTTTAGTAGTCTACAACTTTTGATTGAATACAGATTTTAGTCCAAGATCCAAAAGCACAACTGCCATGAATCACAATTAAGAAGTGGACCATGCAAGGGGTTTGATTCATTGAAAAGCAAAACCAGACCGAAAGTTAGCTTGATAGACCATCTTTTTGAAAAGAAACTAAAATTTTCAGTTATATCAGAATACTTCAAAGTGATCCACAAACTTTCCTTAAGGTCTCCAAGCCCACCTCCATAGCTGTCAGAACTATCACATCTATGTCATAACGGTGAAGGGACCATCTCTCTCCAAGATCTTCTCCCCCTGAGCCTAGCAAGGTACTTTCAGAAAGGACCTGAGTTTAAGGCCTCCGGGCTTCTAGAACACATGGAGGTCTAAGTACAGACCTGTTCTCTTGTTAGCGAAAGCAGTACTCTGTGGAGTGGAGGATTGGGTCTGTGGTTAAGTGCGGCAGAGACGGCTCTTTGTCCCTAACTCTCTACTTCTCCCCTCTTCTCTGTTTATAGGATTTTTAGTCAGGTGTGGGTAGCCTGTATTGGTGTCCATGTCCCAGCCTGCCTTGTAGGCAGGTGTGGCTGTGTGATCACGCATCAGTGTGGTGCGTTATATTATATGGAGGTGGCTTCCCTCTTTGTCGCCTCTTGACTCTTCTACCCTGTTCAAGGAAACACAGATAATGCCATTTTGGGCCATAGGTTGAGGTCGTGCACAGCAAAGGAACGAGAAAGGTGGAGCCCAGGTCCCTGAGAGCTGGATCCCTTAATCCTGAACAACCCAGACTTTTGCCCGAGACAGAAATAAACTTGTCTTTTGCCACTTATCTGAGGTTTTCTGTCTCCTGTGGCTAGAGTTTTGAATTCCAAATACTATCATATACTTTATGGCTTTGGACAGGGAGTGTTTAGACGGGGGGAGGTAGGAACTGCCAAGAACCATTGTACTTTCTCTGGAGGGGCAGGGATTTGGTTGATTACAGTCTGCGACGATTTAAATGTCAGATTAGTGTCGAGATTCCATAGATCACTTTTGAGGTCTCTTCTAACCCTGAGACTCAGTGACTTTGAAGTGTTGAGCTTTGCTTTAATAAATTATGGTATTTCATCATTTGTAAGACACACGTTTTCACATTTTAATGTTTCTGATACAAGCATGTGTTTTACAAGACAGCCTCTTAGCTTTGACATGTAATTAGAGCAGAATTTGACATTTGACCTTGGTCCATAGGTATCCTTCACAGTGGCTAGTGTTAGCAGGAAAATGTTGAAGCATGAATACTGGTTTAAAGTGGGCAGGGTCACTACCAGGATAGAGCAGCAGCTGAATAAGTCACTAGTTTTAGGTTCAGGAAAAGGCCCCTTGCAGCTCAAGTTTGTGTTTCTTCGTGAAGCCTGTCTGTGGTCTTACTGGCTTCTCCCAGGGCTCAGCCTCAGAAGAGCTAAGCTGTTGAGGGTTTTAAAAGGAACTAAGACAACAGCCTCATTTGATAAGAGGCTTCTTAATGGAAGGAGAAAACAAGATAAATAGAAAAGGTTCAAAGTAATCCTTTTACATAATTCCTTAATTTTTATCATATGTTCAGAGTTTAAGAAGATAAGTAGTGCTAAAAGGATTATATGAAAGAACAGCCCACTCTTTTCTCAGAGGCAATCATGTTTCTTCCCTCTTCACTATTTCTTTTATTTACTTCCATCTTTTAAATCAAAATATGACTATGAATAATATCTCTGTGATCCAAGTGGTGTGTTAATGATGAAGTTTCTTTCTTGTACAACTATTTTTTTCTGTTTACTTTTTTTTTTTTTTAGTATCTGGCAGAAACAACTCACATCCTTCAAAAGCACTCTCAGATTTCTCTCAGTTCAGTTTTTCAATTGGTTAAAACTTCCCAATATTGATTAGCTCTGTGTGTTTTCCTGGAGATATCCTTGTTGGACTTCTGACTTCCTGCTGCCATCCAGGTGTAGGACACAGCCGTCACCCAGGCATTTCTGGGGATTCCTTTCTCTTTTCTCCTATTGGATTCTCTGTTTCCTAGATAATAATCCTCCTTGGTTTCTTTCCTCACATTGGCAGTGTTCATAGATTCCCAAGAAAGCATGTAGGAGAGGTAAGTGTGATGCTTTCCATGCCTAAGAAACCCTTTATCCACACTCATGTTTGATTCGTGGTTTGGCAGGATTGGAATTCCAGTTTGAAAATTTCTCTCAGAAATTTGAAGATATCGCTTCACTTGTCTTCTAGCTCTCAGTATTAATATAGTAAAGTCTGTCATTCTGATACCTGGTCTTTTGTAAGTCCTTTTCTTCGCGTAGGAGTGAAAAGGTGGGCACGACACCAGACTGCTTAGCGTTGCTACCTTCTAACTACATGACCACAGCAAGTTTTTAAACTCTCTGTGCCTCAGTTTCTTCATGTGTGAAATGAGGATAATCGTACTTTATGCCTCTGAATGCTTGTTTGTGGATTGTACAAGAAGTCATGTAAATCGCTTAGAACAGCTCTTTGTGTGTAACAGTTGTATATTGGCTGCTATTCGTCACTATAATCTAGCTTTTCTAAACCATCATGGACAAATGACGTGGTCAAATCTTGTTCATTTACTGTGTAGAACAAACAATGCGCCTCTTCAGTCTCGAGGCTTTAGTCTGTCAGCTGTAGGAAGAACTTGTATTATTTCTTTGATTATATTTTATTACAAAATTTTTTCTTTTCCCTTTCTGATAACACTATGAGTCGAATACTGAATTGCCTGGATGAATCCTTAATTTTTTTTTAAAAAAAAATCCTTTTTCACTTTTGTGCGTGTCTTTTGCTTAAATTTCTGAGCTAGTTTCTTAAACTTTTTCTTCTAAAAATTTTAATTATGGCTTTCACATTAATTTCTGAGCATTCTTATATCCTGCTTATATTTTTTTAAATATCACATTTTTTGCATGAGTCTGATATATATTTCAGGCTATTAATTACTGATTTTCTAACTTTTCTTCTCTTGCCTGCATTGCCTCAATTTCCTCTGAGAATTTTTTTTTTCTTATTTGTTTTTCTTTTATATCAGAGAATGTCCTCAAATATTGGGTTGATGCTTGGCTTCCTTTTTAAGGTTGAGCATCTAAAAATCTAAGGAAACTCTGTGTTGGGGGTAGGGTTTACCCCCCAGTGGGTGGCATGGTAATGTGAGACCTCTGGTGTCAGTTTCTGTAGGTCTTGTCTCTGGACTTTGTTTCTGCAAAGAAAGATCCTATCATCGTTTGCATGGGGCCTCTAAGCCTGGTGATTATAAGCTTCTTATGGAGCTGAGCCCAGGAAGTGGGCTGGCGGTCCCACCACTCAATTGGAAGAATTTCACTGTTTGCACCCGCATGTCTCACCCGCAGCTTCTTCTGGGTCTGCTAGCTCTAAATTTGGAGTGTGTCACCAGTTTCTTCTAAGATTATATGGCTGTTTCCAGAGTCGGGATAGTTGTCTAAATGTATAGGGTTCAGGTAGGTACCTGGGGGAAGGAGGTGTTTAGTGGATCCTTATAGAGAATTACGAGCCCCCCCGCCCCCGCTCCCTTCTGTTGTTTGTGTGTCTAATTCCTGGGTCACTCTGGGCTTCTGCAGCCTGTCCTGCACCCTGCGGTATGTTCTCTGAAACCTTGTTTCACCTCCCTGTGCTCTAGTAAGTCGGTTCTGCCTTCAGGTATTGAGGTTTGTGATTAAAGTGTCACATAATAGTGAATTTTTGTTGTCGTTCTCATTTTCTTCTATGACTGTGTTAGTTCCTGTTACACAACATAGTGATTCAGTTTTCCTATACATTTCAAAATGATCACCACGGTAAGTCTAGTTACCATGCAAACACAATAAATCCTAAGGACCCAGGTCACCTATGGATGTTCTTAGATTCCATGGAAAATCAGGGCCTCTGTCACTGGCTTAGACCTGTCAGAATTTGCCCCTGAGCTGGGATGGCATCTTTTCCTAAGTTATATGGGGCAAGGTGGACGTCAGTACAAGCTGAGGGTTCTGCTGGCAGGAAAGAAGGGCAGGATGAATAGCGGGTAAGCACCTACTATAACTAGTAGTTATAGACACAGGAGCCCAGGAAAGCCTGGAGCAGCAGGAAGAGACCCAGTGAAGGGATGGGACTAGTACGTGGCCTTTGGGATGGGCGGGATTGATGCACTTTCCCATTTCTTCAGAGTCTAATCAAGGATGGTGGTGGTACTCTGTGGACATTGAATTACCAGATTTCTGATCTTGTCCTTAAAATTGCATTGACACTGATAGGATTTGTTTTGGCTAATAGAATGTGCTTTCAGATTTATTGTCTTGACAGCTATGTCAAACTTGAACTTGTTGACAAAAATTCACTAAATGGGCACCCAGTGTCAACTAGTCTTTTTTATTTTTTTATTTTTAATTTATTTATTTGTTTATGTATTTTTTGGCTGCGTCGGGTCTTCATTGCTGCACGCGGGCTTTCTCTAGTTGCTGCGAGCAGAGGCTACTCTTCGTTGCAGTGCGTGGGCTTCTCATTGTGGTGGCTTCTCTTGTTGCAGGGCATGGGCTCTAGGCATGTGGGCTTCAGTAGTTGTGGCGCTCAGGCTCAGTAGTTGTGGCTCGCGGGCTCTAGAGCGCAGGCTCAGTAGTTGTGGCGCACGGGCTCAGTTGCTCCACAGCATGTGGGATCTTCCCGGACCAGGGCTCAAACCCATGTCCCCTGCATTGGCAGGCGGATTCTTCACCACTGCGCCACCGGGGAAGCCCCCTTTGGGTACTTTTCTAGCACCTCTGGGCAGGTGACAGTTTGAAGGCTCTGACGGGTGCATTAATTATATTAACTCTGGCCACTCTGTGCCCAGGGCTTAATTTTACTTTCCTCATTGTGATCTCAGATGATATACAGCCATGTTGTCCCACAAAGTACAGTGAGATCCAATGGCAAAGTTAAGTTGTCAGTAACATAGTGGTGCCTAAATATGAATATAAACCTCTACCACTGTCATGTTCCCAGGGGAAAATTGTAGGACTGCCTAACCTTGCAAGTTAAAATCCAAATATGTTAAAGAAGTTAAAGTCCAAAATCAAATTCTCTTGGCCCTTTCATACATTCATTAATTCAACAACTGTTTATTAGAAAACCACTCTGTGTACTCTTCCAAATGTTGGAGATATTTAAAGGGAAATAAACCAGACCAGAGGGGGGAAAAAAATCCTGCCCTTCTGGAGCTGACTTTCTGCAGACTTCGAGTTAAAAGGCCAGAATTAAATTTCAATAAGCATCCTTACTGGTGTCTTAGTCTGGTCCTGTCAGGCTAGACTGATCTTGAAACCTAGGCGGAGTTCATGTTCTCTCGGCGGCCATTGTCTGGGCCGCTTCACGGGAAGAGGTGTCATTACTGCAAAATTGTGCTAGTTCAGCAGCCAATGTGTGAAGAGCACACCGGCGGGCACAGAACTATCTTGTTCCCTTTCCCCCCCCCCTCCCTGCTCTTCCCAAACTACCGCATTTTGAAAACAGCCCAATCCCCTAACCCTGAAATAGTCATGCAGGGAGTGTTATGTCTGAGCAATAGTTTCTAAAACAGTTTTTGGTGTTTCCGAAGGTCATCGTGCTGCGCCAGGAGAGCCCCGTCTAGGACGCGCCTTTCCCTCTCTTCTAAGCAGTCATTCTCACGTTTGTGCCGTAGAGCTATTTCTACTGTCTCTTTCTCTGGATTTACTTACATCTAAGAAGCCTGAGTCTTAGGGAAGACTTACCCCTAGTATTTAATTATCCAATCTAGTGCTAATTGGAAGCACTTTGTTTTGGGGGGGGTGTGACTTGAGACTGTGGAAGAGCCACGTGGATTCCAGCTCACCCCCATCCACTTTCCCCCCCTGGTCTTTGAATACAGAGTGGCATTCGGGATAAGTTGTCTAGCATTACCTACCAGGTCTGTTGTTAACAGTTGAAAGCTGGAAACATTCTAGGAACACAGGAACGCACAGGAACCTTCTGCTTTGCCATTCTAACGCCGTGAATGTATTCCGTAGACCACCGGTGTCTGACAGGGCCTGTCGCGACTCTCTTCCCTGCGGTTGTGGTTGAGCCTCACCCGAGCTGCCGGGCGGCTCGCTGCTGCCGTGCTGTGCCCTCCGAAGCCTCTGCTTTCCGCACACGCCTGCCAGGGGTGGTTCAAGGTGCAGCTGTGTGCCTTGCACAGGGGGGCGGCCTGCTAACAGCCTGCGCTGGTGCGGGACTCAGGCGGCTTTGTGTCGGATGTGCGTCCCAGGCCTTGTTTTCCTCAGGTTGCGGACCTGGGCAGCCCCCTTCCGTGGAGACGGTCACCCACCCAAGGACAGCGCTGCTGTGAGCTGGAGTTTCTCACTCAGGTCAAGAGAATGTATGGTCTCAGGCTTAAAGCCTCTCTCCCGCTCTGTGTTATTTTAAAACCAACATCCCAGCTGAAAAAGGGAGCTGGATCACGGGATACAGGCTGCGAGCCGCCTGTGCTCTAGAACCTCTGGCCGATGCCTTGAACCTAAGCACGTCCACCTGGGCCGCGGTAGAAGCCGCAGTTACCCCACGTGTGTTTTGTTCCTGCACACTTTACCCCTCGTTTGTTTCTCATGGTTTGTTGCCTAGTGTAACACATTTGCGGTTTTGAGAGGGCCCAATAAATAATACCTTGCTTCCGCGACTGCTCTTCAGAGCGGCTGAGCTGGGGGTTACAGTACACACGGTCTCCTTCAGTGGTTGGCGCAGAGCCGCAGCCCAAAGCCCCGTGAGCTTCCTTGGGTTGCCGCAGCAACGGTAGCCCTTCCTGGGGGATTCTGTGGTGCCCCCTCCCCCCCATTCAGCAACTGAAGGTAAATGTCTGGCTCTCAGGGGCCCGGCCTCCTGGACTTTGTTCCAGAGTGTGTCCAACACGTGGTCAGGGTTGGCTGTTGATTCTTGGGTATTATCCTTGCCTTCCTCCTCTCTCTGGTTATGAACCATTCGAGGAATAAGAAACACAGTAAGGTGGATAGATGATTATAGACGAATTATAATTACAGACTATAATTATACAATGTCATCTGTAATTATAGATTAGTTACAGATGAAAGTGAATTTGAGGGACAGAACTGCGTTTGAGAGACACTTCCCCCGGGTCACTACGGTGCAGATGACAGGGCAGGCCTCCCACTCTCACTGTCCCCTTTCCACTGTAGGGGTGGGACCTGTTCCTGGTAAGGGCCGGGAACAGAAGAGAGCTTGTGTTCTCTGTGGGCAGCGGGGCTGGGACTAGGGTGAAGAGAGTGAGGCCAGCAAAACCTTAGTGCTTTAAATGTTGTTTATCTCGATCGCTAGTTTTAAAAATCAGAATTCATGTTAAAAAATCCACGATGAATAAAATCTCAAAAATTTAAAGGAAAGACAGTGTCAGTGTTACTGACTTTTCCCTTGCCTCAGGCTCCGGGGGGACTGTTACTGAGATGGTCTTATATTTAGTGCCCACGGCAGATGGTACCCTCACCTCATCCTAGTTCTTGCCCAGCTAGTTCTTCCTGAATTTACAGAATCCAGTTAAGTCACTCTCTTGCTTCTGGATGGAGTGAGTCAAAGGACAGAAAAAGGGCAGGAATGTTACACTCACTGAACTCCCTCCACATGGAAGGAATAAACTCAAGTAGGATTTAGAAGCAACATTTTCCATGACTATAAAAATTTTTCAGTTATTTTCCATAGAGGGAGTATTAGCTATCTGAGAGGAAAGTGCAAAAGCATAAATTAAGGCTTCAAAAGTAAGGGACGTCCGTTTCCAGTTAGAGAACATATTATAAAGTTGGATGTGAGGGTAACTAGCTCTGACAGTACAGTTATTCTGTTGATCTGGTTGGCCAGGTGGGCGATCTTTTCCCAGAGCTCCCTGCTACATCCTTGCTACTCCAGGGATGGTCCATGGGCCAAAAGCTTCAGCATCACCAGGGAGCTGGATAGAAATGCAGAATCTCAGGCCCCACCCATGACCTACTGACTCAATTTGCATTTTTTCAGAAGCAGCCAGTTGATTTGTACTTGTTTTGTAAATTATTTAAAGTTCAGCTTTGTTGTGGAACGTCTGTAGCCTTCATTTATAAATTCATTAAACCAACTCTAGATTTCCCACTACTTAAATGGCTTCACTGGAAATCGTTATGCTCTTAGGAAACCAACGACTAGGTATGCTTGTACCAGTACTTTGTTCCTAGGTGTAAGATGTACTTTACTAAGCTCAGTGCTTGAGGAAGTTGAGTTTGTCAAAAGGTAGGTTGCAGGAGCTAATTTAGGACTTTAACCCTGAATTGTGAAAAAAGTAATATGATGAGGCTTAGGGGTAAAATTATTAGCCACCTTGAATGGTTTTAACAGGAGGTAGAGCTTTATGAATTTATTAGTAACACATGCAGGTGACTTTTTGTTCAACTGCTTTGTTTTTGACTTTAGAATAAAATTTGCAGTTTAGGTATTGTGCATGTGTCTTTTTGTTTTACAGTACATTAAAGATTAGGTAATACTTTGGGTTTTAAAGCCTCGAGAGCTGAACTACGGTTGTGATTAGTGAGTTCTTAAAAACTTAAGACGACTGACATGATTCTGTGATTTAAAGCTGTAAGTCATGATTGTATTAAACAACTGGTATGCCATATATTGACATAAATAAGGAGTAAAATTAAAGTTGTTTATGGCTTCAGAGAAATGTGACTTGTGGAAACAAATTCTTTTATTTCATAATTATATGGGATAGCAAGTTTAGCTGTGTTAAGTTCAAATTATTGGGTTAGACATTGCATGTAATAGGAAGATGCAGAAAATACCTACTGATGTGTAAACCTCTACTGGGTTTATAGTTCAGTTGACAAATAAGGCACATAACTATTGTATAATCTAACAGTAAGCTGCCATTAGCAACTAATTTGGTCCAGCCATGGAGTTTATTTCATAGAAGTGGTTTCTAAGAAATAAGAAAGAAAGAAATTTGAATTGGATCTCTAAAATGTCTTTCAGTATTAATGACAATGTTAATGAATTCAATTATATGATAATGGATTTTTATCTGTGGGAACAACCATTCTTCTTAAGCTAAGATTTAGAAACTAACCTTATTTTTTCCCAAAGGTGTTGAAATAGCTCAAATCTTGCACTAGTAGTGCTTTTCATTGACCATTTCTTTTAGTACCTACCTATCAATTTTTAACCTTAAAATCATTATAGAAATACATATTCTGCTAATCTTTTTATTCAAGAGGAGCTACCCTCTCATATTCCCAAATCTTAATAAGTAGGGAAATTGTTCTCTCTCGTACAAATTGTTCTCTGAAAAAGATCTCTTTATTTTCCCAAATGGCTCTCTTAAAAAAGGAAATTTAATCATTCTACTTTGTTCTGATAGATGATGCTACTGAACGACAACTTGAGACATTAACCCTTTGGGTGAGAATGATTTAGTCCAACCTTCTCTCTTTTTCTCTTCTTTAAACATCTTTGATTTTGCTTTAGTAAAAAACGTTCCCAAGATAGTAACTTTGAAGGCTTCACAAATTACATTGTAATCGTAGAAATATAAAGACATTGCGTCATGGGTCAGGTGAGATTAAGTCAAAGAATATGAGTCCAGCACGTGGTGGAAATTTAGGTACTATTCTTATATCAGGAAAGGAGTGAGATTGGCCGTAAGACAACAAGACTAAATTTTAATTTTTTTGGCAGAATTCCTGAGGGAAAGCTGGTCATCCCTTTCCTGCCCATGGCTTTATGTCTGTAGTGATGAGATGGAGACTTGAAGCTATTTTTTTTTCCTTAGTGAACGTTGAGGTTGATCTTCCAACTAATCCTGGAACTGATAAGCTTAACTTCAGAATTTGTTTGGTATCCAAATCTCTGTACCTCTAATTCTTTACTCTTATCTACAGAAGTAGAAAAGACTTCAGTAAACTTATTTCATACCAAAATTCTCCTTAAGTATTTCTTCAAAATACATTTTTGTGTGTGGGGTTTTTTTTTTTTTTTTTTTGGCCGAGCTGCGTGGCTTGCGGGATCTTAGGACCTGGACCAGGGATTGAACCCTGGGGCCCGGCAGTGAAAGCGCCAAGTCCTAACCACTGGACTACTAGGGAACTCCCTGTGGTATTATTATTTTTTTTTTGATAGCTTTGCTCATCGAGTTTGGGATTTTTTTTTTCTTGGATGTGTGAATTAAAAAAAATTATAAATCCAAGTGTGCTAAGCAGTCATGTGAAGGCTGATGGTTTCTTTACTTTCCTATTACTCTTTGTAATCTACTGAATTATTTTTAATTTTTTTTTAATATTTATTTTTATTTATTTGGCTGCATCGGGTCTTAGTTGCAGCACACGGGCTCTTTAGTTGTGGTGTGCGGGCTTAGTTTGCCCCGTGGCATGTGGGATCTTAGCTCCCAGACCAGGGGTCGAACCCGCATCCCCTGCATTGGAAGGCGGATTCTTAACTGGACCACCAGGGAAGTCCCAATCTACTGACTTATAAATCTAAAACATTTAACCTTAACTTTAGTGGAATTTCACAGTTGTTAGAAATGTTTTTGTATTACAGTAGCTTGGGAAAGTTCTTGGGAGACAATGCTGAACAAAATGCACAAGCTTTAAAAGAAAACTCAGGTTATGTATGTTTATTAATACATACATTGTTAATAATCCTGCCTTTTTTTTCTATTAATGATTTGACAGACTATATTAAGAGCCTTCAAAAATCATCATTTGACTCAGTAATGCTTTTATTTCCAGGAAGTTTTTCCAAAGGCAACAATCAGAGGTAGTCAAAGATTGCAAAGATATTTAGTGCAGTGCTGTTTATAAATAAATAATACTTAATAATAAATAAAGCTAGAAACAACCTAAGCATAGAAGGACATGGAACTGGTGCTGTAAATTATCCTATTATACATTTATTTAAAAAATAACTTGAGATGCTTTGACATACGAACCATTTTCTTTACTTTTTTTCAGTTTTTTTAAAATCATATTTTGTATACTTTGAAAGAGGGAGCTCAGGAAGTAAAGCTCCGTCAATTGAATTTAATGACTCTCTTTATACAGGCAAATAACTTCTATGATTTATGTTAAATGCTTCTGTTTGCAGTGCTCCTGTCTGCTTATACCAGAATCTCATAAATGAGTATTGGACTTATGGAAACATAAAGGTGTAGCATATTTCATGCTCTGTGAAATTATAACCCCCCCCCCCAACGTAACTCTAAAAAATGAATAAATGGACTTCCTGATTTAAACATTTAGCTCTAACCTGTTTTATACCCGAGGATTAAAAATATAATTTGTGTTTCATAAAAACTTTTATTAAGGTGCTAGCCAAAATCTGTTATTTCAGTGATTTCTTTATTACCTAAAGAGCTATGGTGGGGAAAAAGAGACTAATTTAAATTTTCCACCAGCATATAAATCCTATAGCACTTACTTTGGGATCAGAATCTCTTGTATGCGTGTGCCTGCGTGCTGTTGACATAAACATTGCAGCCTTTCTTCTTGCCCCTGGTACAAGCTGGTTTCAGGATGCATGGCTGGAAGTCCAGAGCACTGTTAGCAAAGGTACTGATCCTTTGAGTTCTTCCATCGTTCCTATCCTCCTCATTGTATTTAGGTCACTGAAGTATGTTTGAATACAGAGAAAAGATTGCAAAATAGAAAAATGAGATCTACTCTTAACTTACAAATTTCTAGGTTACAGAATGTCATTTTTTTCCTCATGGATATTTTATTTCTTCAGAACAGAACCATGATACCTGGTTGACATTAAATACCAAGATTAGAAAGTCAGTTCAAGCGAATGTATATCTATATGAGGTATTTTCAGTCCTAGCTTGAATATTTGGGCCTTTCTTAAGCATTTCAGTATAATCAAAAGCATAATAAAATTTTAGTTTTTTGCAAAAATCCTTGGATTTGAAAGCTTTCATGGGTTGTTTTTAATGATTTTTTTAAAGTGTACAATTCAGTAGTTTTAGTATATTTACAGCTCTGTGCAACCATCACCATAATCATAACCCTTAGAGCACTTTTATTACCCTCAAAATAAACACATTCCAATCAGCAGCCACTCCTCACTCCCTTCCCTCACGCCCCTTCTCAGCCCTAGAGAGCCTCCCATCTACTTTCTATAGATTTGCCTATTCTGGACATTTCATGTAAATAGTATCCCATAATACGTAGTCTTTTGTGAGTGGCTTCTTTTACTTATATATTTTTTTACTTTTGCTTATAATATTCTTTTATTGATATTTTAAGTCATAACATTGTATCCATGTTGTAGCATGCATCAATACTCCATTCATTTCTCTTGCTGAAAAATATATTCCGTTGTATGGGTACACAACATTTTGTTATCTGTTTACCAGTTAATGGACATTTGGGTTGCTTCCACTTTTGAGCTGTTATGAATAATGCTTCTATTACACATCATGTACATTTTTTTTTTCTTGGCGACCCGTAGGGAGACTGAACCATGTACATTTGTGTACAAGTTTTTGGATGTATTCCTTTTGTTTTAGTAGATACCTAAGAGGAGAATTGCTGTGTCGTACAGGAACTGTGTTCAACATTTTTAGGTACTTTCAATAGAATACCACTTTAACTATGAAGAATCAACAGCTTTTCTTTTTTTCAACTTTGAAATGGAGTGTGTTTGAGAAAGGCAATGAAAACGGGAAAGAGAAACGCTAGTGCCCTAAATCTTCACTGATCTTTAGCTTATGTGCTGTGCCTGCTTAATCTGTCTGGAAGTCATTCTTCATGGAAACAATAGGGGACTCTTCTGAAAATGAAAAGGGCATTATTTCTAATTATGTTGGGACAACATAAATTGGGACCGTCCTAGGCAAATTAGGACCAAAAGTCACTCTGTCAACCAAAAAGAAGGAAAGGCTATTGTCAGATTTGGCTTCCTTCTCTATTATGGTGAGGGCAGAGGCATCTCAGATGGGAGGGGGCAGTTTTAGCAGCCCATTCTGCCCATTTCCTCAAATGAAAAAGTATGTTTGAGAAGAGGGTGATTCTTTAGCTAATATCTTAATCACCCCTGTCCATAGTTGTAGGTTCTTTAAATGTAAAAAGAAAGCAATTGAAATTAATCAAGTGATGACTTGTTAATTTTCTAATATTTACTTGAGTGAAACATTTTATTTCTTCCAGGGAACAACAAATCATTTCAAGTTCAAGACATCTTAGACTAAGAAACTTTCAACTGTGCTGAAAAACTTAGGAGATGGACAAATTTTCCTTCCCTCTCATTTGAAAGATTTTAAAGAAGAAATAAAATGGCAGAGGTTTAAAGTTAATATTTCAGGATGAATGATGATAATTCAGATGACAAGACAGAAGAGGAACTGCAGTCCTTATTTATCAGTGATAAAAATGGAAACACATACGCATACAACCAAAAATCACCATGTACCCAAAACTCTTCAACCAATAATGTGAGTTGGAATTCTGCCAACCCAGATGACATGGTGGTTGATTATGAAACCAACTCTGCTGTGGTCATTGGTGAAAATATTTCTTTAAACCCTCAGTGTGTTGAAGTACTTGAACACCAAAAGTCTTCAAGTGATTTTGTTAGTAAGGAGATGTTAGATATGCACAAGGATTCCACATGTCTGTCTTTTGCACATGTTGTAAATACAGAGGAACCCAAAGATTTGCATAGCAGTTGTCATTCCCTAGAATCATTTCAGGACCAGAGCGTTGAGACCTCTCTGCCTTTTGTGTGGAATCCTAACGATGATGATTTGAACTGTACAGAAAACCCTACTGCCTTGGCGCTAAACCAGACATTTGACATGAAAGTGGATAATTGTAACTGTACCTTCATAACACATGACACCACCGGAAAGAGTCAGTCTTTGCCTACCACTGCAAGCCTGCAGCCAACCAGTGTGAGAAGTAGAAATACATCTTCATCCTGTTCCATTCCTCCATCTTCCCATTCTGATAAGACATATGCGAGAGAAATGAGTTATGATAGAGACAGCTTCGAAAACCCTCAAGCTACAGCATCACAGGCCCAAGACACAACTTACACAGCATTTTCTGACATGGTGATGCAAACTGATGTTGTTCTTCCAGATACTGCAAATCACTGTCACTGTTCTTCGGGAAAGGTCACCAGTGAGTACCCAGATGGGGCACAGCAAAGATTAGGCGGAGAAAAGGAGATACAAGCTCTAACACCAGTTTCTCATGGTATGGACGTTCCCAATGGGTCTGTATTACAAGAGTTCTTTTGTTCGTCTAAAGATGAACCAAATAGTGAGAGACATTCACAGAGCTCATATGGGCAAAAGGAAGTGGGCCAAAATGTAAGAGAAACAGTGTCCAATTGTCTTACAGATGATGAATGCCCTTTACTGGTGCCAGCTTTTGAAAAAAGCAAAACCCAAGTGCTGGACCCAGAACATCAAGTCACTGTGGCTAAAGACACACCAGTTGCCTCTAATGAAAAGGATTTGGGAACCCGAAATCATACCGTAGAATTGATACCGAATAGCCCGCCAGGACAAAAGGTGGCTTCATCATTTGAACTGACTTGGGATGCAGATGATATGGTCATTAGTACAAATAACATAGTTTGCATGTCCACGCCAGTCCTAGAACCCACAAACGCAACCTTTTCTATCTCACCTATCGAAGGGACGGAGAAATGGAGTAAAGTGCAGAAGAGTAATCGAGAGCTTAGACGTTTACCAAACTTGAAGGGGGCACCGATGAACATGTCTAAACCTAATCTAGGAAAATCAACCTCCAAAACGAATAGCCCCCTAGGCAGCAAAGTTAGAAAAACTGAAATTATAAGTTACCCAAGACCAAACTTCAAGAATGTCAAAGCAAAAGTTGTATCCAGACCAGTGCTACAGTCCAAGGACCCTGCTCTATCAAAGGCTGCGCCCCGACCTCAGTTAACTGGGGCCTCCTCACCCTCACCCGTGTCTTCCTCAAGACCGTCGACAGCTTTGAGAAGAACACCAACATCTGACTTGAATGCAGACACAAAAGCAGAAATCCTAATTAACAAGACACATAAGCAGCAATTTAATAAACTCATTACAAGCCAGGCTGTGCATGTTACAACTCACTCTAAAAATGCTTCACACAAAGTTCTAAGAACAACATCTGCCATGAAATCGAATCAGGAAGATGTTGACAAAGCAAGTTCTTCCAATTCAGCGTGTGAGACTGGGTCCGTGGCTGCAGTTTTTCAGAAGATCAAAGGTGAACTCCCTATTAAAATGGAAAGCACAGAATGTTTGCAAATGTCCTATACTTCCAACATCGATAGGATTAGCCCTGAAAACAAGGGTGAAAAAGAAAATGGAACACCGATGGCAAAACAAGAGCTAAAAAAGGAAATTATGAATGAGACCTTTGACTATGGTTCTCTGTTTTTGGTAAGTGAAATTTTTGCCCGCTTCAGGAAATGGTGGTGGAAACGGAGAGATGTATTAGCAATTGCTTATCCACCGATAGTCAATAATATTGCTGAAATAGGTGTGCAGATTTGCTTTCAGGTATTGCTGTGTTATTCAGTAATTCTTTGTCTTGTCAGTCAGTACATTTTAGAGTGTTAATTGGTTACCTGCATATTGGGGAAAAAAAAAAAAAACCCTCAAGTCCAGTATTTTGTATTGAGTATCAACATTCCTTTTAATGGTAAGCTGAAAGAACAGGTTACTTTAATATTTTAGTGTAATTAGTTATTTGAAGTTAAATATCTGATTGTATTTTATATTTATGAAAAAATAAACGTTTTGTTTATGAACTTACAAATGTATTGGGCCACATGTGAGAAATGGCTAGGCAGTGCTGGTAAACACTATCAACGTAAAAATAATTCCTGGTCTCCTGTTGAGGAAGCTGCTCCAGGTAGAGGAGCCCTGTCCTGTGAACAAGAGGATTCTGGATTCTGCCTCTGATTAGCTAAGGTGACTCTGGGCAAGTAACCTTTTGAGACGCAGAGGTGAAAGCACTGGGCTAGTAGATGTCTGAGGTCTCTTGCAGTCCTAATGTATTGATTCCCGGTACTTTATTCATGTATAGTGAAAAGGCAGTATGTTTTATACAGTACCTGGCAGATATTTGGGGGCTCCATTTAAATAAGAATTCACGTGCAGTTCAAAGATTATTTTTTTTTCCAGCATGGATATAGCTTTGACTCTAGCATGAAGAAACTAGCTTTCTGGGCGTTGGAAGCATTTGGGAGGCTACTCTGGGCTTTGTGTGTTCATCCCCAGTGCTGTTTCGGCAGTGGGGGCGTGCATGCATCTCTAGCCCCACATAGGCTTTTCCTGGGCGTCTGTCCTCTGGGCCAGGAGTGGAGGTCGGTGCCAGGGTGGGAAGGCAGATGGAAGTCATCTGTGTGGAGGGCTCATGTCTGAGAGGAACGCAACGTGTAGTTCGGTGAAGTGTTAAAGGGCTGTTTTAAGTGTTTTGAGGGTGCATAGGGAATTGTTAGGTCCTTTCAGGAAGATATTCTTGAGCTAGTTCAGTTTAGAGATGCTTTGGCGTTTATAGTAAATCTTCTTTTTAGGAAGAACGGTCCACCGCAACGATGTCTAAGCTACTGAGACTGTCCATTATTTCAAAACTCAGATTTTTGTAAGTCCTTTTGAAGTCAGACTTAGGAAACTCATTTTATACAATTTTTAATTAGCTACTTTGTTAAATTAAATGACAACCTCTGGTAATTCTAAGCAACATTCTTAGTTTGGTGTTTATAGATACATATACATGAAAAGAATACATTTATTCCTCCTTGATTTATGGGAGACTTTTATTGTGCACTGATCTCCAACTGCCAGAAAACCTAGCATAAAGTTTCTTTAAATAACATTTGCCTTGCATATAAATTGGCTGTGTAATTTTGAAATTAAAAGTTTTTCTGATATGTGCATTGAGAGTAAGTCTTAGCTTTCTATTTCCCATGTGTGGAATGGAAGCCTGTCTTTCAGGCTTATGGTGTGATGCTGAAGTAAGGTGATAGAATTAGAATCATCACGTTGAAGTGGATCCCAGTACTGGAGAAGAAGCACTTTTCATCTTAGGAATCTTGCAGTTAGGATTTCCATATTTTCAGTACTGACACTTTTACTTGTTGATGAGTATTAAAAACTCATTTTTCCCCATGATAATGTTTCATGTGCAATTCCCTCTAATATCACTATTCACCTCTTAACACATTTCCGTGTATCATGGGGAAGGGGCCCAGCAAACCGTCACTGGCCACAGGCTTTGTGTTTATTGTGGAGAGTTGAATGAGTGAGCCTTTGCGTCGTGTTGTAGGCAAACCCCTATGTTTCTTAGTCATTTCAGCAGCACCCAAAGGCTCTGAATCTGCCTCATTCTGTGATGAGACAGTGCTGGAGAAATGTGCATTTTCAATGTGCTCTGTTGGTCTTGAGACAAATTAGGCCTTGAGTTCACTGAATCCTTAGGTTGCCTGCAACCTCCCAACTGTTTGGTTGGGGTTTACTTGAAACTTCAGAAAGCTTCTTCTGTTGGAGAAGGAATTTGACTTTAATTTGATGCAGGTTGAGTATAGCTCCCCGTTATAGAGGTTATATATTGGTGATAGTATGATAGATAAAAGGAATGGTGACTTATCTAAATGGAAAGAAATTGATATTTTTTTCGTTGACTGCTCTGGGCCAAACCCTTTGCTCAGGTGCTTTATGTATATTATGTCGTTTAATTTTCTCAGAAATGTTCAGGTGCTTTATACACTGTCATTTACTCTTGCCAGTAACAACGGGAAATTTGTTAGCTACAGTTTAAAGCTTCATAAGTGGTTACTTAGCACACACACATAGCTGGTAAGTTGTCAAATTGAGATTCAAACTCAGGTCCTCTGACTTGAATCGTGGCCCTTTCGGCTCCACACACCGCAGGCTTTCAAAATTCTATGGAATGTTGGTTCTGAAAGGCAGAACAAATCTAATTTGTTAAAGATTCACTTTGTAAGTTGGTTAAAAGTTTGGTTTACTTTTTAAAAGGTTTTTCTGGGGGATTACGTTAGCCGGTTTTATGGTAGAGGGAGAAGATCTTCGTGTCCATCGCCTGCTTTTTTTGGCCCATTTTATGTTGCTTTCCAGTGTTCTCTTAGGATATTGCCCTATTTAATTTAGTTTTTAATCCACCTAGTGTATGTCATCAACATGGGGCTTTACGTATCTCTAGGGGAAATTATCCACTTATGACTTTTTAAAAAAATAAATTTATTTATTTATTTTTGGCTACATTGGGTCTTCGTTGCTGCATGTGGTCTTTTCTCTAGATGCGGAGAGCCGGGGCTACTCTTCGTTGCGGTGCACGGGCTTCTCCTTGCAGTGGCTTCTCTTGTTGTAGGGCACGGGCTCTAGGCACGCGGGCCTCAGTAGTTGTGGCACGTGGGCTCAGTAGTTGTGGCTCGCGGGCTCGAGAGCACAGGCTCAGCAGTTGTGGTGCACGGACTTAGTTGCTCTGCGGCATGTGGAATCTTCCCGGACCAGGGTTTGAACCTGTGTCCCCTGCATTGACAGGCGGATTCTTAACCACTGCGCCACCGGGGAAGTCCTGCACTTATGACTTATTAAGCAAAGAAAGAATGGTCCTGGTGGGGAATAGGCAACGTATAGGTTAGGAGCATCGATTTTGGAGTTTGATGTGGTTTCACATTGTAGCTCCATCCATTCATTGGCAAAACGACCTCAGGCAAGTTACTTAGTCTCTGTGAGGCTCGATTTTTCTTTAATGGGAGAATACAAATTATAGCTTACGGTGTTGAACTTTGTTCTTTGAGCAAATCTCAGGCTCTCATTTCCTACACGTAGAATGAGAACCTTTATTGGGTGCTGACTTTGTGCTCTATATGACGGTGATTGTTGGGAATTAGAGAAGGAAAGACACAGCCCCTGGCCAAACCGAGTGCCTAGTACAGTGGGTAGTATCAGAAGGTGAACAAAAAGGGACTGTTAAGTCCTCAGTTGGGAGTGTGTATAGACTCTCTATCCTGCTCACGGCAGAGTAGGGTGGTGGCGATGGGGAGAGTTGTCAAGGAAGGGAAGACTTCTAGGGGAGAGAGCACGTTAGTCACTAGCTGAAGCTTAAAGATCAAGGATGAACGGAAGGGTATTCTGGGTGGAAGGAATAACATGTACAAAGATGAAGAAACATTCTCATTTAGGGGACGCGGGGTAGTGAGTATCATGGGAGCTGGGGGTGCAGAACCATGAACAGTAAGGAGCACGGTGAAGAGGGTGGCAGGGTGGCCATATCCAAAAGGCCTTATTTGGAAGAGTCGACTTTATCTGGGAGATGGAGGGAAGCCTCCTAGCCCAGTTTGGACTTTAGAGAGATCGCCTTAGCAGTGGGCTGGGAGGTGAATTGGCTATGGTTCCAGGCATCCCAGCAATGACGCAGCCTGTACTAAGGCAGATGGAGAAGGGCGAGAATGACATCCAGAGGGGCTTAGGAGGTAAGAAAGGAAGCCCCTAGAAATAGCTTTCATTGTGTAAGTTGGGTGCCTGGGCACATGGTGGCGAATATGAGAAGAGCTGAGTTTTGAGATGGACGGGTAAAATTAATCTGATTTTTAGAAACTGCTTCATGTTCTTCTGCTGTGAAATGCAGTATGATGAAAGTATCAACCTTGTAGGGTTATTAGGATTAAATGAATTGATACGTGCATTTCGAACTTATTTTTCATTCTGTAAGGGCTGTATGTTGATCAGTAAAAACAACAATAATATTATTGTCAACATTGTTAGGTCGAGGTGCCTGATGGACGCTAAGTGAAGCAGAGGAAGAAAGAAACTGAATATATGGGGAACTCGGGAGAGAGTGTTGGCCTGGACATGAGGACTTGGGATTCAGCAGTGTTTAGGTGGCAGTGCAAAGAGTGGACAAGATCACGTGGGGAGAGTATATGGTGAGAAAGCTTACAGGGCCAAGTTGAGGACCCTTGTGATGACCAGCATTTGAAGGTATAGAAGAGCAGGACCCAGAAATGGAATAACCAGACAGACAGAAGGGAAACCAGGAGAGAGCTCTGTGAGAGAAACCAAGAACGATGATGGAATCATTGGCGTTGGAGACCATGTAGAGGGCCTCTAGGAAAAGGACTGAAAGCTGTAGCTTGAATTTAATTTGTGGCATCAGTCACCTTGGGAACAGTTTCCCTGATGGGGACAAAAGGCAGATCATGATGAATCAAAGAGTAAACTATGAAGAGTTTAAATTTCTTTATAGTAAAAATGAAAATTAAATGTCCATCTGGCATATCTGCTTAGACAGAAATTGTGTTTTTCTGCGTACCTGACACCACCAGGAAGTGGTGTGGGGAAGGTATGATCTGGACTGAAGCCTTCATTATTTTTTCCACAGGGTTCTGCTTCAAAAACTGCAACCATCTCAGGTAGGAGTCTAGCCAAGCCCAACTGCTCCATTTTGAGGAAAACACCTGGTCCGAAAGCCAAAGTGGGGCCTTCTGTTTCCTGTTTGAGGCGGAATAGTGACAGTAGGAATCTCAACTCTGAGCGAGCCGTATCTCCCCAGAGGATAAGGCGTGTGTCCAGTTCTGGTAAGCATAAAATAACTCAGTTGTGTTTTATAGCAGCTTATGAATTATTTGAATGTAAAATTAGTCCTATCAGGAAGCAGAGAGACAGGTTTTGGTTATAGAACTCTAATGCATTGTGTCACTAAAGCATTTAGCCTTTTGTGGACCAACATCTTGCACAGGGAAGACTGAAAAAGAAGTCTAAGACACAGCCCTGATCCCTGAGTAACGTAAAGGCTCGTTGGGGGGAGAGAGATGTGCATAAAGCAACGTGAAAGCTATTCAGAAGCATGCATACACACACACACACACACACAAAATTGGGCACTGGTTATATATGAGTCATTTCACTTTTTTTTTTTTTTTAGTTATTTCTGAGATATACATTTTAAAGTAATAACTAGAATTATGACTTATAACATTATACCAGAACATATAAGATTTTTAGAAATTTCATGTAATGTCTGTCATTTCACTTTTTAAAAAAATTTATTTATTTATTTATTTATTTATGGCTGTGTTGGGTCTTCGTTTCTGTGCGAGGGCTTTCTCTAGTTGTGGCAAGCGGGGGCCACTCTTCATCGCAGTGCGCGGGCCTCTCACTATCGCGGCCTCTCTTATTGCGGAGCACAGGCTCCAGACGCGCAGGCTCAGTAGTTGTGGCTCACGGGCCCAGTTGCTCCACGGCATGTGGGATCTTCCCGGACCAGGGCTCGAACCCGTGTCCCCTGCATTGGCAGGCAGATTCTCAACCACTGCGCCACCAGGGAAGCCCTGTCATTTCACTTTTAAATGTTTTACAAATGGTTAACTGCTTAATAATACTGGTGTGATATACTAGTTTCATAATGTGCCCTCATCATGTATGAAGAGACTAGTTTTTTTCTTGAATTTTATGGAAAGATGTATTATAAGATCTTCAGGGATGTGAGGGTGACTAAAAAGTTAAACTTTTCTAATACGAACTTTGATTTATGTTGGTTTGTATATTAGAAGTAGTAAAGTCATGTTCGATTTATAAAATTTGAGAGCTTCCAAAGTAGCTGTTAAGTGTCTTCCTACATTGGCAGAGGTTTGCGTTTCTCTGTGTTAAAATAAGAACAGGAAATGGGAAAGGCAGCCCTTTTCACAGGGACTAAGACAAAAAGCCTGCTGGCCGTTCCAGTTGAGCAAGAGCACTCTGCAGGGAATGCCCCTCATCTGAGCAGGTACAACACTGAGCAAACGAAAGGCATGTCAGACAGATTTAGAAGTAAGTTCCCTTTTAAAAACAGTGACTGCTGTTGAATGGTCTGGGGGAAAAAAAAGTGCCTCAAGACTTATGTGTTCACACATGTGAGAACATTTTGCAGAAACTAACAAAACCAACTAAATCCTCAGGGGATCTCTTTACCTGTCTACACCTTAGTATTTTTAGGTTTTATTTTCCAATCCTGTTATGAAGCTGTCGTGTGAGAAGCTTATAACACTCAGACGTGTCTTAAGGGTGATTTACTTAGGTTCAGGCCTTGTGCATCAAGGTCTTGAGGGTCCTGAGGAGCAAACCCAGGAAGAGGTATGGCTGGCGGAAGAGGGGTTTGCACGCATTTCCATTTCTATCCCCAGAGGAGCTGAGTGGGAAGGAGGAATTTGTCAGCTCCAAGTGTTCATCCTTTGGGAGGAAAACAGAAGAGGCGCTAAAGACATCGGGAGAGGCAACAATCCTTATTTTGGATGTTGCCACAGTTTGGGGAGTTGGGGCA
Source organism: Balaenoptera acutorostrata (assembly GCF_949987535.1). Taxonomy (NCBI): domain Eukaryota; kingdom Metazoa; phylum Chordata; class Mammalia; order Artiodactyla; family Balaenopteridae; genus Balaenoptera; species Balaenoptera acutorostrata. The sequence continues at coordinate 22,094,853 of NC_080084.1, read as the reverse complement.
TAAGTGAGATCAAAGCTTCGGTTCTTACTGTCGCTGCCGTACAAGGCTTATGGATTTTCCAGATGACGGGGAGCCCCTTCCTGCTCAGGTGTCAGCAGCACCTGTGGCTTCGCGGCCCAGAGGGCCCTGGCCGCTGTCATCCTGGCCTGTTGTTAGGAGCGCTGCGTTCTAGCACCGCCACGGCCCCAGGGAGCTGCACGAGCTAGTTGTTTCTGCTCCCTGGGCTTCTGTGAAGTAGGAGGGTTGGAGAATGTCAGGCTCCATCAGCTTTTGCAGTCCTTATCTTTCTAGGGGCAGTTTGGAGCTCACCTAATTTCCTGAGCAGTGTCTGCTACTAGTGTGATTCTCTGGACCACATGGTGCTCGAATCCCAGAAACGCTGAAGCGCACACTTTTAAGAAATTAGGCCAGTACCCAGGATGTATCGTAAATGATGGGATTCTTTTATGTAGGTGATCCCACCAAGGAGTGACACAGTTTTGAAGTCCCTTTACTGTATGCTACGTAATGCCATGCCTTAAAGAGGGGAAACTAGGTCTGCTTGGTCTTAATGAAAAGACAGGAAATTTATTGAGCTTTTATTAACCTGTGTAAATAAGCTTAATAACTAAGCTATGCATTCAGAGTTTTCAATCCAAGTTAAAAACTAAATTATCTCTTACCTGGTTTGCGGTATATATTTTCCATATATAAATGTAAAAAAAAATCAGTGTAACCAGAAATCTTGTGGATTTGCATTTGAGTTTTTTTATTTTAATGGTTGGAAGACTAACTTGATTATGCTGTGTTATGTTTTAAAAATATTAATAGCAACTAACTTGTTTGGACGCTCACAATAGATTGAGAGGTGTTTTGTCGTGGAGAACAGGAAACTTAATCGTCACAGAGTTAAAAGTAGAACAGAAAATCAAGAAGCAAAAACAATGTGCTTTTGGATCATTGAGCGCATATTGCCATTTACTGTACAATGAAGTGTTTGTGTCTTAGAAAATTGAAACCAAATGGATATCCTCTGTGCTCACACAAAGTTAGTCTCCTGAAAGGTAACCAGCAGGAATGTTCCAGCCAACTTGGGGTTTTCAATAAATCCTTTCAGAGAACTAAGTAGAAAACCAGACCTGGAGTTGAAATTGACATTTTCTTGAAGCTTTGAAATGAATATGAGAAAGAATTGTAATTAAACCCAATGGCACTTTTCCATTTCACTTGTCAAAGTCTGGCAGTTCTAGTGTACAGCATGATGACTGTAGTTACCTCTGCTGTGTAATATATAGGAAAGTTGTTAAGAGAGTAGATCCTAAGAGTAAATCTCATTATGAGGGAAAAAAAAGTTTTCTAATGGCATCTAAATGAGGTGATAGATGTTAACTAAACTTACTGCGGTAATCCACTTCACAATACACGTTAAGTCAAATCATCATGCTGTACACCTTAAACTTACACAGTGATGTATGTCAATCATCTCATTAAAACTGGAAATAAAAAAGTAACTTAAAAAAATCTGGAAGTTTATCTGAAACCAGATTATAAGTGATTATAACAAACCAGATCCAAACTATCTTTGTTTCTTTGGAGTATGTATGTGTTTCAACCACTTAATTAAATAAGATGAGATAAGCAAGGAAAACTATTTCTAATAATAATTATAATGCCAGTGATAGAAGCTCACACTTATTAAATGCTTACCAAGTTCCAGGCTTTGTCTTTATCATTTCACCTATAAATTCATTTAATCCTCCTAAGAGTTCTGTGAGGCTTATCTGCATTTTATAGAAGAGGAAGCCATCACAGTGAGGTTAAATAATTTGTCAAGGTTATGCAGCTAGAAAGTGGCAGAGGTAGTACATTCAGACCAGGTAACAAGACTCTGGAGTCCATGCTCGTAACCTTCACGTTATTAGTCTAAAGAAAACACTTTCAGTCTGACCGTGAGTTTTGGAAAAATTCAAATTCTTATGCTCAGCTGGATACTTTGGAAACTGTGGCATTTCTCTTTGTCGGGCTCTTGGCTTAACATTCGATATCAATTTACCATGATGTAAATGATTTTACATGGTCATTGCAGATTAATGCTGCTGAATAAATAACTGCTTAGGAAATACTTGGAGATCCAGTCAGGCACCTTCAGAGAGCGCCTGCCACCCTCTTTCAGAGGTAATACCTGTTCTTACCAGGTTTTAGATTATAAATATGTGTGTTCCTTCATGCACACATGTAATTGACCTGCCAGTGACCAGCCTGAGCCAGGTAGGATTACGGAAATAGAACAAAATATACCCCCCCCCCGCCCTGGGGCTCCTTTAAACTGCCTGGGGAGGGTGAATGCATGTTCCTGCAGCAACCGAAGAACAGCACAAAGGGATCTGTAAGGGGTGTGGAAAAGGCCCCTAAGCGCTTTAGGATTTGGAGGAAAAGAATGTTCAGGGGCCCATCTGATCATAGCAGAGCCTGAAGAAAGGCCTCATGAAAGAGATGTTTCTCTAGAAGAAAACTGAAGACCATTTCAAAAGGGTAAACCTTCGTGTTAATTCATTTTATTGTGGGTTAGTAAAATAAATTCCTCTCCAACCAGGAGTACATCCCAAACCTGTAATGACTTGCCTACCCTTATAGGTTTCTCTTCTTTCCTGCTCAGTTGTTTTTGTAAACTGATTTCTTGTTTATTTAGTGTTAGATTGATTTTAAAATCATTTCCATTTACTTTTGTATCATTTTGGCCTTTCTAGGCAAGAGTTTGAGAGATAGCAAGCAAAATTATGCGAAATGTATTCACGCTTGCAGAAGTTAATTATTAAAACCCAGAAATGATCATCTAACAACTATTTCTAAAAGCCAACTTTGTGTTGCTTATAGATGTTTCTGTATTTGTATGTAGTTAAACCACGTTTTAAAGAATGTATCTCAGTGTTTCTTGCCATAAGAAAAGTAATACTAGTAAGGTGTTTTGAATGCTAATGAAAGCTGTTCTAAGCTTTCTGAATGTATAATTCTCACAACTCATGACGTATACGTACTGTGATTATTCCCATTCTACAAATGAGGATTTTGAGGTTTTGAAAGTTTAAGCAACTTGCCCAAAGTTACAAAGTTAATAATTGGTGGAGATAGGGAACAGGCCCGACAGCCTGGTCCCAGGGTCTATGCTTCTGACCTCCGTCCATTGCGTACACACAGTAGTTCTGACACACTCACTTCGTCATTTAACAAGGATCTATTGAGTGCCTGCTTGTGCTGGAAACTGTTCTAAGTGCTGGGCATGAAGAGGTGCACAAAAGAGACAAATTCTTGCCCTTGTGGAGCTTAAATTCTGGTCGGAAAATCAAACACGTGGATAGTGTTTAGTGTGTAAGATAAGTGCTAAGGAGAAAAACAAAGCAGGGAAGGGAGTTAGATCTTTAAATAGGGTGACATTTGAGCCAACACATGAAGGAGGTGAAGGAGGGCAATATTTGGCTCTCAGGTGGAGGGAACAGCAAGTGCGAAGATCAAGGTGAGGCAGTGGGGGGTGGAACCTGAGGACCAGTGAGCTGCCCTGTGTGTGTGTGTGTGTGTGTGTTGGGGGCGGGGGCAGGGACTGGGCATGAGGCCAACCACGGAGGGTCTTAGAGGCACCTGGGAGACTAGCGTCTTCTCTCTTCTTCCTCATTAACATCGTCACTGTGAATTCTTGATCGTTTTGCAGGCATTCCACACAATTCTCACTTGGCAAGTAATGCTGAGAAGACTGTTCCAGATGTGGAATGACCCATAACTGTGCGGTCTGTCTTATTTGTCGATTCAAGAGATGCTTTGAGCGCCTGCTGTGTGCTGGGCAGCCTACTAGATCCTGAGAACATACACGTGACTTATAGGCCCTTTTAATGCGCTCACTAGTTGGAGGGTGAGGTGGAAGGCGGGTGGCTTCGGAAAACCATTGGAGGGCAACCTCTTCGTTCTTCAAACCCCAGCTGAACTGTCCTGTTCTCTGTGATACTTTGCATTTATTACACTGTGCTATAATTATTTCCTTCCATATCTGGAAGATATCCATAAGGATGGAGCCCAGGTCTTAGTTATTTTTATATTTTCCAGCTCTCAGCACAGTGTACCTCTTACACAACAGGTGTAAAATGTTGTCTGGCTTGATTTGAATGGAAACTTGTATGAAGTACTATGTGTCCACAGTAAAGGGAACACCACTAACTCAGCCCAAGGGAAGACTGGAGAAGGGTGGTGACATTGAACTGGCCTTGGAATGTGCCCATAGGGGTTTGCCAGGCATGGAAGGTTGCTGGCTTTCCCTGGGTTGCAAATGTAGCCTTATGAAAGACCTGGAGTGTTTGGGGAACATGGTGGAGGGCAGGGTCAACATGCCTTGAGTAGGCTGTGTGTTGGGGTAAGTGATGGGTGAACCCCAAGGAAGGTCGAGGCAGATTAGTTCTAACAGTTTAGGCACAAACTTGTAAGAGTTACACCAGAATTTGGTAATAGAAAGCAGAGTGAGGGACTTCCCTGGTGGCACAGTGGTTAAGACTCCGCACTCCCAGTGCAGGGGGCCCAGGTTCGATCCCTGGTCTGGGAACTAGATCCCACACGCATGCCGCAACTAAGAGTTAGCATGCCACGACTAAAGAGCTGGCGAGCCACAACTACGGAGCCCACCTGCTGCAACTAAGACCCGACGCACCCAAATAAATAAATAAATATTTCTAAAAAAGAAAAAAAGCAGAGTGAACATATTAAAAATGTTTTGGAGGACAAGAGTCTGGTCAGCTTTGCTGGTGGTGAACAGTCCCAAGTGTCTCCTCAGCTCTCTTGTCTGGGTGGCCATGGCGTGAAATAGGAACTAGAGCAGCAAGAAGAAGTTGTCGGAAAGAGAATGATGGGATAGTTTGGGGCATGTTGAACTTGAAGAGACTGAAGACTTGAGAAAGCACCTCAAAGGTGTGTGTGCATGTTTGAGGCTTAAGACTGTAAAAACACGTGGACGGTGAGGAAGCGTGTGGGAAAAGAGCTGGTAAAGAGATGAAGGACGCAGATGAGTGGCAGACAGGCGACGGGCCATCGAGTGTGTCCAGGGCACAGGCAAGGTAGTCTCTGAAACAGACATGGGGGTGCAGAGGGTGTAGATATAAATCCATGTGGAGATTAAATAGTGGGAGTTAAGAGTGCAGATTCAGACTAGCACCTGTGGAGAATGGTCAGCTTCCTCTTTCAGATTTTCTGGCTCATTTTTATGAGGTTGGGTGATTTCTTTCAGGGGAGTTTGTGCAGATTTTATTGATTTATTTTTGTAGCCTTAGAAAGGGAAATAAACTGAAGACAGTGTTCAGTTTTGAGTCTCAATGACCTCGTTGTTCAAAGTAGCTCTGTTCATGAACCTTGACTTCTAATGAGACTGGAGGCTCGTTACTGGAGGCTCTCCAGGTGCCCACCTCGGTTCATATTAGGAGTTTTCAGTGTGAGTGCCAGGTGAGCTCACTCACGACCAGGTCAGTACATTTGCCGATGAACATGTGAAGAACCTTGCTCATCTTCGTGGTACCTGGGAAAGGATGCAACCTGTCTAAGCCTTTGACTTACTACACCCTTAGTTGCGGGACACATGTTCCCAGGCCTGTGACTCAGGAAGTTATTTTTGTTTAATCTCCACCTGAAGCAGCAGACACCTTGTGAACATACTTGCAGAAACAGGTACTGACGGTATCACCGTGAACACTATGCTTCTGTGTAATTCGAGTCATCATGAGAACCTTGTTTTGTGGGATGCTCTTTTTTCTCTGTTAAATTACTGCCCTCTTAAGAGAGACTTGCTGTGTTTCTGTTGTGACTCACCTGTACTGCCATGACTTCATCTTTTGAGTTTACTCTCGAATCTAAGCAAATGGTGATGGTTATGCAGAGTACAGTTTCTTGTACCCTACTGATACAATATTGCCTTAGCTAACTCAAGAATGTGACTGAAGTCACATTTTGCAATATATAAATGTAGAATATATACTACTGAAATTCTGCATTTTGGAAGGCAATTTGTTCCCTTAGCAGACTGAAAGTGTAAACTGTGCAAGCCATACTCCAGAGCCTGAGGAATCGTGGGATAAGTAAGACATGATTTGTGGTCTCAAGGTAGCAGCCAAGATGGGGTAATGGCAAGTTCATCCCTCATCACATTTGTCCTTATAGTACTATAAAAAAAGAGCTGTAGGATTTCAGAAGAGGGTAAGATTACAAATATCAAATTTCGTTGAAATTCTTCCTTGGAATAATAATATAGGTAATTCTGTAATATAGTAGAGGTACACCTTTATATTACAGAAGGGCCAGTCTTGGTTTAGTATTGATGCTCTCTGCTGTTTAATTTTTGACACTGAAACCCCAGAATTAAAAATAAGAAGAATACATGTGGATTGAGGTGTTTTTCAGGACTTGGCTGGTACACTAGGAAGTAGAAATGAAGGCACAGTTGAGGTTCAGATTATGGAATATAAAGATTGAGGACAGTCAGTACAGGATGTATGAACATACGGAGGAGGGCAGGTGGGCAATTAGGATGTGATGCATTGGTGTGCAGGCAGTCAGCAAAGAGAAGAGGTTCCGACAGAGCCCAGGTCGGTCCGTGTCAAGAAAGGAATGTGGGAGGCATTGTCCCAAGCAAGGGGAACCTTACTCTGCCCCTCTCTTATCTTGAATTTAACCAGTTAATTTGAATGTCACATCAGGTTTCCAATGTCCCCTTCCCAGCAGGCTATTTAAAAAGTATAGCACTTTAGAAGTGGGAAGGGGTAGCGGGGGAGAGAACATCCTTAATCTCGTCAATGCCCAATAGTGTCTAACTTCACAATTTATAGCTATTCAATGCCTTTTCTTTTTGCATATTCTCATGCATATATGCTTACATATTTCTAATGGGGACAAACAGTTCCTACTGTTTTAAAAACCCCATACCTAACAGTCAGTAGGCACTTCCTTAGTTGATTGAATTTTCTTTTTCATTTTAAAAGGTGTGGTGCCTATTTTCCTAGATTCTTAAATTTTTAAATATTCTTTAAAAATATGGTTTAAAAGGACTGTAGTCATCATCTCAATGTGCTGTGATTTATTTCTTCAGACTTCTTTGAACATTAGGTTGTTTCCAGTGTTTTTCAGTATGTTAAACAACTCTACACTGAAGAACTTTGTATATCAGTACTTACGCTGGTCAGGTAAATTACTGAGATACATTCCTTTAGGTGGAATCAGAGGGTGTGAGCATTTTTAAGACTTCTGGTACACGTTGCCAAGTTGCTCTTCAAAAATAGTGTGCAAGTCTGTGCTCCTACTCCAAGTATATAAGCGTTTCCCAACACCCTAGCCAATGTGTATTTCTTTAATTTCTTTTTTTTTTTTTAACTTTGGGTTTATTTATTTATTTATTTATTTATTTATTTTTTATGGCTGTGTTGGGTCTTCGTTTCTGTGCGAGGGCTTTCTCTAGTTGCGGCAAGTGGGGGCCATTCTTCATCGTGGTGCGCGGGCCTCTCATTATCGCGGCCTTGTTGCGGAGCACAGGCTCCAGATGCACAGGCTCAGTAGCTGTGGCTCACGGGCCTAGTGGCTCCGCGGCATGTGGGATCTTCCCAGACCAGGGCTCGAACCCGTGTCCCCTGCATTGGCAGGCAGATTCTCAACCACTGCGCTACCAGGGAAGCCCTAATTTCTTTTTTTTATTGAAGTATAGTTGCTGTACAATATTATATAAGTTACAGGTGTATAATATAATGATTCACAATTTTTAAAGGTTATACTCCATTTATAGTTTTTATAAAATATTGGCTATATTCCCCGTGTTGACATTTCTAATTTCTAACACTCTTGCCAAATATTCACTGTGTAGGAAAGTGCAAAATGGTATCTTATTTTAATTGGAATATGCTTGGCACTCAAATATTTGTTGGATAAATGTAGATATAAGGGTCACAGTGCTGAGGTACAGGAGTGAGTGCAAGATCAAAACGTGCCCTCTGTGAAGTTACATTCTGGTGGGAGAGACAGGCTATTCATAAGTAAATAAAGTATAAAGGATGTTTGACAGTGTACAGTACTAAAGAGAGAAAAAATACTAATGCAGAATGGGGGGTGTGAAATGTTGGGATGTGTGGGCATGGGAAAGAGAGAGAGAGAGGTAGCTTTTGAGTAAAGGCCTGCGGGGAGGCAGCTGTATGAACATCTGGAAGAAAATCACACCAGTCAGAGGAAGGAGCAAGTGGAAAGACCCTGAGGTGGAACTTAACTGACAGCTCCTTGGAGTAGCAAGGAATGAAGTAAGGAAAAGTGAAATAGGAGATGAGGTTTGACAGGTAGTGGAGAGGCAGATCATATACAGTCTTGAAAATCATAAGGACTTCGGCTCTTAACCAAAGTGACTTTAGTTTTAACAGAATCACTGTTCCAGCTGTGTAGAGAATAGACTCAGCAGAAACATCCAAGAGGAAGCATGGCTGTAATCATGGCAGGAGACCGAGGCTCCACAGGGCTGTGGAAGGGTCGGGCGGGGGGATGAGAGGGGGGCCAGGTTTAGACATACGTGTTGAAAATAAAGACCACAGGATCTGCGGTTGGAATGAGGGTTGAGAGTGAAAGAGAGGAATCAGAGATAACCCTCAACATTTCGGTGTGAGCCGTGGCAGGATGCTGCTGCCGTGAACTGAGGTGGGGGAGGATGATGGAGACACGGACGTTGGGAGGTGGGTTTCAGGATCTCAGTTGTACCGAAATCACGTTGAGAGAAATAATAGGTACACACGTGAAGGTGTAGAGTAGAAAGTTGGATTTACAAGTCTAGAGTGCACAGGAAAAGTCTGGTAGAGGGAGATCAGTTTGGGATTCATCAACAGTTAGCTGGTATGTAAAGCCACTAGACTGGATGAGATTGCCCAGAGAGGACGTGTAGAAAGAGGACAGGTCGGGGGCACCTTTGGGGAACTGCATGGAGTCTCTGAAGTACCTCTGGGGTCCTCTTCAGCTTTAAAGGGCTAGAGAGTGGGGGAGGAATCACAAAGGAGACCAAGAAGGAACAGCCAGGAAGGTAGGAGGGAAGTCAGTGGAGAGTGGTGTCCTGGAGGCCAAGTAAAGAAAGCCTCTTAAGGAGAGAGGAGGAGTCAACTGCACCCAATGCTGTGGACAGGAGCATGTGTGTAAGACACAGATCGTTTTAAACCAGAAGGCTGTGCGTTTACTTAACAGGAAGCTAGAGGGAGGCAGTTCCTGGGTTGGTGGTTCAATTATGTCATCTTTCTGTCCTTCCACTCATCCTGCCTCAGCACTCGTCCTGCTTTTGTCTGTGACTTTTCAGTTAAAGTATGGTCGCTAAGAGTTCCAAGTGCTAAGTCCTGCTGCTGTGCACAGAGGCTGGGAGCGAAGGACCTTTCTCCTGACATGCCTGCCTACCTTTATCAGGGAGGGAAAGTCTTACTCAGCACCTTACCCTCTGGCACCCTTATCTTTAAGTCTTATTGGCACAAACCGGATCACACCCCTAATTTGAAGAAAGGTTAGGACCGCAAGTATTTGGCTTTTTAAACCCTTCTATAGGATGTGAGCAAAGGAAATGGGGATTAGGAGTGCCAGTTGGGGAGCCAGGAAAGATGTGAGCCACGATAAGGTTAAACTGAAAAAAAAATTGTATTGACTATTTTAATTTATTCTTGTTTAGAGCTTTTGCTTACTTATACTGTTAGGGTATATGATTCTTCGTTATTGATTTGATATTATCTGTTGTCCTTTGTCCTGTGTTTTACTGTATGACTTTTTATTTTGTATACAGTGATTTAAAAATTTTTCCGTTTTTATAGTCATATACATCTTTTAAGTTTTCCTATATTTTTATGCTTCACAAGACCTCTACTGAAAGAGAAGATTGATCTGTATTTAATTATGCTTAATTTGTATGGTTTTGGTTTCCTTTTTAATCCAATTTTAATATCTTCTTGGTGTAAGATGAGAACTAGTAGCTAATATTTATGTCACTTACTATGTGCCAGGTGCTGTTCTAAGCATTTAAAAATACACTCATTTAACTCTCACATGCACCTATGAAGTAAGTGCCACTATAATCACCCCCATTCTTACATATGAGGACAAAAAAAAAAAATGTCATGAAGAACCTAGGGGCAAGACGGGAATAAAGACACAGACCTACTAGAGAATGGACTTGAGGATACGGGGAGGGGGAAGGGTAAGCTGGGACGAAGTGAGAGAGTGGCATGGACATATATACACTACCAAACGTAAAATAGATAGCTAGTGGGAAGCAGCCGCATAGCACAGGGAGATCAGCTCGGTGCTTTGTGACCACCTAGAGGGGTGGGATAGGGAGGGTGGGAGGGAGGGAGACGCAAGAGGGAAGAGATATCGGAACATATGTATATGTATAACTGATTCACTTTGTTATAAAGCAGAAACTAACACACCATTGTAAAGCAATTATACTCCAATAAAGATGTTTAAAAAAAAAAAAAAAGAATAAATAGAATCCTTTCAAAAAAAAAAAAAGAAGGCTGCCTCCAGCCTGTGTTGGCGGAGCTGTGTTTAAACCTAGGCAGTCTGGCTCTAGATTGTTGACTTTTAACTGCTACACCATGCTGCTCCTCACATTTTAATTTTTTAAAAATTCAAATATCTTATCACAAATAAATGTCTTCACTGATTTGAAATACCTCCACTATCTTATTCTGAATTTTTGTATTTCTGAGATTGATATACCAGTTTATTAATCTGTCAATATAATTTTTTACCATTAATAGACTGTTTTACTATTTTATAATATACTATAATAACTAGTAGCACAAACTCCTTCTAACTTTTTAAACTTTAAAAAATTGTAGTAAAATATATATTACATAAAATTTACCCTTTCAACAACTTAAGTGTACAATTCAGTGGTATGAAGTCCATTCCCATTTTTGTACAGCCCATGCCACCCTCCCATATCCAGAACTTTCCATCTTCTCCACCTGAAACTGTCCACTGAACATGGACTCCTTATTGTCCCCTTCCCTCAACTCCTGGCAACCACCATTCTATTCTTCTGTTTCTATGAATTTGACTACTGTAGGTAACCTATATAAGAGGAGTCATACAATATTTGTCCTTTTGTGACCAGCTTATTTCACTTAGCATAATGTCTTTAGGTCCATCTATGTCGTAACCTGTGTCAGAATTTCCTTCTTTTTTAAAGGCTGAATAAATATTTCATGGTATGTATATGCCACGTTTTGTTTATCCAGGCATCTACTGATGGGCACTTCGATTGCTTCCACCCTTTGGCTATTATGAATAATGTTGCTGTGAACCTGGTATTCAGATATCTCTTGAAGATCCTGCTTTCAATTTTTTGGGGTGAATACCCAGAAGTTGAATTGCTGGATCATAAGGTAGTTCTATTTTTAATTTTTTGAGGAACCCAACATACCATTTTCTACAGCAGCTACACCATTTTACTATTCTCGCACCAATGCACAGGGTTCTAATTTCTTCACGTTCTTGCTGACATTTAATTATTTTCTGTCTTGTTTTTATAATAGCCATCCTAATAGATGTGAAGTGGTACCTTATTGTGATTTTGATTTGCATTTCCCTAATGACTAATGATTTGGAGAAATTTTTCATGTGCTTCTTGGACATTGTATATCTTCTTTGGAGAAAGGTCTATTCAGGTCCTTTGCCCATTTTTTTTTTTTTAAGTCTTTATTGAATTTGTTACACTATTGCTTCTGTTTTATGTTTTGGCTTTTTGGCCCTGAAGCATGTGGGATCTTAGCTCCCTGACCAGGGATCAAACCCGCACCCCTTGCATTGGAAGGCAAAGTCTTAACCACTGGACCGCCAGGGAAGCCCCTTTGCCCATTTTTAAATCATTTTTTGTTGTTGCTCTTGGTGTTGAGTTATAATCCTCACTTTTATGTTCTAAATTTTTTTTTTTTTAAAGAAATTCACGTTCTTTTATTTATTTATTTATTTATTTATTTATTTATTTATTTATTTATTTATGACTGTGTTGAGTCTTCGTTTCTGTGCGAGGGCTTTCTCGAGTTGCGGCAAGTGGGGACCACTCTTCATCGCGGTGCGCGGGCCTCTCACCATCGCGGCCTCTCTTGTTGGCGGAGCACAGGCTCCAGACGCGCAGGCTCAGTAGTTGTGGCTCACGGGCCCAGTTGCTCCGTGGCATGTGGGATCTTCCCAGACCAGGGCTCGAACCCGTGTCCCCTGCATTGGCAGGCAGATTCTCAACCACTGCGCCACCAGGGAAGCCCTGTTCTAAAATTTTTTGACTATTCTTACTTATTCTTGACTAGTTTAAATTGTTTTTTAAAAAAACTCTCCCAATTTCCCCTTTAAAAATAATCACATATGATTTAGATAGGAATAGTAATCAATTAATATGTTAATTCAGGGAAGAATGAACATGTACGTCCCACTTATTCAAATCTTTTATGCCCCCATTTTTGTAATTTTTCATCATACTAGCACTATTTGATACATTTATCCATAGAAATAGTGTGTGTGCGTGTACATGTCTGTGTGTGCAACTACTTTTTGTTGCTAAAGCAAAGGATCTTTCTCCTTTTTTTTCCTGGTCCATCAGAAAGCTGTCGATTGTTGCACAGTACTTATTTTGTAAGCAGCTTATCAGGTCTATTTAAATAATTTTTAGACAACAGTACTCTACCATTAAAGCAAAAATTTTAAACATCTACATTAGCGTTAACGAGAGAATTTGGTCCTTCCAGGTTGAGAGTGAATCTGCAGCCACAGTTTCACATGTGTATGATTTGTTTCTGCCGTAACTTATTGTTGATATTTTTATCGCTTTGGGTAGCTTTATTTTCATTTCATAATAATAATTCGTAGTTACCATAGATAATTACTCCAAAGGTCACTTCCTCTATATAGCTGTATTTAAAGAGTTATAATTATATTGGGTTAGCCAAAAAGTGCCTTTTCGGTTTTTAAGTAAAAATAAAAGACACATTTTTCGTTTTCACCAAGAACTTTATTAAACGATGTATTCACCCTTTTGTTCCACTACCTTCTGCCATTTTTCAGGCAACTTCATAATTCCATCTTCCCCAAACTTCTTATCTTTTTGAGCAAAGAAGTGTCCCAGGTGCCTTTTATGGTCTTCCAGGGAATTGAAATTTTTTCCATTAAGAGAATTTTGTAAAGACCTAAATAAATGGAAATCCGAAGATGCAATGTCTGATGAATACAGCAAATGAATCGGAACTTCCCAAGTTGTAACAGTATTTGCCTGGTCATCAAAGAAACATGCAGTCTTGCATTATCCTTATGGAAGATGCGTTTCCTGTTGACTAATTCTGGATGCTTTTCATCGAGTGCTGCTTTCAGTTGGCCTAACTGGGAGCAGTACTTGTTGGAATTAATCATTTGGTTTTCTGGAAGGAGCTCATAATAGAGGACTCCCTTCCAATCCCACCATATACACAATATCACCTTCTTTGGATGAAGACCAGCCTTTGGTGTGATTGGTGGTGGTACATTTCTCTTGCCCCACGATCTCTTCCGTTCCACATATTGCACAGTATCCACTTTTCATCACTTGTCACAATTTGTTTTATTTATTTTTAAAATAAATTTATTTATTTATTTATTTTTGGCTGTGTTGGGTCTTCATTGCTGTGCGTGGGCTTTCTCTAGTTGCAGCGAGCGGGGGCTACTCTTCATTGCAGTACGCGGGCTTCTTATTGCGGTGGCTTCTCTTGTTGCGGAGCCCGGGCTCTAGGCATGCAAGTTTCAGTAGTTGTGGCCCACGGGCTCTAGAGCGCAGGCTCAGTAGTTGTGGCGCACGGGCTTAGTTGCTCTGCAGCATGCGGGATCTTCCCAGACCAGGGATTGAACCAATGTCCCCTGCATTGGCAGGCGGATTCTTAACCACTGCGCCACCAGGGAGGCCCCACAATTTGTTTTAAAAACGGAGCATTTTCGTTATGTTTAAGTAGAGACTCACCTGTGGAAATACGGTCAAGAAGGTTTTTTTCACTTAACTTATGTGGAACCCAAACATCAAAGCAATTAATATAACCAAGCTGGTGCAAATGAGTTCATTCTTTGGCTTTAATTTCAAGTCCAAGGAAACATCCCATTATGGTATCATGAAGAATTTTCCAGCAGTAAAGTGACTTTTCATCATGGCCTATAAAAGTATCAATTTAAGGCATTGACTTCTTTTTTCTTTTTCTTAGTAAAATTAAAAGAATTAAAGAATACCTAATGCTTACAGATGTATAGAAATAAGAATATTAGAATCTACTTACTTTAATTATTGATCCAATTTATCTGTTTTTAGTTTTTTAATCTGTTTTGTCTTGAGTATCTTTTATCTGATTAAATGTTTGACCACATTGACTTTAATAATATTTTTTAGTTTTATAAAAGTAGGCTTATCGTTAAAAAAAAAAATTCACATGGAGTGTATAAAGTATGAAGGGAAAATTCCCCCTTTCTGTCCCTTTCCTTCTCTTTTCCCCCATGTCCCACTGTGCTCTATGCTATAAGAGGCCCATAAAAAATTTGCTATATCCTTCTGGAATTTTTCAATATATAGATAAGTATAAACTTAAAGAGATAGGGTAATATTAACATTGTTCTTTTTTTTTGACTTAATCTTTCTTATGGATTTTCAGTTTTGTAAGGTATTCCTTAATGATTTTTTGTTGTTGAATAACAGTGCATTTAATTGGATTTTCCAAGGTGGTTTTCTGAGTAAATGGTTTGTTTGATGAAGGTATGCTTCAAATCCAGTAGAATCTCTGTGTTAGACTATATAAGGCAAAGTGAAGATGTTATTCTTTCCAGATTTTTCCTTAGACAAAAGATGATTATAATTACAGAATCAGAACAAATGCGTTGTCTGTATGTAGGGTTATGCTAACAGCATGAGCTTAAAATAAACCACTAAGGTCAATACTGTCTCTGCAGGTAGATCTTAAATGGTTATGATTCACATCTGGGATAAGTTACATGGTGTGAAGTAAACTGGTAAATGTCTTTTCAGAACTTGTAAGAGCAGTCCTGTATTGATTTCATTGTTGAAGAATTTTGTGTTTAGGTTTCTCAGAGATGCTCAGCCCAGGGTTGCAATGTCTTACTTTTAATACTGCTTATGATGTGTATGTTTTACTGCTTCTTTATATAAAGTCCAGTCACAGGTACTTTAGGTCAACTCTGCTACGAAGTTAAACATTAGGACCGTTCGTGAAGCAGCTAAGTACCTTTGTTGTGGTCCCACAGTTTTAGCATTCACTACAGGAGCACCTTCCTAGCAAGAGGGGTTCAGGCTGGCCCCCAAGCCTGGCATGTCTGTCCACGGCACGGTAGAGGGAACAGTGGGCAGGTGGTAAGTTGCCTGCATTCTAGGCCCTCTGTCACTGGTTATAGGTGTGCGACCTAAGTAAGCCGTTTAACTACTTACGTAGGTTGCTCATCTGTAAAGTGGGGATGGTAATAGTAATGCACTGTTAAGATTCTTCTCCGTTTCAAAGGAGTAATCCTTTGGTGAAGTGGGCATCATTCTGTGTCCTCAGTGACCGCTCGTCAAGAGTGATGGTAGAACAGGGAAGACTTTGGCTGGGACACAAATTGCCATTAGATGGAAGGGGTGGGGCTGGATGGGGGTGACAGTGAGACTTGTGAAAATGGGAAGGGCCAGTTCAGGGGAATGATAATTGGGTTTGGGGTAAGCTTGCTTCCGGTGCCAGGCTGTGTGTTGGAATCAGAGAGGATACAGGTGTGTAGTAATTCTGAGGCACACTGAGAAATGTCTCTAAACCTACGATGCTTTCAGAAACAAAGCTATGAGATATCCCTTTCTGAAAAAAAGTTAATTTTCCAAACGTACTGAGCCTTGGCTGCCTTGTGGCTCTGACACACAAATTTTCATCCGTCCCTTGCCCAGCCTTGCTCATTGTTTCCAATGATGACGACTCATCAGAATGTTTTTGCCGAAGGAGCAGCAATTTGGTAAATTTAAATTCTAAAAATCTGTTTATCCCTCCAAGAGCAGGTAAAACCAGTGGCCAAATATAAATTAAAAAATCAAATGGTTACTTGAATATTGGTTATATTTGCTAATTATTATAAGGAATGTAAAGAAAAATGTCTCCCTTTAATTGATAGACTGAAGAGTCTATTAACAAAGGACAAATAAGCTTGTAAAATTTGGTTAAGTGTTGAATGCTTCAATGTAGATGATGAGAGAAAACATTATCAAAATTTGTCCTTCACTCTTGGCCTTTAAAATTTTTTAAATAGCTCTATTACTGTTATTATAATTCTGTGTATAGTTTTTGGTTTCATTGAGGTATAATTGACAATTGTAAGATATTTGATTTATTTACATATACATTGTGAAAGGATTTACACCATCTAGTTAATAAACACATCATCACCTCACATATTTATCGTGTGTATGTAAGAACATTTAAGTTCTACTCTCATAGCAAATTTCAATACAGTGATAACGCTGTGTATCACCTCTAGTTCCCGTGTCTTACATTATCCTCAGACCTTATGCATCTGAGAGCTGACAGTCTATACCCTTTTCCAACCTCTCCTTATTTCCCCCATCCTACTTTTGGCCTCAAAAGAAAAATTAATTCATTCAGCAAACATTAAGTCTCACACCACGCTAGACACTTTGCTAGGTCCTCAGGGACGGAATTGAATCAGGTTCTCTTCCTGTTCTCAGGGGCTGTAGAGACTAGTCTGAGAGGCATATTGAAACAGATGCCGTGACAGAAGCAAGTATGGGTCCAAGCATAAAAGAAGGTATGGTCCATGGCACTCAGCAGGGAATGTCCTGGAAGGAAAGGCTTTACAAAAAGAGGTTGGGATTCTCAACTGTACTTCTCAGACTTAATGTGTATTTAAATTACCAGGGGATCTTGTTAAAAGGGAGACTGTGATTCAGTAAACCTGGGGTGATGCAGCAAGGATTTAAAAGAGAATCATCAACTCACTTTGTATTCACTGGGTAGAGTTTGAGGACTGGAGGGAAAGAAGGCCATTGCATTCACAGGGTTGGGCAGAGCAAAAGAATAGAGTAAAACATCCTGGAAAAATAAAAAGAAGGTGTGTGTGTGTGTGTGTGTGTGTGTGTGTGTGTGTGTACGCACAGAGAGGTAGGGGCATGGCGAAGCATAAGGGGGAAGAATTGGGTAGGAATCAACCAACCCTAGGGCTGCCTTTTATGTCTTTAAAATTAAATATTGATTAAGAGGCTTAAAAATAATGTCATCCTGCAGATAATGGGGAATCACAGATTATAGATTGGGTCATGACCTTAGTTTTCACATTCAGATCAACATGATGGAGCTGGAAAGGATCGAAAGAAAGAACTTTGGGGTCTAATACAGTTATTCAGGCAACGTGTAAGAGGGTGAATAAGGATTTGTAGCATTTGAATTGAGGGGAGGAACACCTCTTTGAGAAGAAATGATGTACCTTGTGAATTGGAATAGCACATCCTGGTGTCAGGGAGAAAAAGAGAAAATGGGTGATTGGAGCAGGGCTCACACTGATGTACAAGATTCAGTACAGGGTGAGGCTGCAGACAGGAGAACTTTAGATGCCAGGCCTAAGGCACTTCAGCTCTTTTTCTCTATTAAGATGAGATTTTTATAAATGAAATAACTGGGACAAAGCAGTGAGCATTACTTTTTGGAAAACCTACTTTACTACCTTATGGTGCCGTTAGTAATATGTGACACTATCATTTGCAGGTAAGGTCCTTTTCAACTCTTGATATTCTTCACTTATATGATCCAGGTGGCATTGAGAAACTTAACGTTAGATTAAATGAGACTCTGATGGGGGAAGAAAGATGATTCCAATGTTTTGGGGCTGGGAAAAAGGAAAATTTAATTATGGTTGGCATAAGTAGGCAGGAGGTTGTCTAATTGTCCGAGTTGGAAATGTTCAACAAGAAATTGAAAATGTGAGTGGCATTGGGATTGAGGAAGACAGAGCTGCAGATGAGAATTTGGGATTCATCCATATAAGGCAATGGTTAAGAGTAAAGTAGATAAAATGGACTCTCCTGGAGAGATGGAGATGAAGAAAGTTGGAGCAAAGGCATGGACGTGCGAAATGCCCATGTTCAGGCGTGAGCGTCAGCATGGTGTGGTTTGAAAGATGCCAGGGAAGGGGACGCGTCCATACGTGTTTTGCTGTTAAGTGGAAACACTTTTGCTGCAAGCAAGAGTTGGGAGTTTGAGTGAGGACCATCTAAGTTTGGCAAATAAAGAGTAATGATGAAAACGTAAGACGAAAAAGATGCTAATAGTACCGCACCACCTGCTGTTAGGCATTAGGCATTTTAAAATTGTTTTTCTCAAATTAACTTTTTCTTCCTTCCTGTTTTGGTTGTTTTTTAATTTTCACCAATTTTTTAAATGGTAGCTTAGTGTGTGAATGCACTAATGTGTTTACTTTTTAATCAATGATATGGGGGGAAGTCATGTCAGTTTGTTTATTCCTTGATTTCAACTTTGCTAAAAGCTTCTGTCTCAAATGGCTCTTCTGGTCTCTGTGTCACAGAAGACGTGAGTTAATTACTTAAGGATTACAGGAACCCTTCCTGCGGGATTCTGAATATTCATTTTACGTTTTGACTCACTTGTTCATGTAAGAGTTCAGGTTTACAAGCTTAAAGCTTTTGGAGTGAATAGCAGTGGAAACTCTTTTTTTTTTTAACCCCCAAGGAAAACCTGCATCCTTGAAAACTGCACCGCCGTCCTGGGTGAATTTGCCTAGACCGCTTCCTAAATCCAAAGCATCTCTGAAAAGTTCTGCGCTGTGGAGGACGGGAAGCACCTCCTCTGTTGCCAGCACCCACACTGATCTGAGCACTTACAGCAATAACTGTAAGTCAGTCTTATGTCAGACTTTGGGGCTTGTTGAAACTGTAGTTGTAAGAGAAATCTAATGCGCTACAAATTATCAGAATTTTTGGTTCTGTGATTTAGGGGAAAATATGCATCTTGCTTCCTTGGAATTGCTCTAAAAGTTTGGCAGGAAAAACAAATTCTTTCAATGATATTCTCTTTTGATGAATGTGCTATGAAACACAGAAATATTTGTCTGTTGAAGGCACCTGGTATTTTTTTGCATGAAGGATTCTAAAGTGTATAATTTGAAGATGGTGGTTTTTTTTGGCTTGTTTAAGGAAAGAAAGCAATCTAGGGGCTATTGGAACCCAACTGGAAATCAGAAAAAAAGATAACTTCAGTTTCATTTATTTTGGAAGCGGCTATATTTTGTACATGTGTTTTTTCTAATCTTAAACTTTGGATGCTAGATTCAGTGTATTAAGAGTAGTATAGGGCTGCCCTTGTGGTGCAGTGGTTGAGAATCTGCCTGCCAATGCAGGGGACACGGGTTCGAGCCCTGGTCTGGGAAGATCCCACATGCCGCGGAGCAACTAAGCCCGTGAGCCACAACTACTGAGCCTGCGCGTCTGGAGCCTGTGCTCCGCAACAAGAGAGGCCGCGATAGTGAGAGGCCCGCGCACCGCGATGAAGAGTGGCCCCCCGCTTGCCGCAACTGGAGAAAGCCCTCGCACAGAAACGAAGACCCAACACAGCCAATAAATAAATAAATAAATTTAAATAAATTTAAATGAATGAATGAATAAAAAAAAAGAGTAGTATATTATAACTTCAAGCCTAGTTTTAAGTAATTTAAACGGAGTATATTTTGGGGGTTTTCAGTTAGTGTGAATTCAGTTTGCTGTGTATAAAATGAGTGAATTGAGTTATCCCTTTTGTTCAAAAGATGTATTTGGCCTTAGTCTTTATTTGCTCATTTCCTTTTTAATTTCTTTCACAAAACTTATGGATTAACTAATTTGAACAATTTTGGAGTGTCTGCTGTGTACAGGCACCACTGTAGATGCTGTGAAGGATATGAGATATCAAAGAAATGGTCCCTATTCTAAAAGGTAGTTGAGAAAGAAGATATTTACGTGGATAATTAGAATATCAGATAAAACAAAATATAAGGGAGTGGTGGGGAGGAGGGGAGTTCTCTCTGCTTTAAGGGGGGATCGGTTTCTTCTTTCCGGTGAAGGGACAGGGGCAAAGTGGGGTCATGGTTATGAACCTTCTGGGTGTGGGGCACTGTGTAGGGTTACCATACATTCTTTCTTTCGTTTCCTCACAAATAACTTCTGTTACCCTCATTCTATGTGCAAGGTAATTGAGGCCCAGAGAGGTTGTCGCTGGTCCAAGGGCACTCAGCCAGCATGTGACAGAATTGAGGATGTGTTTGTGGAGGGTAAGGCACTGAATTAATGACCAGATTAATGAGCACGTTTCCGAGAGGGCACTTAGCAGCAGAAGCTGGTCTCCTCTGAGAGTCAGCTGTATACGGGACCTTTAGGAGCACTGAAATTCGTTACTTGAAATTAAACGGGACTGTTATCCGCTTATGATTTGAATTTTGAAGTTGTGGCATAAGATCAGAAGGGTTTGCGTGTATCTGTTGATTCTTGATGATTTGAAAAGGTAATTCACGCGTGTATTCTTTTAAGGTCATTTCACTTGCAGCGTTCCCTGTTTGTAATGGGAAGTTTTGAAAACGTTCTGCCAAGACGGAAGCACCAAGGTGCTCTCGGGGGCTGGAGGGCTGCGTAGCGCTGGCACTCGTGGCCCTGGCAGAAGGCACGTCCCGTGGAGCCCCTGCCGACGGCCACGTTGCGGTGACCCCATTCAGGACCGTGTCCGACACTCCTAAGGAGGGTGTCAAATGCTTTTGTCCCTTCCTTTTTGTCTTTTAACAAAGGGGCTTCCCGTGTACCCACAGAGCCTGTCTAGGGGCTGTGCGTCTCTGTCGCAGATGAAGCATTCAAATCAATGTCTCTTTCTTAGTTGGATTTGCTAGCTGGTTTAATCTGTTCTGTGTAGTGCCTTGGAGCTTACAGATTTTTTTCCTTCTCCATTCTAATTCACTGAGAGCAAGCATGAGGGATAGGAGAGTGAACATGGCTGCAGTTTTTCCTGCCTAAGCTTGCTTTGATCCTTTTAAATGACTATACCAGGAGGATTTCGCAGTTGTACAGAAACGGATACTTCTTCGAAAATATTTATCAATTCTACACTCACCTCACCGACTGGCTCAGAGAGGCACTATGATGCTACCTTATTGACTCTGCTGGTTCTGGGATCCTACAGCCTTTGTATAGTTCCTTTGTTAGCCACGTTTACTGGGAAAAGAAGTAGGTCGACGATTTCTGGTTTGATTCTTTCTTTGTAAGCATGTTTAAATTTTATTCAATAAATTGATTTAGCATCTCTTGATTGCTATCTTTATAACTTGTCATTTGTTAATTGTATTTCTTGGGCATGTTTATATTTAAGTTGTGAATGATTCTGTCTACCAATTTATTGTGTGTTTTATGTGTTTTGAGACTCGGACTAAATATAATTCAGCAGCGTTGTCGAAGTTCGTTGCACATGAAATTATTTTATAAAAGCCTAGTTAATGGCCTCATTTTTGATTAAATAACTGGTTGTTTTTGTGTGTATACCTAATCGTTGTACGAGGATAGAAGAATGCTTTCCTAGAATTAAAATGAAAACATCACATTTTATTTTACTCACATTATATCTAAAAATATTTAAAATGTGCACTTTTTAAAGATTACCTTAAAACATGAAAAAAATCATTTTGAGCTGCAGTTTTCCTATTTCTGATAATGATGAGTCCTGTTAGGAAATAACTTAATCTTTTGATCAGTGTTTTAAATTCATATTGGGTTAAGCCTTTGAACGATTTTAAAGCATGTTTTCTTGCTTTGTCCATTCCTTTCTTTGTGACACGATGCTGTCAGTGCAATCACTTTTGAGACTGCAGAGTGCTATTGTGAAATTAGCATCTGGTTCTCCGTGCTTAGGGATGCTATAGAAATAACATGACCAAGTTTTAAAGTGACTGAATCAAGATATATAAGACAATAAATCTTTCTTATTTGGGGGTTTCAGCAGGTTCTTTGTGTGTGTTCTTTTCAGCATAGAAAATTTTAAAGTTACAGTACTGATTTTTTTTAATATTAGCATGAAACATTGCACAGTAGTTTCTATATCAAATGTGCTCATTTTTAGAGGTTAATTGTTGTAAGCTCTTCCAGACTCAGATAGCTAAGGTCCAGTCTTTAAGATCATTGGATAAAAATGTTATATATATATATATATATATATATATATATATATATATGTCTTGAAAAGAGTTGAAGGTTTGAGGACCTTTGTGTGAGTGTAGAAGAAGGTCTCAGGAGAGCTTGTAATTTTGCCATATTAGCAAATAGGAAGTCCAAGCACTTCCTACTCCTACCAGTTTGGCCACAAAAACATAAGCATATTTATTTTTGAGAGACAGGTGGTGAGGGGAAATAAAAGGATGCACACCAAAGCTCCTTGCACCGTCTGAGAGATAGAACGGGCGGAGGTTAACTGAAGAAATGGAGATTTCTCTTCCCTTACCTTCACGGCCAGCCCTGGCATCAACAGTGTGATACAATAGAAAAGGGTGTTCAACTCGGACTCAGTCCTAGCCAGTCTTACTAAGTCACTGACGTTGGACAATCTTACACTCTCTCAGCCTCAGTGTTCTCACCTGATGAACGGGCAGGGAGGCTTAGATCATCTTCAATATCCTTGCAACAGCAAAGGTTTCTGACCACCTTTATTTTCTTCACAACAATAAGTTGGTGCCTAACAGTTTGGAAGGAGGGTATTTTGAGTCAAAGGGATCAAGGTGATAGAAGGATTAGTCTTATTCACCTTCAGTCCTGTCCTCATTGCAGGATGGCAAGTAGGTATTGTGTCGACTGCCAACACTGGTCAGTTGGTGAGAATCACCTGGAGAACAGTGTTGAAAGGTTTTCTGGCTGCTTCCAGGTTCAGAGCAAAAATGTGTGCTTGACCTAGTGAGGCCTGCGGGGGGTGAGGAAAGGGTGAAAGACAGGCGGTACCTACTCTGACCCCATATTGCAAAACATGCTCAATACTTACGCACGTCTGAATGGACTATTTAATAAGAAAATACTATTATCCAGACTGGTATTAATTTCGTTCTCATTCTTTTAATGTTTTTCTAGGATATATATGAGACATTCTTGTTAATACAGGGTTGGGTAATTTTGCTTTTGGAATTTGAAAGCTTAGACTTAAGCAGTGATTTGATTTTAAGCCAGGTGGCAGATGATCTGGCAGAGTGGGGAGTGTTAAGCTGATTCACGGAAAGTTCAGGAAATGAGCAGAACGTTGGCTCCGTGTGTGTGTATATACATATTTGTTAAACAAAACAAAAACCAGTGTTGACTAGGTGCTAGAGTGTAGTGTGAAGTGTTAGTTTGCAAATAAAAGTCTGGAACAGCGAGAAGCCTTTCTCTAACAGGAAAATCTTTTCTCCTGCTTGGGCTGCTCTGAGCATCTCTCTTCATTTTCTCTGTAGACTCAGTCATCTGTCATTTCACTTGAACCGCACTTTGACCGTGGGGAAATGAAAAAGAAGGATTCCAGAGCATCTATTATTCTGGCTTAATCGAGGCAGCTAGGACCGAGGAGGACAACAGCATGGGGGCAGTTTTAAAACTGTGTGTTAGAAGTGGCTGAGACGTGGGCAGCCGCTTGTGGGATTTCACACATTGCTTGTACAAACCAGCCATCACGGAGTGGTTGTACCTCCTGAACCACTGGGTTTAGGAGAATTCTGAGGGTGTGTTCGGCCTCAGTGGGACCGAGCACCATAATCAGTGAGTGGGGACCCTGTGACACCGTATGCGCTGTCTGTTTCCACACTTGATGTTCAAACCCTGTCATGCACAGAGAGGTGAAGTGATTCAGCACAGCTAGGCAGTGGCCCAGTCAGGACCAGAGCTCACATATTATAGGTTCCATTCCATTCCATTCCTTGAAGCTAACGTGCTTCTCTTATTATATTGGAGCTTGTGCCACTGAAGAGTTTATCATTTGCACATAATAACTCTAGAAGAGAGAACATTTAGATATCGTCAGGATCCCCGACCAGCTGCCCCATAGGAACTGAAGCAGAGGGCAGGAGAAATACTTGAAGGGCACCACGCCTCGCAGTAAAGTACCTCCTTCAAGTTAGGGTCAGCCTAGAGCAGAGCCTTTAGAAACCCAAGGATGTGGGAGTGTTGGTCATAAAACTGTGTGCTGCTCAGCACACTTTGTCTCCACCATTAGTAAAGCGGGGAAGAATGAAGGGGGAAGTGTGTATAATAGATGATCAGAGAGAGAGTGTGTGTGTGTGTTTATATGAGCGTGTGCATATGTGTGTATATATATATATGTGTATATATGTCACATATAAATGTAAATGTGTGTGTGTGTTTGTACCCTGGGTCAAACTCATTTTATCCTTTAAGTATGGATTTTGACCCTCGCGTGTAACAAATTGATGCGAGAAGGGCGGCAGTGAGACAGTTTGTTTCCAGGACAGCACCTCTGTTCTGAGTGTGACAGAGCCAACAAGACAGGAATATTGTGCCTCGTGAGAAATGTGTCTTTTGCCTTAGCGAGAAATCCTTTCACTGAGTCCTTTGGAAACTGAAGGTCTTTGTGTTTAAAGCTTAGAAATGAAAAGCGTGGATTTAGGATCATACAGATTCATAATAGGTCTGTAAATTAAACTCATTTCAGTTTTTCAAAATCTATGTAGGTGACTTATTTGCTGCTGAGTATAATTTTTAAAATATGTCAATAAAAGTAAGACTCAAATCCAGACTGTTATTTTATTTTATTTATAAGTTTTCTAAAATAAATTATTTATTTATTTATTATTTATTTTTGGCTGCGTTGGGTCTTAGTTGCTGCGCACGGACTTTCTCTAGTTGTGGCGAACGGGGGCTACTCTTCGTTGCGGTGCGCGGGCTTCTCATTGCGGTGGCTTCTCTTGTTGCGGAGCACAGGCTCTAGGCGCGCGGGCTTCAGTAGTTGTGGCATGTGGGCTCAGCAGTTGTGGCTCGTGGGCTCTAGAGCGCAGGCTCAGTAGTTGTGGCGCACGGGCTTAGTTGCTCCGCGGCATGTGGGATCCTCCCAGACCAGGGCTCAAACCCGTGTCCCCTGCATTGGCAGGTGGTTTCTTAACCTCTGCGCCACCAGGGAAGTCCCCAGATTGTTATAATACATGGTTGAGACTAATAACATCATGTACTTCCTTTCTTGGATTTTGATTTAGCATAAGTTGAAATGTTGATTGAAACCCACTACCATTTTACATGAAAATCTAAAAAACCTGTTCTATGACATTTTGGTTCCATTTCTTTAAGACTCTGAAGTCATTCCCCATCCATCCTTTAAAAAGTTATGTTGAATTTTATAGTAGTAGTATCTTCAGTATTTATCATTTACGTTAGCTCCCTGTCAACTTGGGAGAAACCAAGTCACCAGGTTCTGGGGAAAGAGGGAATTGGACAGAAGGATAGGAAATTGGCAGAAACTTGTCAGCAGGAGGGAAGGCTCTGTGTGGATTTGGCCTAATATTGGAAGTGTTATCTGGCACAGGAAGAACTAGTAGGTGGCCCCTTGTAGGGGGACTTGACGTAGATCAGGGGAGAATGACAGCGTGTCTTTACAAGGTTTAAATGTGACATCTGTAAGCACTGCTGTAGGAGTTGGGACAGCTTAGCCTAGAGAAAAATTTCTAGCTGTCTTCAAATTTATAAATATTTGTAAATAATGTTGACAACTCACCCCTTCCTAGAAATGTGAGGTGAAGAAAGGGATCAAGGTTGGTAATAAAGAAATGTGTGATTATCAGTGTTGATTGTTAGAATGGAATTGGATGGTTAGAATTGGGTGTTGAAGATTATTTAGAAAAAAATTATAAAAAATCCAGTCTGGGTTGGTGGAGGGGAAATTAAGCCTGGAAACCAGGTAGTGAGAATGAATGAACCTCCAGATTTCCCTCTGGCCCAGTAAGTATATGGTGACATAAACATACTAGTGGTTTGTGTGGTTAGCAAGGGGAGATGCATAAAAAGGTTAACTTTTATGGGAATAGAGAACCATAAAACTTTCAAAGTATTTTTGTTAGGATTTTTTCCTCCCGAGTTATGGAGAGAAAAGGGCAAAGTGCTGTGTTTACACTCTTGAGTGTTGTGTATAACATGATAATCTCTTAGGAAGAACCAAGCAGTGCTGTTAAAATTCCTCGTAGGAGCTAAGCTTCTGGACACTGTACTTTTTCAAAGATTACTCAATTATGGAGAACTAAAAGGAGACATTTAGAATGATAAGGAAATACTGATTTTTTAAGTCTTTAATTAGATCACTGCTGCTGCTCTCCTCACCCTCCTTTTTTGTTACCACTTAATAAAATTTGAAACAGCTTTCTATGTTGTTATCTTTACATGCGGGTACTATTTTTTTCTTTTCAAGCCTTTCGTTTAAGGTTTTGGACCCTTAAGAGATTTTAAAATGTAGATACCCTCAGCCGAAAACGGTGCAATAAGTGATGGTGATGCTGGTTAAATTCCCAATACAGAATCCTCTCAACTGTACCAGAGCCGGGAACACTATTTCATAGGACCTTGTTATGGACCCGACACACCTTTAGCAAAAATATAATGTGAAAATGCATTCTCGTTTTGAATCAGAGCACAGGACACAGGCCCTGCTCTTTCTTTTCCCTCTGCCTTTCCCCTGTCCCGTACAAATCTTAAGGATACAGTAGAAGAATTGGGTTATTTTTTTTTTTAATCCAATGAGAAGCCATACATGTGAAGAGGAAGTTCACAGTTTACAAAGAACCTATATAAACATATATAGGTTTATATAGTCTACATAGTTGTCTTATGCAACTGAAAGATATTGAGTTTTTTGATGCCGAGGGCTTCAGTCATTATTGGGCAAAAGAAGAAACAAGAGTAAGCAAGACATCTACTGAAGGCTTTGTCTAAATGTTTCTCCGTGGTTTCAGATTTTCCTTCTGGTAGAAAATCAACAAGTTACAAATTATCACTATGTTTTTAAAGCTGTGTTCTGTATTTCAAAGTGTCACTGTCTTTTGATATGCTAGGATTGTCTTTAGATGCCCAGTGAAGAAAGAGAAGCAAAATCAGAGACTAGCAAAATAGCAGATGCCCTTTCCAGGACCCGTTGACATATTATACCTAAAATATGGTATTTGCTCACCTTCACTCTGACCTTTTCCCAGGAAATAGTGTAGGTCTGCTTCTGTGGGAGCCCCCTTTGCCTAGTTAACTGTCGTGGACTCAGAATTATACCGCAGCCTAAAGCACAATTGGCTAGTGCCTCAAACTTTCTCCAAAAGTCCTTTCTTCAATTCTTTTAGTGCCTGGAAACTTTTTTTCCCCCCCAAAGATGATTCCTGTGTGAGTGAGAGAGGAAAGGTTTACGTGTAATATAAAAGATGGTTTTTATTATTTAGGTGGAATTCCCTTTTATATTTTAGCTTTGGGGCTTAGGTGCCTTTGTTCTAGGGCAGATGTTGGAGTTTCAGCTTCTTGCAGTGGCAGAGAAGGATCAGAACCAGATCTCATCTTTCAGCTACCAAGGAGCTTGTACATTATAGTCGTCCCTTGGTATCCACAGGGGATTGGTTCCAGGACCCCCAGGGGTACCAAAATATCTCCCAACTTTTATCTGGGATGGAAGCTGCCCTGGACAAGAGGCATAAACTTGGGCTGTGCCAGGATGTACGGTCACCATGGTTACCGTTCACCCTGCATCTCTGAGGACGGGAACTACCGATTATCCGTCTTTGTATTCCCAACACACAGTAACGACTGGCACGTGGTAGGTGCTTAGTGAGCACTTGTTGATTCAAAGAGGAAAGATAGGTCGTGGAAGACTCATACTATGTTTATCTGTAAAATAAAATGTACTTTTCTGTTTTATTCCAGCTGGTAATAACGCTGTCATCAAATATGAGGAAAAACCTCCAAAACCAGCATTTCAGAATGGTTCCTCAGGATCCTTATATTTGAAGCCTTTGGTACCCCGAGCTCATGCACACTTACTAAAAACTCCTCCAAAAGGTATGGACCTCACTGTGGAGAGAAGAGGAGGGCAAGGCTTTTTAAGTCCTTGGCTTATAGGAGGTTAAATTTTGGCATTTAGGTTCATGGTATATTGAATATTTATTTACAAAAAGTCTGGTGAATAAAGACATAATACATTTTTACACTGATGGAGCTATTCTTGTTCTAAGAGTCTGTAGGTTCTATAGCTAAAACTTGATACATGTAAATCAGCAGATAGAGCAAAGGTATAAGGTGAAAATAAATGAAACTTCTAGAGTTAAATTATGCGAAGGTGGTGATCTAGAATAATGAGATAGAAACACAGGGTTTACTTCACACTTTGGGTCCAACCATGTCCCCCCGCGCCCCACCCCCATGTTCTTTATCTCTTCTTCTCTGTATCGCTCACTTCGTGATTGCTACAGCTATGAAAGTTAACTTTCAAGTTTACAACATATGTGGTATGTACTTCATATGGAATGTTTTCATGCAGGTTTATCACAGTGGAGCTGAAGCACATTAGCAGTTGTCACTTAGTGAATTGAAAGATTGCTTAACTGAAAGAATAATTGTGAATGAGAAGCTTGAGCTGTAATATGTGATGCGTATTTATATTAGAGGGTTTAAAAAGCACAGAAACGTACGGCGTCCTCCTTCATCCCGTCAACCATGAATAACTGTTGCCTTTCCTCCTTTTCTTTCCCTCTGCATATGTAATAGCTTTGTTTTTGTTTCAAGAAAACTCAGGGCATAATATGTACATTCTCTTGTGTCTTGCTTTTTATTAATTTAATAGTATATCATGAGAGTGTCTTCATTTTAAATGGCTATGAAATTGTCTCCTGTTTTCCAATTCCCTGGTTCCTGGACAATTTCTGACTTTCACTATGGCATGTGATACTGAGATGAACATCTTTGAATGTGAATAATGTTCATTGCTTCAGGTTCTAGTTACTTCCGTGGGGTATTCCTAAAAGAGGAACCACTGGGTTAAACTGTGTGACTCTTTGTGAAATTGTTATCATATTACTAAATAACTTTCCAGAAATGTGTTAGTCTCTCAAAGCAGTGTGTGTCTGTTGCTCTGTGTCCTTCTCAACATTTGTGTGTGTGTGTGTGTTACATATGTATGTAAAGGATCACGTGGTAACTTGAGGTTAATTACCTAGTGAATGTTTATCAACACTTTCTTTTGTACTGAACTCAAGAGAGAATAGGCATAGATATTGGCAAAAAGATTCTTCTGAGTACCAGCAGGTTCTCATCTTCCAGGGTTTTAAACAGATTTCTGATGCATCAAATTTACCCCTCGGTGGGATGACATCAGTATATGAATCTATGGTTTTTATTGATGATGATACACATACACCAGTAACTGGAAAGAAATGTCGAACTTTGATACTAAGATAACTTTCAGAGAGTTAGAACGGCATGATTTCTCTGATACGTTTGCAGAACAGAGAACCCCAGTATTCTAAAATGTCTTGCCATTGAATTTGTAAGCTTTTGTATCACAGAGGTTTTACTCGACTGGGAATCAATGCTGTCCATTTATAACAGCCACGTATTTTAAGAGATTGTCATCTCTGTAAAATTCCACAGAATGTGGCAGCTGTTCTAACTAAATAATCTGCAGGTGACTTGCCCTAGAAATGACTCTGTCACATCAGGAAGACGTGCTCATAGTCTTCTAGTGACTTATCTTTGTAGCTCTGTACCTGTTACCACTCCTGGTTGAATTTATTTTTCAGCTTTATTGATGTATAATTGACAATTAAAATTATATTTGATTTAATACACATATATATTGTGAAAGATTTCCCCTGGTTGTATTTTATATTGTATCAGTTTGGAGGAAAAGCTTAAGTATGTTTTCCTTCATAGCTGAATAGCAAGAGAACTGGATTTAATACTTGGCAATTTTAGAAATCACACCCTAGTAGCTGTGTTTTGTAGTCTGGGCCTTTTTGCTCTGTCAGCAGTGGAATAGTGTAAAGTATGTAATACATGTATAAATTTAGTACTGTTAAAATTTGAATTTCAGCAGTTCTTGAACTGAAAAAATACTGTAGTTTGTCCTAGCATATTTAATTTTGACAATGAATAATATCACCCTTAAACTACTATTTTGATGTTATTTGGAATATTTTATCCTTAGATATTCTAAGTATAAACTCAATAAAGTTGATTAAAATCTCAGTGGAATTTCCCGTCTGGAACCTAAAATTTAGGTGTTAATGGATTGTTTTTGGGAAAAAAACCTTAGTTTTTAAATGGTTTATTTTTGTATGATATTTTCTATAAAACATAAATATTTCTATTTTAGGTCCTTCAAGAAAAGGTCTACATACAGCTTTGAATGCGGGTAAGTGACACCTTAAATATGGATGGAGAAAAAGAATCTTTTTGTAAAGTTATATTATCATTACAAGTATTCAAGTGTATTTGCAGTGATTTTTTCACTAGTGTGCTTATAAATATAATTTCAGGTTTGTGGCATAAACATAACTGCTTATGACCTTGATCAGCATAGGGTTAAAACTTGGTGGGCACAATTGCCAAGCCATCTGATGCAGAAGGACGTTTTATTAATCACAGATAATTTGTTTTTTAAATAATGATGTTTTTTCAAATGTGGAGCATATTTAATATTTAAAATGTGGAGATGTAGAGAATATACTTTTTTTTTTAAAGAAATAGGCTGTTTTAAAACTGGATAGTCTTTAATTGCTAAAAAATCTCAAGATCGGGTTTTAACACCTTTAATAGTTAAGCCATTTAACATTTTTCTTTTCTTTTTTATACTTCTATTGAACAAAGTCACATCCATCTCTAAGGCTGCCTGCAGCCTCACTTACTGAACCTTTGAACATCAACTGGAAATCAAAAAACTCTGTCTCTTGAGAAGCCATAGAAGATTCATTAAAATATAGAAGTTTCTATATTTTCTCTATAGCTGATTAGGTCCCCATCCACTACTTGAATTCTCTTCTTTAATATGCGGTTATAGGACAGTTGTACAGCTTCTAAGTCCACTGAGGATTAGAACAGCAAATGAAAGGGGAGAAGGGTATTATTATAACACACTGACTACAGATTATCGTGCATCGTGACAGTGGTGGCTGCTGAGGATATAAAGGTTTGCCCAAAACGAGCAAGGACCTTGTCTCAGAAAGCTTACAGGAAAGTCAAAGGACTGCACAAACAAATATAAAATCACAATTGCAATAAGTTTTAGGAAGGAGGGTTACTTGTTCCTATGAGAGGCCTGGTTAAAGGCTATGCTCTAGTGAGGGAAGCCTGGGCAGGAAGTATAAATTTGTGACCCCCTGTATATAGATAGTAATTAAAGAAAATGGGGTGGGTAACCTTAAATATGGAATAATTAATATCCTTGAGGCTCCCAAGACATGTTTGGTTTCCTTAGCTTAATAAGGCAGGGAAGTGTGACCTATTATAGGCTCTTAAAGCTAGAGGGGGCCCAGCCATGCAGAGCGATTTAAATTCTAAAGGTTCCCGAGAGCCTGAGTTTGAACATATATGTTTACCAAACTAACTTTAAAAGCCAAAAGAACTATTCTGCACACTGAGATTTTCATTTTCTTTCATTTTAAATTTCCAGTGCATCCTAATATTTAGGCGAAAAGGATAACTAGTATGCTATAAACGACTATATGTTAGAAAATCAGATAACCTTTATCTGAAAGCTAGATGATATGATAATTCTGTGTTTAACTGAGAAACTTCCAGAGTGTCTTCCAAAGTGGCTGCACCATTTTACATTTCCACCAGCAATGTATGAGGGGTCTGGTTTCTCCACATCCTTGTCAACACTTGCTTTTGTCTGCCTTTTTTATTATAGCCATTCTAATGGGTATGAAGTGGTATCTCATTGTGTCTTCAGTTTGCATTTCTCTGATGTCTCATCAGATGTTGAGCACCTTTCAGAAGCTTATTGGCCATTTGTATACCTTCTTTGGGGAAACATTTATTCAAATCCTTTGCCTATTTTAAAATTATTTGTATTATTATTGTTGAATTATAGGAGTTCTTTATATATTCTGAATATTAGGCCCTTATCAGATATGATTTGCACATAATTTTCTCCCATTCTGTAGTCTGTCTTTTCACTTTTTGATAGTACCCTTTAAGGCATATTTTTAATTTTGATGAGGTCCAGTTTATCTATTTTTTTCTTATGTTGTGTATCTATTTGGCATTATATCTAAGAAGCCATTGCTTAGATACAAGGTCATAAAGACTTACGCCTATGTTTTCTTCTAAGAGTTTTATACTTTTAGCTCTTACACTTGGGTCTTTGATCCATTTTTGAGTTAATTTTTGCATTTGATGTGAGGTAGGGGATCCAACTTAATTCTTCTGCATGTAGATTTCCTGCTGTCCCAGTACCATTTGTTGAAAACACTATTCTTTCATCCATTGGAACGTCTTGTCACCTTTGTTAAAAACAGTTGGCTGTAAATGTGAGGCTGTGTTTCTGGACTCTCTTTTGATGGATCTATGTGTCAATGCCACATTGTTTTGATTACTGTGGTGTAATAAGTTCTGAAATCAGGAAGTGTGAGTCCTCTAACTTGTTCTTCTTTTTCAAGATTGTTTTGGCTATTCTGAGTCCCTTGAATTTCCATATGAACTTTAGGGTCAACTTGTCAATTTCCATAAAAAAGTCAGCTAGGACTTTGATAGAGATTGCATTGAATCTGTAGATGAATTTCTGGAGTATTGCCATCTTTACAATACAAAGTATTTTGATTCATGAGTATAGGATGGCTTCTTTTTTAGTTAGGTCTCCTTTAATTTCTTGCAACAATATTTTTGTAGTTTTCAAAATACAAGTTATGCAGTTTTGGGGGGAAGTATTTGTGTGTGACATTTCTGTGCTTTGGAAGCTGCCATTGATATTGGTCACAGTAAAGGGGCTGGTTAAATAAGTCTAATATGCCTGTTTTATGAAACTTGCAAAGGCAGTCTTAATTCATGTCTCAAGTGTATGATTATATGAAATATTGTGAAGGATATTTGTTTTCACAGGCATAGTACAAATAATCTCCAATATATATCTTCTTTCTACACACAGAAAAACTATTAGCATTAGGTATTTTCCTTTGGCACCTTGTGGGACAGACATGATATCTTGTTTCCAAAGCCCATCACTGACCCTCAACATATCAGTGACCCTTGATAGGTAAGGTTACCAAAATGGCAAATTAGCAACTGATTGAGAAAAGAAATGAACAGTATGAATCACACTGTGGTTTTGCTTGGCAAAGCCTCTAACCATGGAGTAGAAATGGGACATATGACAGAGTTTGAGAATGCCTTCCTTCAATTCACCCTGAGTAATCAATGCTCTAATAATTGCAGTGGAAAAAGATGTATTTTAAGGGGGTCAGCATAGTGATTTAATCTAGATTACGCGGTATGAACATGTATTTTCCAAAAATCATAAACTTCTAGTTGATGGTGAATTATCATTACTTAAGACTAACCTAGTATTATGATGAGCCCACTGAGGAAAAGTCACAGTGTGTTGCCCTTTGGAGGAACAGCTTGGTTGCTAAGAAGTGGTGTCCAAACAGCCAGTGACTTTGGGTGGGTCATGTAACCTCTTAATATTAGCTTTCTTTTCTGTGTAATTGAAATGATTGATCACTAAGGTTTCTCCCCGCTCTGATAGCCCATGACTGCAAAGCACCTTGGCTTTCTTTATATTCTGCTTGCAATGGTCATCTTTTAGATGGTACAGAAGACGTTGCCTCCACATACAAACATGTTCCTCTGAGCATTAAATTTTGTGGCTTTCAGATAGGTTTTTTTTTTTTTTAAGCAACAAACTGGTGGAGATTAAAGTTGACCAACTTCATATGTTTTCATTAGAGTACAATAATCACTTTTTAGCGATTTGCTAAGTTCTAAAAAGTTTAGCATGTAGAGGTTTAGAAATCACCCTTTAGTTTTTTTTAATTTGTGATTTTAAATAAAATTCAAATAACTTTATATCCTGTTGTCACTTAACATAAGTAATCACTCTTTAATGACTATTGCATTTAGCATATGCAGCAGCATTTAACTACTCCTCTAATATTTGGGGTGCTTCTGTATCACATTCACAAATGATTCTCTGATGAACATCTTTACAGTTATCACCTTCAAAGTTTAGGGAAGTTTTTTTGTGATAGATTCTTAAAAGTAGTATAAACAAATCAAAACATATGCATATTTATAGCCACTTCATTCAACCAAATTGCTTTCCCAAAGCTTCATATCCATTTATACAATGACTGACAACATAAAAGAGTGCTGGCATCACCATACTCTGGTCGACGTTGGGTATTATTATTTTTTTTTAATTTGACTAGTTTAATAGTTGAAAATTCTGTATCATTGTTTTAGTTTTAACCTTTAATCAGTAATTGCAAAGACAGTTCCATTATCTCGTAAGACAATGAAGAGGAACAGAAAGAGAATGAACTTTTCAGGCATTGACTCTTGGTTGAAATCTTGGGATTGCCGCATTCCACTTGTGTCCTGACCTTGGGCTAGTTGCTAAGCCTCTCCAAAGCCTCAGATTTCTCATTTGGAAACGTGAGAATATTTTGGGAAAAAATCCCAGTATAGAAGTAATTTTGACGTCACAGAGTTGTTATATAAAAAGCTCTCCAATGATAGCTGCTTCTGCTACTGGGGGCAGTGATGAGAATAATCCTTTTCATTGTTCTTATGGTTCTAGTGGCTTTACTTCTGGCGCTCTTTTCCAGGAGGCTGAGTTATTTTAAATCTTTCAAGCAGGAAAACCCAGTGAAAGTCAAGAACCATCCTCATGGGGTCTAGCTGTTGTAATTTATTTAAAGATTATGGTGCTGTAAGAGTCTAGCCAACATTGGCTCTAAATAAAACTTGGCTTACTGTTTATAAGGAAGATGCCACACTATACCATTACTATTATTGCCATGGTTCTACCACACATGAAAGCTCTTAGGAATACCAGAGCACCAGAGTTGTATTTATCCTGCCCCTTGATTTTTTTTTACACAAGATCATCAGTCTCAGGTGCTGTGGTGTCTGCCCTGGAAAGTAGGAAATGCACTGCTCCTTCCTTCCCCAGCACTAAATCCAGCACAGGAGGATAGGGTTGCTTTCTGTACCCCCTCTTCCAAGTGTTGGGAGACGGTTGAGAGTTGCACACCTGCTCTGAAGAGGTAATACCGGTGTGACCAGCGCTTTCTCCGGGGAGAGTAGGGGTGAGGCTGTCTCTCTCTGTTGGTTTATGATTATAACTCTCCTCTCACACTTAAAAAGCAAATGCTGTTTTGGCATGTGTTAAGTTTAGTGTTCAAATCAGGGAAAAGTGTGGATTGTTTAGTAAATCTTGTTGGAACAAGGACTATCTTTTTATCAGGAGCTAGAGTCCTACTTCATATGCTACATGCAAATATATTCCAGACTGAAGTTTTAAACAAAAATTAGAATGATAAGAACACTAAGAGTATATATAGACTTGTATAGAAAAGGCCTTTCCATGAATGTCACAATGAAAGAAAGGGTTACTAATTATGACAACAAAAGGTTTAGACCTCCCGTTTGTCAAAAACATTCTAAGCATGGTGATGGGTGTTAACTATAACTAGACTCGTTGTGGTGATCATTTCACAATAGAGACAAATACAGGCATACGTCAGAGATACTGTGGGTTCAGTTCCAGACCACCACAGTAAAGCGAGTCACATGAATTTTGGTTTCCCAGTACATATAAAAGTTATGTTTCCACTACAGTGTAGTCTATTAACTGTGCAATAATAGCATTATGTCTAAAAAAGGTACATATCTTAATTTTAAAAAATACAAAACAAAAAACAATTACAGTAGTAACATCAAAGACCACTAATCACCATAACAAATATAATAATAATGAAAACGTTTGAAATATTGCAAGAATTACCAAAATGTGACATAGACACATGAAGTGACCAAATGCTGTTGGAAAAATGGTGCCAATAGTCTTAATCAACGCAAGATTGCCACAAACCTTCAATTTGTAAAAATACAATATCAATGAAGTGCAATAAAACGAGGCTATGCTTGTATGGAATCAAAAAAAGACAAATACTGTGGAATCTAAAAGATAGAATGAATGAATATAACAAAACAGAAACAGACTCACAGATAACAAACCAGTGGTTACCAGTGGGGAGAGGGTAGGGAAGAGGGACAATATCGTAGAAGGGGATTAAGAGGTACAAACTATCAGGTATAAGATAAGATACAAGGATGTAATGTACAGCACAGGGAGTATAGCCAATATTTTATAATAATTTTAAATGGAGTTTATAAAATATGAAATCATATTTTGTACACTTGAAACTAACATAACATTGCAAATCAACTATACTTCATTAAAAGGTGGGAAAAGAAAAAATTAGACACAAAAAAAGAAATATGAGGGACTAAGAAACATGAAAAAAGTTTACAAACGTCAATTAAAATAATGTGCTGTCAGTTATCTAATTTTTATGTTTTTATTATTAATTAATTTATTTATTTATGGCTGTGTTGGGTCTTCGTTTCTGTGTGAGGGCTTTCTCTAGTTGCGGCAAGCGGGGGCCACTCCTCATCGCAGTGCGCGGGCCTCTCACTGTTGCGGCCTCTCTTGTTGCGGAGCACAGGCTCCAGATGTGCAGGCTCAGTAGTTGTGGCTCACGGGCTTACTTGCTCCGTGGCATGTGGGATCTTCCCAGACCAGGGCTCGAACCCGTGTCCCCTGCATTGGCAGGCAGATTCTTAACCACTGTGCCACCAGGGAAGCCCCAGTTGTCTATTTTTAAGAGTAATACCCACTATTGGTGAATGCGTGAGGACCAGGTGCCTCATACATGCCACTGAAGGGGTATAAATTACTACAGCCTTTCTGGACAGAGACACTTCGGTGACATGTAATGAAAGCCTTCTACCCTGGAATTCCATTTATCAGAATTGATTCTAGGAAAATAGTTGATTGACTTATTTATTGCTTTTCAGAAATGTTTAGAAGGGGGAAAATTGGAAACAGTATGAATGGTTTAAACAACAGGTGTTGTTTATGTTCACTGACATTTTAATGACATTTTTGAAGCCATTAAAATAACAACATAGAGGATTATTTAATGCCATGGAAAGATAAATGTGAAATTTTTAAGTCTAAGAAAACTGGTTACAGAGCACTATGATGTACAGGTAATTAACTTTTTTTTCTTAATAATTTTTAAAATTTGTTATTATTTTTGGCTGTGCTTGGTCTTCGTTGCTGTGCGTGGACTTTCTCTAGTTGCGGCGAGCGAGGGCTACTCTTCATTGCGGTTCACAGGCTTCTCATTGTGGTGGCTTCTCTTGTTGCAGAGCACGGGCTCTAGGCACGCGGGTTTCAGTAGTTGTGGCACACGGGCTCAGTAGTTGTGGCTTGCGGGCTCTAGAGCACAGGCTCAGTAGTTGTGGGGCACGGGCTTAGTTGCTCCACGACATGTGGGATCTTCCAGGCCAGGGATCAAACCCGTGTCCCCTGCATTGGCAGGCGGATTCTTAACCACTGTGCCACCAAGGAAGGCCCTAATTTAACTTTTATTTTTTAAAAAATTATACATTGAACATGTTTTTTTTCTTAGTTTTTAAAAACAAACATTGTACATGGATAAAACATTACTGCTCTTATTTTGGGAGACCAAAGAAATTAAAGGCAGTGCCACTGATCTTGAAAAACTTATAATCTTAAGGGTGGGTGGAGGTTGAAATTTTTTCTAATTGTTTTATGTGAATTTTTGGACAGTTATTCACAATATATCTTAGACATTCTTTTCCCTACTAAGGAAGAGGACATTATGGAAAAATTGGACTCTTGAGTTGAAGTTTCTACCATTGGAATAGAGATTTGAACTTTAAAATTATGATGCATAAAAATGAAGAAAATGTGGCAATTAGTGTTGTGTTAGGCAGAGGAAGGAGGTAAACGTTAAGACTGATACTCCATGTTGGAGTCCTGGGGAAGATTGGTTGGATAGAGATGTTTGAATCCCTGGTTTAAATATTAATCTCCAGATTCTTGAAGATCATTAACAACAACAAATAAATCTGTCCTAGTTGGATGTATTTCCTAGCATCTAAGCAACCCTGCACAGCATATGCTAGAATCATAGCATCATTGTTTTCTAAAGTCCAGTCACTAATGAAATGCACACATTTCTACACAGACTGCAATGGGATCTGTGATTCTTGTTTGAACCTACTGTGATATTATAACACATTGACCTGCCAAACACTTATATCATCCATAACATACCTTCTTCAGTTTTTTAAGCCTTACCAAAGACCTTATACAATTATTTATTCATTGTTTTTGTTTGTGTCATTAATAGAAACTCAGTCCATATCATGTGCTTTTAAGAAAGGTATTCTGTCACTTAAACTTTTTAAAAACTTTATTTTTCTGACTCAGTGATCTCTGTTTAAAAAAAATTGGGAAAATACAGAAACATAAAGCAAGGGAATTAAATATATGCCTACCCCAACTCCCAGAGTATTGCTGATATTTTGGTATATTTGTTCCAGTATTTGTTATTCTTTTTGTTTAAAGTTGACATCCTAATACACATACAAATTTAAATCATGGTTTTGTTTTCCCACTTGATATCCTAACACAGGCTTTGCTGTACTTCATAAAAATGCATCTTATTCCTAATTTTTAATAACTGTAATTACATTTTTCTCTTAGGTACCAAAAGTTCCTTAAATTTTTCCTTACTGTCCTTGGTGATCCTTATGTTCTCTTAATTCAAATTAAGACTTTGTATAATAACAAAGATGAACACTTTCTTAAATTTGGGTACTTCTGTATTCAGTATAACTAAAGAAACTACAGTGTGCGCACAAGTGGTAACAACTGATCAAATAAATAATCAAGGAAACGTTTTGAGCCAGTTTTAAAATCTGTGCTTCCCCAAGCCCCTGAAGTATATATGTTATAAAAGTAATTGGAACTATACAATAATTGCTTATTCGATTATTTAAAAGGGTGCATACATATAAAGTGTTCAGGAGTGTACTTGGTATGTAGTATATTGTATGAGTTGGCTGTTAAGGCCCCTTTTGCTTTGGTGCACTTGTGCTCAACTGCCACCAGGGGGCAGACTGTGTTTGGGAAAGAATGGAAACCCAGCTTGAGCTGTTCTTAGTCTTTCATCTCAGACATCTTTTTCCGTGTGTGTGTGTGTGTGTGTGTGTGCACGCGCGTGTGTGTGTACACTTTGCTGTACAAACAAGAACTACTCCTCTGACTTTTGACTTTTCCTTCTGACTGGCACTGCTTCTCTTTATTCTTGTA
The DNA here is from genome assembly GCF_949987535.1 of Balaenoptera acutorostrata. NCBI lineage: Eukaryota > Metazoa > Chordata > Mammalia > Artiodactyla > Balaenopteridae > Balaenoptera > Balaenoptera acutorostrata. The sequence continues at coordinate 22,055,440 of NC_080084.1, read as the reverse complement.
GTTCCTTGCTGTGCTGTTTTTTTGTTTTTTTAAAGAAATTCACGTTCTTTTATTTATTTATTTATGACTGTGTTGAGTCTTCGTTTCTGTGCGAGGGCTTTCTCCAGTTGCGGCGAGTGGGGACCACTCTTCATCGCGGTGCGCGGGCCTCTCACTGTCGCGGCCTCTCTTGTTGGGGAGCACAGGCTCCAGACGCGCAGGCTCAGTAATTGTGGCTCACGGGCCCAGTCGCTCCGCGGCATGTGGGATCTTCCCAGACCAGGGCTGGAACCCGTGTCCCCTGCATTGGCAGGCAGACTCTCAACCACTGCGCCACCAGGGAAGCCCCTGTGCTGTTTTTTGTTTTGTTTTTGTTTTTTTTCTTTGTTTTTTGCCTTTGAAGGAAGAGTTCCCCAGAGGATGGGAACTCGTGGGCCACACAGGGCCACTCAGGGTCACTCACAGGGAGAAGCAGGGAGCCTTGCTGTGCTGTTTACAAAGATCGTTAGCGACATTACTGTTACTCTGTGTGGTGTAGCTTAGGGTAGTTCAAGTAGACTTTCTAATGAGTATGAAGAATTGGTGGCATGTTGCTAATTTCTTCTTTTGGGTAGTCTAGGCTAAAGGATTTCCCCTTTAACCAGAATACGTTAGAGCTTACTGTTACTTAACTAACAAAACTAAACAAACAAAAAAACTTAACGAAACAGAAAACATCCTACAGGGGGTGGTGTTCTATCTTTAATAATATCAGTGTTTAGTCTTCTATTTATAATTTTAATGCTGATTTTTATCTTAGTTTTTTTTTTTTAACTTTTTATGGGGGTATAGTTGTTTTACTGTGTTGTGTTTATCTTAATTTTTACAAGCTTTTTTTTTTTTTTTTTTTTTTTTTTCTTGGTGCGGGCGGGGAGGAGAGGTGGTTTATGGCAAATTAATTTGCGGAATCCAGAAAAAAGGTTGCTGTTTAATAATAACAAATTGTGATAAGAGTGAAAAGGCATCACCTAAATGTAGCTTTTCTAGACTTCAATTCCTTGATTATTTGTGCTTGCGTGGCCATGGGTGCAATATTTACAAGACACCTTGTCTGTGTAGGAACAGGTTGTAGTTTTCCCACAGCTAACCCCTGGCAGGTTATTGGGTTGGTCTCTTGACAACCTCTAAAGTGGCAGGCTGTGGGGTGAGTGAAAAGGGAGAAGGAATTACTCAAAATTTCCTTTCCTGCCTGTCTCCTTCCCTCTTCACACTCTAAATGCTCTACAGAATTTCTTGAAGAGTAACTGTTTCCTGCACATTCTCATAGCATTTAATAGTTATTTATGGTTAACAGTTAACTACATTCATTTCTGTTACTGAGTCTTGGAAACACACATCGATCATTTTTCACACATTGTTTTCTTGTGCTTTTTAAAATTAAAAGAGTTGGACTCTTCCTGGTTTAATAATATTAGCTTTACTTAAGCGATCATTTTGCAGGTGCAGTTTTCTTATGTCCGTGCCTTTATCTTTTCAACCTCTTTTGGTTTTTTTGCCACCATATTTTAATGTGCTTTTACAAAGGACACTACTCAAACATTTACCAGATCTCAGTTCTTACTGATAAACAAAAATCACACCTTCCTGATGTTCCTAGTCTCAAAACATTACTATCTTGAGAGGTCACCTGATTTTCTATAAATGCAATTAGTCAAGCAATAAGTGGAGTCCTTAGAATACTAACTAATTTTTATTCCTCTGGAACTATTATATTACATCTGGTAGAGAAATTGCATTAACCCTTTATTGCTGGCTATTAGTGAAGTCCTCAGAATATGAGTGTTAAGAGTTGAACTTTAACCTTTTATCAATCTGTCATTAGTATATTATAGTAAAAACATTTTTTTGAAGTATAATTGACCTACAACACTATGTTAGTTCCAGGTGTTATAGTAAGAATTTTATTTAAAATTGTAATTGAGAACATTTATTGCTTGAAGCCATTAAAAATTTTTTTGTCCAGGGTATCAGGTTTATATATAGGTTTACATGTAAAATATCTGAAAAAAATGCCCAGTGCTACTGGGCATATTCATACTAGTAGCGTGAATATAATTACAATTTAAAAAATCAGAACACAGATTACTTTAATGAAGTCTTAATTTTTTATAATTACTACATAAATATTAGGCACTCCTCGAAGTAGTTATTTCGCCTTAAGGATCCTCCAAGTCATTACAGAACCTGTGACATTATTGGTTGTTATATAAAGCGCCTAAGACCACCCACTTTCTCCTCCCCTTCACCATCTCTGATGAAAACCATAACAACCCCATAAGCACGTTTGGTGTGATGTCATTCGGAGGCTGCTGACTGCTGGGTCTGCTAGGAGGAGATTTTATTCAGAGGAAGAGCATTGTTTTGGCAACATCTGGGAGTAGAAACGGAAGCCAGAAGCACTTGGATAGCTCTGGGGTTTTTCTTTTGTGCGTGTACAGTGGAGTGACGTCTGGCATGTAGGCATGTTTCCTCTCGCTGTATTTCTTGGCCTCGAAGAAGGGTGCTGAGTTTAAAAAGACAGTATGTGAGAATCCACGGAGCTGGTTCTTCTGTGAAATCTTCCCACCTGCTCTGAAGACATGTTGTTGTCTCCCAAGTTCTCTTTGTCCACCATTCACGTTCGACTCACTGCCAAAGGATTGCTTCGAAATCTTCGACTCCCTTCAGGGTTTAGGAGAAGCACTGTCATTTTCCACGCAGGTTTGTCTCGCGCAGATCTCTCTTTACCGTTACGCGGGGGGCATCTTGATTAACCTGCAGGTGTTTATCAGAAATTTTCTAAGGGGATAGATAACTGGCGAAAGAAAGCTCTAATGAGAGAACGAGGTGTAATTTGGAAGAATAAGCGGTTTTCTTTTATGCTTCAACACATGTGTATAGTACTTTTACTGTCTGCAAGCTGCTGTGTGCTCGGTTTGTTTGTTGAAAGCAGAACTGTTGCCTGGGGGCTCCCAGCTCTTTGCTCTGACACCAGCCGAATCTGGAAAAATCAACACCTGTTCAATTACATTTTATTTCCCATGATTTTGGAAATAGGACACAGGTAAATTAAGACAAACAGTTCTCTTTCCTTTAAAGAAGGAGACGAAATGAGAGGGTTTCTGTAGGTTTTCATTATGTAGTTCCTCACTGAGATTGGGCAAGGCTGGTTTGGTATGCTAAAAGATTTCCACGTTCTAAACATTTCTGAAATAAAACATCGTAATGGCTGTGGAGAGGTAGGAAATGAACCACGAGTTAAGTTTTCCAAGCTTCACGGTGGAAACGTTTGCAGTCACAAAAGACTGCCTCTGATCTTAATGCTTGTATCTGCTTTTTATCTTCTGTGCCTGAGATGGAAATAAATGTAGGGTATATTTTAGGCACATGTAAACCTGTGTGCCCACTTTTAGAGGATTCATTTGCCTACTGTTGCTACCTCTTGTTTAGATATAATTGCAACTGTGGTAAATTAAGTTGATTTTATGCTATAAAAACTGGAGTGCTATTATATTGAATTCGGGCTGGTTAGTGGTATCTGTGCTAGGATCTTGGGTATGTAAAGAGATGATTTATTGTTTCCTGTGAATGCCAGCCCTTCTGGGTCTTGTTTTCCATCTCTGTCCCCGGTGATTTTTTCCAGCTGACTGCTTTTAGTTTTCCCAGGGGCATCTCCCTGCTCTGTGGGATAACTCTTCTTCATGTTTCATAACTCCCCTTGACCTGTCACTGGGAGTCTGCCAGCCTTTCCCTCTCGATCTGAGCTGACAGCTGAAGGTAAATGGAGTAAGTCGGGAGGGAAACAGTGGCTCTGTCTCTCCCAGCCTAAATGCCACTGTCACTTTTTCAACCTGAAAGAATAAAAAGGTGAAAAATAAAAATAAAAGGGTGCCCTGTATTTGCAATAAATGGCTTTTAACTTTTTTTGACTTTAAAAATTATATTTCTATGTTTTAATCAAAACCAGTAGCATTCAGTTAGATTTTATATTCATATATTTGTTTTCCATTAACAAGAATTTAAAAAATCTTGCAAGACATGTAAGTTTTGTTTAAATAGAATAATGGAGACGCCTCTGGTGGTTCTTGACCCACGGCACTTTAAAATATTCATACAAAGTTGTCCAGCATTTTGTCATGGCTTTTAATTTTAACTTAAGAAAAAAAATCAATCCACACTCCAAGTTAAAAAGAGAATCAAACAGTACAGAAGGTTGTACAATTCCAAATGAGCCTCTTTCTTACCCAGGCCCTGCACCCTTCCACAGAGGAAGCACCCTTCCACTCTCATGGGTGCTTGTTTATCCTTCCGGTAATTTTCTAGTCATATATAAGCCTATGCAGTTTTTTCTATATCCCTTTTTGTTTTACAGAAATGGAAGCTTACCATATATACTCTTCTATAGCTTACTTTTAAACATTAATATATCTTCGATTTTCAGGTTAACACACTTATCTACCACATTCTTTTTAGTAGTCTTATAACATCCCGTTGTTGGATGAGCCATGGTTTATTTAACCAGTCTTCCATTAGTGAACATTTTAGGTTGTACCATTTTTGTGAAGCAGATAGCTTTCCAAGGCAACTTAAGCAAAAGGCACAAGGCTTTTATTACCAGAGTTTGACTAACTAATCGTGATATTTGGGGTACACTTTATTTTTTAAATTTACATAAAAATATTTTGAAACATTCATTTGATTGCAGTTATAATTTTTAGAGCTAGAGTGTACTTAGAGGTGCTCCAGTTTACCTGATTTTACACCAGGAAGTCGGAGGCCCAGAGAAGTGAATTAACTTGCCCAGGGGCACACAGTCAGTGGCAGGGATGGAACTAAGACCTGGGACCGCTGTTAAGAATTTTTGGTTTTTTTTAGATTTTTCCAGCTGTGTATTTTGCTGTAATTTTGTTAGATCTAGTGAATAGCAGTGATGGAAAAAAAGAGTTTTGTGTGTGGGAAGCATTTTAAAATTATGTGAAGAATATAATTCTACTTACCCCAGTAAGAATCTTTTGTGAGCTTATCCATATTACATAACTTGAGGGTCTGAGGAATCTTCCAATAAAATAGATATTGAAGTCATCGCATTTCTTCTCATCCGCATGGGCTGTGAGCAGTAGCTTGTGTTTGTGTTCTTAATAAAAGAAGTGGTGTTGGTGGCTGCAGGGGCAGTGGAGTCGGCCTGGATACCGAGAGCCCGGGGTTGTAGCCTTGGTTCTGCTAGAAACCAAGTCATCGACCTTGATCGCAAAACCAAACAAGGCTACAAAATAAAGGAATCAGATGAGATGATTTCCGAGCTCTCTTCAACCTCAAATTCTGTGAATTTTCTGGCTACAGATTTAAAAATCCTGGATGTGTTACTGAAGATTCTTCTTATCTAAACTAATTCTCTTCTTATTTCCCAAACTCAGTGAATACTCCTGATTTCTTTCTCTTCACAACACCACTGTTTGCCCCCTATTCTGTCCTCACACCTCAGTACCCTTTGAATCATTGTTCTTCCTCATTTATCCACAATTCATTGGTTGCAAGAATCTAAGACTCTATCCTTTGAAACCACTATTGTTTTTACCCTCTGCCTACTGTAGTTCAGGCTTTATTTTTAGATTGAAGAATTTGAAAATGCTCTTCTTAGAGGTAGAAAATGGTCAAATATTGACAGTTTCATATCACCCAATCTAATACTTCGGGACTTTTTGAAGGATTTTATATTTTTGGTCTTGGCCACCCACCAGTCTTTCCCTTGCTTCCACACTGTCTTTCACGTTGCAGGATTAAGTCATTCGTTTCATAAACAGATATGTATTAGACATGTACTGTGTGGCAGATGCAGTGCTAGATGCTAGATGACTGAGTCACACGTGGCCTCCTGCCTTCACACAGCCCACAATTTTTAAACTTTGGCCGTACCACATGGCTGGTGGGGTCTTTGTTCCCCAGCCAGGGATTGAACCTGGGCCACAGCAGTGATAGCGTGTAATCCTAACCCACGACCACCAGGGAGCTCCCCTGCGCAGCCCACAGTTTACCAGGGAGACAAGCAGAGAACATGAGGCAGTCGTGGTAGGGCGCGGACTAGGTACACAGGCAGCGCCCAGCAGGTGAGGCTGGCTTTATCCAGGTCCTCCAGAGGCGCCATTTAAGCTGGGACCCCGGGATAGGAGGAAGTAGCCAAGCAACGAAAAGCATTCCAGGCAGAGAAAACAGCATGCGAAAGCCTGGAGGTGAGGGAGAGTTTGGCTCCTTTAAGGAAACAAAAGAATTTTAATATGTCCGAGCATAGAATGTGGAGAGAGAGGTGCCAGCAATAGGATAGTGGTTACATGGAGACAGAACAGGCCCTTTGACCAGCCCTCGCACGGGACACTGTGCGCTGTAGTGTATTGACAAAGCGTGTTGTCCCGTCCAGGATGTAATTTCCTCTGTCAATAGGGGCGAGGAAAGAGAGTGACTTTGTCAGCGTTTTGGGTAACGTAGCAGCATGTCAGGCATGAATGAAGATCTCGGCATCAGAAGAGTGCTACATCTTCTGAGAAGTCCAGAAGTGATCTCACTGACTTACCAAAGCTTTCAGTTCAGTCTAGTTCAGAATTCTGCCTCATATTTTGGAACCTCTTCGTTTCAATTTTATGAGTCAGTGGAGGGAAAAGAATCTTCCAAGGAATAGAACTATTCCTTGCCTCCAGGTTTATTGGAATTCAGGTTTTCTATGAAGCTGGAGATGAGATACTTGTATTAATTATTATGAAAAGTGCCATTTTGAACCTCAGAGTTAATAGTCTCATTGATTCAAGTGAAGGCAATTCACTGCACTAAGAGAGAATTCTTTTTGCTGAGCTAATAAGATTAAAAGCAATTACTCTAGCAAAGGAGAGGGGTGTATGTACATATATTTTGAGGAAAGCCAGGAGAAGTATTATTAATAGAACAAAATATTTTCATTTACTTGAAGCTGCGCTAAAGAGAACAATTTTGCCTAGCTATTTGGTAAGAGTGAGGCAGAATGCCAATAAGTTTGTTTAATTAGAATGAAAATTACCAAGTTACATGCTTATGTTTGGTATTCATTTTTCAGACTGTCAAGAAGAACTCCTTTTACCTGCAGTTTCAGATAGTTTAACTAAGGAGGAGCTTATTTGTCTCTCTTAGAAAGCAGCAGCTCTGACGTTCAGAGGCTCAGTAATGTCAGGATCAACACCTGTGCTATTTTCTTGGCCTTTTCCTCGTGACTTGCCTCATGATCTCACAATGCCTGCTGCAGGCAGGAAAAACAAGACCCAGGGAAGGGGCAGTGCTTACATCTCATTGGCTAAATCTCAGTCACATGGCTGTTTCTACCTTCAAGGGAAGCTGGGAAATTGAGTGTTTGACTTCTCCAATCACTGTAGTACATGCAGGTATAAGAGGGATTAGAGCCGTATTATAGAGACTGCCACAGAGGAGGCAAAACAGTTATTTCTCAAAAGCTAATACTGGCAGCTTATAAATAAGGGAAGTACATCAGTTAACAAGTTGAATCTTGCAACAGACCTCATTGTTTCTTCTCTTTTATGATATGAATGGTTTTGGGGTTTTTTTTGGCTGTGTTGGGTCTTCGTTTCTGCGCGAGGGCTTTCTCTAGTTGCGGCAAGTGGGGGCCACTCTTCATCGCGGTGCGCTGGCCTCTCATTACCGCGGCCTCTCTTGTTGCAGAGCACAGGCTCCAGACGCGCAGGCTCAGTAATTGTGGCTCACGGGCCTAGTTGCTCCGCGGCATGTGGGATCTTCCCAGACCAGGGCTCGAACCCGTGTCCCCTGCATTGGCAGGCAGATTCTCAACCACCGCGCCACCAGGGAAGCCCGATATGAATGTTTTTTGGTAATGATTACCTATTTTGTAAATGTGTCAATTAAACACTTTCAAGTCATTTTGTGGTTGGGACGTAGAGGTTAATATTTGATTTGGATCTCTTGAATTAGTTTTTAGTTACAAAATAATGCTTATACTGAGAAAGAATGTTCTCAACCTTATGTGGTTTTTATATATTTAAAATGTGTTAACAAGAGATAAATATTAGCAGTGCATTTATGGTGGGGATCCTAGTTATGCATTAATGTGATGCTAAATAAACCTTAATTTCTCTTGTGTTTCTCACATTGCAAAATATAGAAGCCAGTGAAAGCATTTTAGAAAGCTTTCATAAAAAACTATATATATTAGAATTTTTTGGTAAAAAGTTTAAAAATATTCAGTCATTTGTAGAACGCAAAAGGACCAAATTCAAGAACAACAGCTGAGAGATGCGGCCTTCCACCACCCCTTTGTTATCTCACTGTGAATCCACGTTCTTCTTTTTAGCTTCCTTGAAAGCAGTCTTGAAAGTTTCTCTGGCCTGTTGCCACATTGATAAACATTTACTAAGAACTGGTGTCGTGAATGGCATTATGCTAAAAATGTTGATACTGAGCTCATGTAGCTATGGCAGTCTTGAAGCTTCAGCTTTGCTATGACATTAAAGTGTGCCCTTTCATAGTTATAGCAGTCTATTTAAGAGAAGAGTTATGTGTTAAATGAATTTTCACTCATAATGGATAATATTTTTGATAAATCTTTAAAAGTTAGATGTTGAAAGAGAAGGTTAGTGTATCTTAATCTCACAAGTTTCACATAGCTAGTCTTAGTGTGCTAAATTGTGTTTTAATGTAGTTTCTATTTTCACACAAACATGGAAAATAAACCATACATTGTAGCCTGGAGTTGGATTCAGGATGGGAAGTATAGCAGTGTTTTTCATGAGGAGAAAATGGAGGAATAAGGCAAGTAAAACATATATAGTAAATGCTTATTTAATTAGAACCACTGAAATATTCGGGTTAACTGAGTTTTGGATAGTAGAGAATCACCCTATACATGAAATAATATAGGTTACGATACTTTTTATTAGCTCTAAAGCATGTTTTAGAGCTAAAAATAGTATTTTATTAATAGTATATGCATATTACTGTTATCTTAGGTAAAAAGACAACAGGTGTGGTTTTAAATGTATGTAAAATTGAACATCACTTTTCTGTATTTGGCTTAGGTGATACTTTGGATTATTATAGTACATGAGGGTCCTTTATAAAAAGCATCAATTATATAGCTCTGGGGAAAATTAAGACTAATAGAGCTGCCTTTGGGGTGAGAGACTAGGCTTTTTCCTATTGTTCCCTGTTGGCCTGAGTTTTAGGCATCTCTCACTCAAATTGCTTTTCCTTAACTGGTTAATGTTTTGAGAATGACATTCTCTTTTTATTTATTGTTTGTGTTATGGAAATTCCTAATGTTGAATGTTTTAATTGGCTATTCTAATTTTTGTTTCTACTGTCTATTAAAGATAGTCTATTGTCTTAAATTTGCAATAAGGACATTTTTGACCCGCTTTGGTGCATTTTAGGGACTCCCCCCTCCCCCAGGTCTTTTGTCTTCACATGCCTTGTTTCAGCCATGCTGCTTTGCTGGGGGCCCTGCTTGACAAAGAGCATGTGATTGCATATGGCTGCGATGGTTAGGGACACCGCCTGTGGCTGTGGAGCACTGACCCACAGGGCCTGGCCTCGCTGGCACAATGGTGACATCCCCTGAGCTGGCTAGCCCATGGTGGAAAAGTCCAGAAGAAACAGCTTTTAAAATTCTAAAATGGTACATGTGCTTGAAGTAGATACTGCAAGAAGGGCCTTGTAGACTTTTTGTTTTTGTTTTGGAATTGGTTCCTAGTGGTGACAGAATGTTATTCTTGGTACTGTGTTCTTCCACGTGGTAAATTAAAAGGGACATCTTGGTGTATGTCATCATCACTGAAATCAAAAACACTGCTTGGGGCTTCCCTGGTGGCGAGTGGTTGAGAGTCTGCCTGCTAATGCAGGGGACACGGGTTCGAGCCCTGGTCTGGGAGGATCCCACATGCCGCGGAGCAGCTGGGCCCGTGAGCCACAACTGCTGAGCCTGCGCGTCTGGAGCCTGTGCCCCGCAACGGGAGGGGCCGCGATAGTGAGAGGCCCGCGCACCGCGATGAAGAGCGGTCCCCGCGCCGCGATGAAGAGTGGCCCCCACTTGCCGCAACTAGAGAAAGCCCTCGCACGAACCGAAGACCCAACACAGCCAAAAAATAAATAAATAAATAAATAAATAAAGTAGCTATTAAAAAAAAAAAACAAAAAAAACACTGCTTGGCTTTGTGATGCCAGGCATCTTTTTAGGTACCTATTAAATTGGTTAATTCAAAATGATCGTTAAGGCAAAAACAAAAATATGAAAGTCCACATGAAGGCTAGCATTTAATATTTTAGGTAACTTGCTTAATAACAAAGGGGAAAAAGCCAGTTCCAGGGCTGCTATCTTGTGAAACAGCACCTCAGCCACATCAGTGAACTTGGTGGGTATATATATATATATATATATATATATATTTTTTTTTTTTTTTTTTTTAATTTTTGGCTGTGTTGGGTCTTCGTTGCTGCGCGCGGGCTTTCTCTTGTTGTGGCGATCGGGGGCTTCTCTTGTTGCGGAGCATGGGCTCTAGGCACGCAGGCCTCAGTAGTTGTGGCTCACGGGCTCTAGAGCGCAGGCTCAGTAGCTGTGGCACACAGGCTTAGTTGCTCCATGGAATGTGGGATCTTCCCGGACCAGGGCTCGAACCCATGTCCCCTGCATTGGCAGGCGGATTCTTAACCACTGCGCCACCAGGGAAGCCCCAGTGGGTATATATTTTATCCCTTTCCTTATGCTCTGAGAAAAGACCTATCCAATTTGTTCATATACAGTGTGAACAAGTATAACAAAAGCTACTTTTTCCTATTTTAAGTTGAAATAAAAATTCAGATCTTTTTTCTCTACTAAAATAATGAAAGTTTTGCTTGTTAGATGATTAAAATAAAAATATTTTCATTTGACATCTGCAGAATTTTTAATGATACAGGCATGAAATTGCATTACTTGCAAATTTTTATAGTATGTTCTTTTAGTCCGGAAACAAATCCATAAACTATTTTTTTTTTTTTTGCTCTAATCCTTTTTTTTTTTTTTTTTTTTTTAATTTATCTTTGGCTGTGTTAGGTCTTCACTGCTGCACGTGGGCTTTCTCTAGTTGTGGTGAGCGGGGGCTACTCTTTGTTGCAGTATGCGGGCTTCTCTTTGTGGTGGCTTCTCTTGTTGCGGAGCATGGGCTCTAGGCGCGAGGGCTTCAGTAGTTGTGGCGTGCGGACTGAGTAGTTGTGGCTCTTGGGCTCTAGAGTGCAGGCTCAGTAGTTGTGGCGCACGGGCTTAGTTGTGGACCACAGCATGTGGCATCTTCCTGGACCAGGGCTCGAACCCATGTCTCCTGCATTGGCAGGCAGATTCTTAACCATTGCGCCACCAGGGAAGTCCCACAAATCCGTAAACTTTTAGCACATTAAGGTGGACTTTTAGATTATTTAGAAAGCCAACAAATTGGCAGATGTGATACCTTTTTAAAAGTATTTCTGAATGTAATGAATTTCTATTAACTTTTCTTTACAGTTAGTAGTCCATTTTAAGAACATAAGTGATCTGCTTTATTTTTATTATTTTTTTTAATGCTTTCCTTTTATTTATTTATTTATTTATTTTTAATTTATGGCTATGTTGGGTCTTAGTTTCTGTGCGAGGGCTTTCTCTAGTTGTGGCAAGTGGGGGCCACTCTTCATCGCTGTGCGCGGGCCTCTCACTATCGCGGCCTCTCTTGTTGCGGAGCACAGGCTCCAGATGCGCAGGCTCAGTAATTGTGGCTCACGGGCACAGCTGCTCCGTGGCATGTGGGATCTTCCCAGACCAGGGCTCGAACCCGTGTCCCCTGCATTAGCAGGCAGATTCTCAACCACTGCGCCACCAGGGAAGCCCAAGTGATCTGCTTTATTTCCTGCCAGCCACATGGAAAATGTCTACCGTCAATTTTGGATTGTTTTGCAGGAAAAATTGTCTAAGCAATAGTTATCTGAAATAGGTATATTTAATATGAATATGCCTTCTATTCTGTAATCTGCTTTTGAAATTAAGAAAGTAAAACCACTTTATATATAATACAAATCATTGCAGCACTTCCAAAAATACAATAACTGTAAAATTTTAATAGGTGTCCTAAAGTAGCCCTCCTCAGCCACCTCCAAAAGAATTAGCTTGGGTAATGTTAAAAGTCTAAACACTGTGCTTTGCTGAGCTTGAAATGTTCCATAGTCAGCAAATGCCATACTTACCCAGAAAAAGAAAAATATTATATGTGGCTCCTAATTATGACTATTAACTTCTCTAGAGCAAACACATAATGAAAGGAACCCTGAAAAGGTTTATATAAATTTAAGCTAATAATTGATAACACGAACATGTTCGTTTGTTTGTTTAAAATGATGGTTAGATGCCATGAAGTAGTTCTCAGTGCCTTAACTGTGTGCCTGTTGTCAGGCCTGAGGGCCTCTTCCATCCTTGTCAAGGGGAGTGCTTTCTCCTTTCATACAACACTGAATAATAATTCAAAAAAAGATCTTGGTAAGATTGTCTAGATTTCTGTGGGTGTGCAGTTCAATTGATCAAGCTGGGAAAGTGTGTTAATAGGCTTGTGTTAGGGGCTGCATTCAGGACGATGGGAAATAGAGAGCTGATTTGCTCCCCAGGAAAATGCCCCTGCAGACGATTCAGTTTGGAGAGCGTGATGGAGCAGGTGAGGATAGAATAGAGTCTCTTTGGGGAATAAGGAGCAGAGTGTTAGAGAATGTCAGTACACTTCCCCGCGGGTCCCACGCCACACGCCGCCTCCCTCTGCCCTCTCTCTCATGCTCACGTGCTCATCTGCTTCTCTTCGTGCTATCTCCAAGCTGCAAACGGCGACTTATCCTTGAGAAGTCTTGATCCGACTGGTCCAGAAGTCTTCCTGTTCTGCCTCATAAACATTCATCATCTCCTGCCTGTTCTCACTGCCCCGACCACCAGTTCCCTGCCCTGGGCCTCCCTCCTGACCACTGTGCTCACCAGTTCAGATCTTCTTTCACTGTGTCTCCAGACCCCTGCTTGGCACCACTCTGTATCTCCTACGAGACAGAGAAAACCTTGTGCAGCACACACGTCTTGCCCCTGTTTATGCTTCCAGCCACGTCATCTTACTTTAATTTCAGGAGAGCTTTGCTGCCAGCACTGAATACCAGGGCCTCCGGGGCCTCCCATCCCTCTGTGCCTTGGTGTTTTCTGGCCTTTTCTGTTTATCTGTCTGCCAAACATGCAAATGTCCATCCAAACTCTGTCTCTAGAACCCTTTCTTGACAGCCCCAGATCTAGGTGTTTCTCCACCTGTACTCTCACCACACTGTGTACATAATTGTTACCCAAGTATCAAATCATATGGCCATTGGTGATGGCCTGTTTCGGTCTCTGCTGCATAAAAAAAGTTCCTTGAGAACAAGAACCAATGTGTTAGAAGCACATCCAACAGACGTTTACTGAGTGTACGGTGGTCATGTGGGTGATCATTTCATAACTGGATCCTCCCTCTTATCAGAACACATATTTCCTGGTAATTTCATGTTTAAGGCTTTCTTGTCATGGAATATCCCAGGGTAAGCACCCATAAATACCCATCAAATCCTGAGGAAACACTGACGGAAAGAACTTGTGTAAAGATAGGTGTCCCTAAGAAGGGCTTTAGATGCATAGGTTCAGATTAAGGCAGAAAGACGGGAATCAGTTGTCTGTCCAGGCTGCTGGTAGAGCCCATTAGCTCATTACTTACATTTTATTAACCCACAAGCATTAGTTTTCAATGCAGTATGTAGTAGAAAGCATATAACAGCCAATGACTGTCACCTTCACAGGTAGGTGAATATGTGAGTCGAACAGGAAGAGATTAATACCGTAGAAACAAGGTGTCTTCATGCATCCTTGTAGAACACCACCTTCTTCTACATGTCTCCACTGCCCCCAAGACACGAGTCTGGTCCACCTGCCCCACAGCAAAGCCACGTGGTAGATTTTGATAAATATTTGGCGAGTGAATGAATAATAAGTCAATAGATACATAAAACACTAGGCAAACATTAGTTACTGAATGCTATGTATAGTTTTGTGTTTCATTCAAGTTAAGGCAAGCTCTCCTAGTAAGTCTTGTCTCTTAACTTGATTTTAATATTTGGAAAGCCAGCGGATTTCCGAATATTAAAGTGGCTTGTTTTGCCTTAGGATGGATGTGTCCTCAGCAGCTAATAGGTTAGTCCCTGTCTGAATTGTTAAGTCTCTCCCACAAAAATTGTGTTTAGCCTTGAGGTGGGGATCTGTATGCCTGAGTGACTTAAGCCTGAAACATGGGCTTATTCTTCTTTCCCCAACTATTTTCTTTAAGAAGATGATAAATAACTTCATTAGTCTAGTTTTAAATTTTTTTAAATTGAGGTTTCTGAGTAGAAAGAACAAAGACAGTCAACAGTGCTATCCAGCTATTTTTCAAGTGAGCAAATGTCTTGGATTCAGGACTTTTACTTTCCTGATGGAGGTTTCAGTTTCATTGGAATGAACCTCAGGAAGGTCAGACCAGACATGGCAGTGGTAATTATCTTGTCAACACGCATCCGAATCTATGTAGAAGTTAACATTTAATTTTAAGTTTTCTGAGTAAGTTGATTCTTTGAAATTAGACAGCCTGTTAATAGGTATAATAAACATAATATTTTATAGTTTTAAATACAGCTGCATTACCAAAACAGTCACATGTTAATAAATGGAACACAAGGGCAAAGTTTGGTTCATATTAAGCTAATTTCCTACAAGTAATGAATTTTGTAGAATTTAAGGGAAACTTGTTTTTTTGGCATTATGAGGTACTCTGTTTATGAACATTAGGGCTTTGAACGTCACTGGAGATTTTTGCATCATCTCTGTTCTTCCGCTGGGCCAGGAGTGAGGAGGAAGGGAAAGATGCTCAGACTGGGTCATCAGCTACCATGTGGTCATCAGCTACCATGTGGTCCAGTTTCGTCCTCAGGGAGCACGGTATGTGGAGCGGAAGATTGAGGTCACAGTGTGCTTTTCCAGCTCTAGGTAGAGTGCAGGCTGTTTGCTTATTTGCTCTTAGGTTGAAATTTGAAGACGTCTAAATCTATTTTAAGAATTCACATTCAACAGAAGCTGCGTTATTTAGATTTCTGTCCAGATTCCCCATGGAAGAAACAGGGATTGACTTATGTTTGCTTGATGGTTAAGTGTTAAAGATTGAAGCTCACGGGGCTTCCCTGGTGGCGCAGTGGTTGAGAATCTGCCTGCCAATGCAGGGGACACGGGTTCGAGCCCTGGTCTGGGAAGATCCCACATGCCGCGGAGCAACTGGGCCTGTGAGCCACAACTACTGAGCCTGCGCGTCTGGAGCCTGTGCTCCACAAAAAGAGAGGCCGCGATAGTAAGAGGCCTGCGCACCGCGATGAAGAGTGGCCCCCGCTCGCCACAACTAGAGAAAGCCCTTGCAAAGAAACAAAGACCCAGCACAGCCAAAAATAAATAAATAAATAAATAAATAAAAACCCATTTAGCCATCCATTAAAAAAAAAAAAAAAAAAAGATTGAAGCTCACAATTCATTTTAACCATCTTTAAAAAATGTTACGTTTTAATTTTGAAGAGGTAATGTGTTTACCCTGTGGTTAAAAAATATTTAAAAATGCATTAGAACACCTTATGTCTATCTGGTTCTTATTTCCTTCTCTGAAAAGGTAAACACTGTTAGTACGTTCGTATGTATTATACGATAGCTTTGTTATGAATTTATAAGCAAAACAAATGTGTTTATATCCCCGTCATCTTGACACAATGGGGCACATCATCTACATTGTTCTTCACTATGTTTTTTATTTACCAGTATAGATACTAACTCACTTGTGGATCTAAGCCATCTGAATTCTCAGCAGCAAACTGGGGAGTAGCTTACACTGTTACACTGACAGATTTGAAAAAACTAAGTGTTGGTTGGGCCTGGGGGACAAGGTATGAAGTGGGGGAAGGGGGTCAAAAGGTAAAAACTTCTAGCTATAAAATAAATAAGTCATGGGGGTGTAATGTACAGCATGGTGACTACAGTTGATAATTCTGTATTGCATATTGCAAAGTAGCTAAGAGAGTATATCTTGTTCTCATCACAAGCATAAAATTTTGTAACTATGTATGGTGACAGATGTTAAGTAGACTTATTGCGCTCATTTCGCAGTATTTACAAATAGTGAATCATGTTGCACACCTGAAACTAATATCATGTTATATGTCAGTTATACTGCAATAAAAACATGTCAAATTACATTTCAGATGGTAAAAAAAAAAAAAAAGTTTGTCTCGGGAATTTGAAGCCACAATTGCATAAGGAGAGCCTTTAACTAAATTTACTGAAGTAAAATAAAAACCATCGTAATGATTTCAGAGGACTAATTAAACGCTTAGTTTTTACAATTTTTTATGCGCTTTTTCAAAAAGTATTGACAGATTCTTAACATTATGTAAATATATTATTTTAAAATCGACTTTATGTCCATGGAGAAACACTAGAGTTAATCTCTTTAAACCAAGAAAAGATAGAGAGACTTATCTTTAAAATAATGTTACAGGTGGAATTAACCATTCAGTAAGAAAAACAGATAAAGGAAGGTGTATTATATACATATAATCAAGGAGTTTAGCCAAACAATATTACTAAGCAAATAATTTCCGTAGACTTGTAAATTCAAAAAGGCTTGATAATCCAGTGAAAAAATTTTAGTTTATAAAGGAACCAAACATAAATACTTAGCTGCTGCCCGAGTTTGGCATAAGAGATAATTTTAAGGGAAAAAAATTTTGGTGTTACAAAAAGAGTACCTATATTCTGAATGTGAGTGTAAAAAACAATGCTTAATAATTTACATTTAATTTAGTATATTTCCTTAGAAATAACTTATTAGAACATGACTAGTTAATACTAAAATTCATCTGAGAGACTAAGTAGGCAAGAAACTTAAAGAATGTTTTCTCCAAAAATGTTAATATAAAAGATTCATTTCTCAGATTTTGTAAATAATTATAACCTAACAGTTTAAAAACTGATATTGTGGTAAATAATATAATTGATTAACATAGAAATTCTAGGAAGAGAATGGAAAGTTGTTAAGGATTCAAGAAATGGTAACTTCAGAGCAATGAATAATAAATGAATACATATTTCAATAAGTATTGGTAGGACATATAGCAGTGATATCGGTCAGGAAAGTGAACCTGTATCTACATATTTTGCAGTAAATTCTAGATGGTCAAAGAGTTAAAAGATGTTTGTTGCTCTTCTGTTTGTATAAAATCATATAAAACACTATATAAAAGGTAGGTATTTATCCATAAGTAGGTTTATTGAAATGAATAGTTAGCAGATAATGGGCTTGGATGAATTAAAGTAACATTTTGTTAAGATTATTGCATAAATGTTTATTTTTAATTATGTAATATATTACATCCCCACCCCATCTCCACTTTCCAGAATGTGTGGGAACAGAGGCCTAGGTTCTGACTTGGAGTCTGTCCTGTAGAAGCTGTCTTTGCCCCGGGCGAGGCCCTTCACATCCTTGAACTTCACCTTCCTTATGGAGGGTTACTGGGAGGACCACAGAGAGGGAAAGTGAGAAAACACTATAAACAGTAAAACAGTATAATTATTATATGTTATATGAAAAATATAATTCCTGGGAACATTTTATTTGTTTACTTGTTATTTATTTGTTTGTTTATTTTTTATTTTTTGGCCGCGCTGTGTGGCATGTGGGATCTTAATTCCCTGATCAGAGATCGAAACTGCGCCCTCTGCAGTGGAAGCGCAGAGTCTTTTTTTTTAATAATTTATTTTATTTATTTATTTTTGGCTGTGTTGGATCTTCGTTGCTGTGCGCAGGCTTTCTCTAGTTGCGGCGAGGGGGGGCTACTCTTCATTGCAGTACACGGGCTTCTCATTGCGGTGGCTTCTCTTGTTACGGAGCACAGGCTCTAGGCGCACGGGCTTCAGTAGTTGCGGCTCATAGGCTCAGTAGTTGTGGCACACGGGCTCTAGAGCACAGGCTCAATAGTTGTGGCGCACGGGCTTAGTTGCTCCGTGGCACGTGGGATCTTCCCGGACCAGGGTTTGAACCCATGTCGCCTGCATTGGCAGGCGGATTCTTAACCACTGTGCCACCAGGGAAGCCCAAAGCGCAGAGTCTTGACCACTGGACTGCCAGGGAAGTCCTTGGGAACATTTTAAATTTTAGAAAATGACATAGAGGAATACTAATCTCAGATATTTGGATAAATCGTAAAATATTTAGATTATTTTTCATCAATATGTGACTCTATAAAGTTCTCCTTTCAGGACTTTTTTTTTTTTAATAAATTTATTTATTTTATTTATTTATTTTTGGCTGCGTTGGGTCTTTGTTGCTGCACGCAGGCTTTCTCTAGTTGCAGAGAGCGGGGGCTACTCTTCATTGCGGTGCGCAGGCTTCTCATTGCAGTGGCTTCTCTTGTTGCAGAGCACTGGCTCTAGGCATGCAGGCTTCAGTAGTTGTGGCACGTGGGCTCTAGAGCTCAGGCTCAGTAGTTGTGGCGCACGGGCTTAGTTGCTCCCCGGCATGTGGGATCTTCCCGGACCAGGGCTCGAACCCATGTCCCCTGCATTGGCAGGCGGATTCTTAACCACTGTGCCACCAGGGAAGCCCTCCTTTCAGGACTTTAATGTTATGACTGTGAAATTGGTTACTGTCTCTGTCTGCTTTGGAAGTGGCAATTATTGCTAAGCAGTGAATAATGATTACTAACAAAGACCAATGCATACTTTCCCTTCTCTTTAAGTATTTTTGAAACACAATAAATATTTTAGTCATTTTAGAACTGAGAATTATCAAATATTAATACAAATATTGAGTTGTTTAACCATGGAAAGCTACCATAGAAAATGAGAGCCCTTTTCCTGCTTTTTTTTGTTTGTTTTTGTTTGTTTTTTTAACTTAAAGAATATATTGAGTGTATTTTGACATTGCTTCTTGGAACATGAATACTGAGGTTTCATTCTCCTTCAAGAAATTGCTGTTTTTTTCCCTCTAAAAAATTAGAGAAAATAATTACTGTTTATAAAATTGTCTTAAGTTTGTTTGTCACCATAGAATGTGGATGCCATAAGGAATGACTCTGAGAATAAGGAAACATTTATTTTTTTAGTTTCTTGTCTTTTTTTCCCCTAGATTTAGATTTGTCTTGGTTATTCAGCCTACTTATTTTAAGAAGCTAAGCAGCTTGTTTCCTGTTTTTCCAATTCTGTTTGACATTTAAAGTGACTGAGACATTTGGAATGGTTCCAAAATGGAACAGTTTTTTTCATGTAAAATAGAGTAGAGTAATTCCCAGGGCACCATGACAGAAAGTGAGAAATCACTTAGCATGGCATCTTAAATGGATTTGGAGTATTAGCATGTGCTTTAAAATAAAATTTTTTTAAGCCATATTGCCGCTTGAAGGGGGAAAAGAAACAACAAAGCTTGTATTTGATAGAAAATGGCAGCGTGTAGTCAAGAGTATAATACTCTTACTGAATCACTTTGCTGTACACCTGAAACTGACATAACATTGTAAATCAACTCTAATATAAAATAAAAAATTTTTAAAAAGAGTATAATACTCTTAGCAATGAATTTAAAGATCAGGGGTTAAATATGAGTAGATTTTCAGTGTATATGTGGTGATTTATCAGGAATTAGGAAGTGATTCATTTAGAGTGTAAATCTTTGTAAGGACCAGGCCGTCAGCAGGGAGAGGACGGGAAGTTGGTACGAAACGTATAAGAAGGGGGAAAGGCATTTAAAGTCCAATCATTCGTGTGTTTTTTTTCATCCTGTGTGATCAGAATGGACAGTCAGGGTTCTTGTCACAGACAGATTTCTGTACCAATTTACCTGGAAAATTAGAAACTTTGAAATCAACGTTATTTTGCACGCAATTTTCATGTTTCTGGATTGGTAAATCTGTTTGTTTCATGCCCCCTAGTTCTCTGCCCCATATATACCTTATGTCAGAATTAAAGCCGTCGTCTGTGTTTCTGAGTTCCAGAAATCTTGATATTTGATTAATCCCTGTTCTCATCCATATGCTTTCCTTATGTAAACATAACTTAAGTGCATTTCTGTGGCTTCTCTAGTTGTTTGTGAAGCCAGATGGTGGTAGTTATAAAAAGAGTCACATATTTTCCTACCTATATTCATTCCTTTTGCAGTTGAAAAGGGCAGACAGAAGAGTCCCAGAAGTTTATGTATCCAGACCCAGACATCTCCAGATGTGCTCTCCTCAGAAAAAACACTTGAGTTGGCTCAGTATAAAACAAAATGTGAAAACCAAAGTGGATTTATCTTGCAGCTCAAGCAGCTTCTTTCCCGTGGTAATACCAAGTTTGAAGCATTAACAGTTGTGATTCAGCACCTACTGTCTGAGGTAAGGATGTGTACCCTCTAAACAGCCTTCTCACTAAGGTAGGGACAGGTGGGGGGATGGGCAATGCTCGTGCTCCTGTCTTGTGAACATCTTTAAGTTAATGATTGGTAAGATCACATCTAATTCACCCAATTATGCTTTTGTCAACTCACTTGATACCTGAGTCACTCTCTAGAAATCTAGGATTGAAACGTTTCTTAGTACTTCTCTTTCTCCTCTGGGGTCTGTTAGACCAACGACAGTGAAAACGTAATTGCCTGTTAAACTTCTATATACCTCTAGACTATATTAGCATTGCCAATTAAACAAAATTAATCAGTCGATCTAAGAAAGAAATGTAAAATTTTATTTGAGCCAAATTGAGGATTTTAACCTGGGAACAGCATCTCAGAAAACTCTGAGAATTGCTCCACCCCTTAGAAGTCAAGGCACAGTTATGTATAAGTTTTTTGGGACGGGGGCGACACATTATTAACAGTTTACACAATCCAGATCTGCAAGTACAAAGTGGTTGGTCATGTGATCCCTTACAAGATCTAGAGGGAATGTTATCTTTAACGAGTTGGCTTGGTGCTAGGAGAATGTTGTTCTTTATGGTTGAGTAGGTATTTCTCCTGATGGGGGAGGTCTGGTCAATGTATAATGCAGATACACAATGCACAGTAGAAGGGATAGAGGAGGCCAAAGGGCAGAGAAAATATTTTTATGTTTAAATTTTTCTTGCCATAAAATATGAATTTTATTTCACAGCATTAACTTTTTTTTCACTTAATATTTTATCTAACTATGTGTAGTTTTCCATATCACACTGAACTTACTGCTTTGAAAAATGAGGTTGATTATATCTATGGGTCAAAGAACACTTTTGAGATAACTCCCAGGAGTGGTCTAGGGAGTCTTCAGAATTTCCATCCATTCCTAGAATAGTTTGTGGTACAACAAACATGAAACAGGTTTTCTTTGCTTACTTACTCTTCCCTGATATTCTACAAGGATGTTAATTCAGGAATTAGTTAAAATTCATTGAGAAAACCAAGTTTCTATGAACGTATGCTACTGGCATAGCAACAAAAAGTATAATTATTTAAGGGGAAATACTGGGTTGAGAATGTATGTAGCTTGAGCTCTCTAGATATTTTTAAATCACTGTTTTAAAGATGAGGATACCTGACATCTCAAGAAGAATACTGTTCAATCTGCTTGTTCTGTAGTTCAGTTCAATCCAACAAACCTATACTCATTTCTTACAGAGGCTGCTCTAATGTGGTTGCCCATCTGGGGCAAAGGGAGATGCAGGTGAATGAGACTTGGTCTGTGCCTTCGACGAGCTGCTAAGCTAGTAGACAGTTTAAATCAGTATTTGGTGACCATTTTACAGCTTTGTTCGAATGAACTTTTTTGAGGGAGAGATGCAGACATTTACCTAGTTTTTAAATTACAGTAGCATACAGTATTTTTGTTTTTCTTTATTATATAAGAAAGGAATTTTGAGAGTTGGTTTATGTAACCAAGTAAGCTAAATTGGAAACTACATAACGTCAAATGTAGGGAACAATTAGTTTGTCTATTTAGTGATAAACCAATTATTTATTTTACTATTTCTAGCCTAACAACCCCATGTTCAACTCTTTTCTCTCCTTTATCTCCCACATGAAAGCAATCAAGTCTGGTGAGTTCTCATCCCATAGTGTTTCTCCCCTTCCTTCATCTCCTCTTTTCCGTCTCTACTGATGCCAAACTTGTTCAAGCCCTGGATAACTGTCTCCTGGATTATGATAATAACTTCTTAACCAGTCTTGAGGCTTGCACTCTCTCCTCTGTAATCCATCCCAATCACTGCATCCCAAAGCATTCCACTCTACTGATCACCTTCAGTGGTTCTCCATTGTCTACAGACGATTTGCCCAGTATGGTAGCCACTAGCCTTCTGAAGCTATTGAGCATTTGAAGTGTAGCTAGGCTGAACTGAGATATGCGGTAAGTGTAGAATACACACAGATTTCGAAGACGGTATGAAAAGAGGATGTGAAATATCTCATTAATAACTTTTCTATTGACTGTATGTTGAAATGATAATTTGGACATACTGGGTTAAATAAAATATATTGTCAAATTAATTATCTTTAAAAAATGTGGCTACTTGGAAATTAAAATTACATACATGGCTCACATTATATTTCTCTTGGATGACTCTGGTGTGTAACTTGGAATATAAGACTCTCTGTAATCTGGCACCAACTGCCCCTTTTAACCTTCCCCTCACTGCCGGTGTGCTCCAGCTGTATAATCAGGAAGGTAAAGGAGAAGCAAGAGGGGTTTAACATTTGTTGAATATTTACTAAGTACCAGACGTTCTTACTTAATAAAATCCTCTCCAAAACGCAAGTTGGAGTTCACAAATAAGAAAATTGAGGCATAGAGCTGTTAAGTACTTGACTATCATCAGATAGCTGATAAGAGGAGGACCAGGACTTGAACCCAGGTCTAGGACACTGTGAACTCAGAATCCCCTATAAACTTCCTCTACTTTTTCATCTTTTGCTCAAATACCATTATTGGGCTACCACCCTTCTCCCTAATACCTACGTGTTCAGATCTTTCTTATATTAGCATCGCATTACTACCTGGATTTAATTTACTTGGATTCATTATACAAACCGCCAAAGTTAAAAATGCAAATTAAATAGATGAGGCCGTCCTGCCTTCCATGCCTGTCAGTGAGCAAAGGCCCAGGAGTGGATGTGAGGTGGACAATAGGAGTCTTGCTTCAGCTGTATTCTCAGTCCCTCGGTACCCCGTGTGGCATGACCCTTCCACGCTCCATGTGGTCCTAGTGTTTAAAGATACTTTCCTTCCATACAACTTGGCCCCTAAACACAAACCAAACATTTTATCAGGTGATCAGTTGGAGAAAGATTAGGTCCAACACTAGAGAAAATATTTCACTGGGTCGGGCACACTGAGAGATGCTTCAGTCCACTGGCAGGGCAGACTCTTAGTGAGTTTCATGGATTCTTGTATCGCATGTGAGTTTCATCTTACACCCAATTTAGATCAGCTCAAAAATGCCCTCTTTTACGAAAACTTTCCTGGTCCTTCTAGCTCTCTGTTTTATCTACTCTCTGGATTCTAGGAGCACCTATATTTCTCTGTCACTCTCTACCTGATAGGTAACCATTTCAAAGTTGTTTTTACTTTTTAAGACAGTCAGCTCACTGAGAGCTGGATCTGTTTCTGGTGCTTTCTAAGGAAACCACCCCAGCTGCTATGGCAGTGCCTTGTACATAATAGACACGCAGTGTGTATCTGAATGAACAAATGGATCAATAAAGAGGACGGAATCCCAGATGTAAGATGAACATATAAAGTCTTTATGTAAATGTTCTTTGCTCTTTTCTAGCTCTTTATAATCAATCAGCAAATATTTACTGATTGCCTAATGTGTACAGGGCACTGTTAAAAAACAGTTGGAAAGGAAAGATATAACCAAGGGAAAAGTTAAGCAATTTTTTCAAAATTTTTACTTAACCCTTTGGTTCTCTCAAACCCATTATAGAAGTGATTGATATATAGATTGTAGATCTATACTGATCTATATATACATATATATCTCGTTATTGCTAATTTTTCCTAAACCGTTTCAGAGCATTAAATTTTAGGTAAAAATCGTTGATTATAGGGAATCCTGGAACTGTCACTTATCCTTTTGTTGCAAGTCTATTTAATAACTACAACTTTACCACTTTAGTGGTAGACATCATTCATTACAGAGCAGAAGTTCTAACGCATGTCTCATGAATCTGGAAACCAATACCACACTTTGTCTTTCTCAGAGGACACGCTGTTGTTACTTTTAGTTCTGATTGTTGGTTTATCCTTGCATAGCTGTACAGTGTTCTGTGCATGCAGACCGAGTGCCAGACAGTGTTGATGGTAGTGATCCCAGTTTCTTCGTGAAAGTTTCTGCGTACCCCACCCCAGCCTCTGACCAGTTATTCAGTGTGCCTCTAATTCTGTTTTTGATAGTGGAATCTAACCTAAAGTAGCATCTAAACACAGATGAATTTTGAATGACACTAGCAGTCTATAAATAAAAATGTCTCAGACCAAAAAAAAGTGGACACGATTCATCGTGTGGTAGTGGGGATGGAGGAGGTCAGAGAGAGCATACATCTGAGCCATCCGACGTGGCTCTTTCCTGCAAAATCCCCTGTGCTTCTGACACTCTCCCAAGCTAGCAAATTGAGGCTCACCAATGGGATGACAGCCAGAGACTAAGTGCCTGTGTCCCAGGGACTCCTAATTAAATTATGGTGAGTCCATTTTTTTCTTGGAGCACTTCATATATTTAATGTATGAGTATAAAAGCATTTTTCCCAACCAGATTCCCACCTCCCTCTTTTTTTTTTTTTTTTCTTCGCATTGTGTGGAACTCTGCATGTTACAATACAAAGAAAATTAAATAAACTTGTTATCTGGACCATAAAGAGTTTATCATCTAAGACAGAAACACTGATACAGGAGCAGCTAAATAAAAAGAAACAGACAGTATCTAAGTGACAGAATGCATTTTGTCATCTACAGAGAAAGGGTAAATGTCTTAAAGGGCAAGCTGCCAGGAGAGTCAGGTAGAAAGTAACACTGAGTATGTGCCTATTATGATATGGGCGCTGTGGTCGGCATTTCACATAGGATCATATTTAAAGCCCTTGGTTTTTCCATTATCCTGTACTGCTTCCCCTCAGATGAGGTCATCTGCCTTGAGTTATTGGGCCTGGATGTCTTAGTCCTACCTAGGTCCCAAGCTTCTTGAAGCAGGAACCATGTCTTAAATTTTTTCCATATTTTCCCCAGCTTCTGGAATGGTACTTGGTAAGCTGGTACTGAGTAATAACTTGCCAACCAATTCCGAAGGATAAATGTCCTCTCTAGGTGTGTGGGGGAAGGGAGTAGTATCTATGATTGACAGTTAGTAGTCCCTGAAGGCTTATAGAATGGGTCAGGTACAGAAAACCAAGTATTCCGGCTTGTGGAGGTGGGACATGCATGGCAAGCATGACTTGGACAAAAGAGGAGTAGGGTGTCTAAACAAGAGCTGGGTGATTGAGGTTCATGGAAGTTTATTTTCTATGCACTCAATGGAAGACTCTTGTTGAGCAAGGGCATTTATTTTTACCCAGAATATGGGATAAAAATCTACCAATCCTCTGCAAGATAGTGTGGAGGGAGGCTTTCCATAGTTCAGGAATGGGGTTGGCGAGGATGAGGACTAGGGTGGAGGCATCACTAATAGAAAAAGTGCAGTGGATTCAAGACACGTTAGGAGGGAAGAACTGATCGACTGTGGCACAATCCATTAGACAAGGAAGAGTCCAAAACGATCCCATGGTTTTCCTGTCGCTGCCACTAGGATTGACAGAGGTTGGAAGACATTGATGGCTTCTGGGCACTGAGGAAGGCTGAGTGTAGTGGAGCTGGGGGCAGTGTCCCCATGCATACAGTCGGCCCTTGGTACCTGTGGGGACTGATTCCAGGACGCCCCCCGCCCCAACAGCAGGTACCAGAATCTGTGGATGCTCAAGGCCCTCATATAAAGTGACGGAGTACAGGTGGTCCTCCACGCCCACAGGTTCCACATCAGGGATTCAACCAACCTTGGATTTCAACTGTACTGAAATTGCTTGTCTGCAAAGTCCCTTTAATAAGCAAAAAGACTGCCTTGTAGATACTTGTGATAGGATGTAAAAGTTCACAGAATCACTCCTGGAAACTTTATACCAACTTAATTTTTCAATTTTCCATATTTAAGGATTTCTGTAAATTTGAAAAGTGATTTAACTCCTTGCCAGCTTTTCCTTCTATTAAGGATTTAGCTCTTAGAAAAGAGTGAATTTTAAGCAAGGTCACCAAATGTGTTACAGGACTGCTTGCGTGTATCTAGCAAAACAGTCTTCTGGGTCTCTTGTCACTCGAGTGACAAAACTTGCTGATACTTAACTTCAACTAGATCACAAAGGCTTAAATTTGAGATTAAGAGAAGTATAGAGTATATATATATTTTTATTCACTTTTTTCCCCAATTTTATCCGGGTTGGTTTTCCTCAAACTTTAATTTCTACATTAGAAAACTCATTGCTTGTTCACTTAAAAAAACTGGACTTACTGATTTGTGATTTCAGAACAACCTAATACTGCGTTTTAAAAATCAAGCATTTAGAATATCATTAGGGCCAAAATGTACTCATTGAGGAAGTGTTCCTTAAATTCCACTCACTGTTAAATGTCCAGGACAGTGCTCATGCATCGTTAACTTCCCCAGCTCTTTCGTGAGAGACTATTACAAAGTAGAAGGTAAAAACCATAACATATATCTGATCTTCAACTCTCAATTCAGCAGGTCACACTTCTTAAAATGCCAGGGAACCACGTTGTAAGCATTCAAATGAATTTTTCCGGAAAACATCATTCATTTTATAATGTCATGTTAAATTCTACGTCACAACACACACTTTTCACCGTTCCTCACCTCGTTCATAACTCACTTAGCACACAGGTTTGGGAGAATAAATTTCCTTTTTCTATTAGCAAGTATGCTCATCTAATGACCCCTAATTAGAGAAGGGAATAAAAAGGTTCACAAGTCTAAAAATAACTCCATTATCCACGCGGAGGCGGCCGGTTTTTCTTTCCCCTGTACCAGCTGATATTTGAAAGTAAAGTGGCAATCGATCAGTCTAAGCGCTGGCTCTCGTTTCTCATAAATGAAGGGCTGTGGCTTTAAGCAGTCGCAGGCAGCCTGTGCCAAAGGCAGAAGCTGCAGCCTCAGCTCCTGTGAGGAGGGAGGCGTCCCAGGCACACGCTAACCTGCGGGACGCGAAGTGAGGCCAACCGAGGACCAATGGCGCTCCTCCTGCTGGAGCTTTGAGTGTAGACCGACCGGACTGGTGGCTGGCGTGGCCACCTGCGCGGGGGCGGGAGGGGGGGACTTGGAGACAGAAGCTGGAAAATGGGCTGCTCTGGCAGCAAAGTGTGCCTCTATTCTCCATGTGCAGCAACGAGGGTAATTAGCATTTGTTTCTAGCGCTTTTCTGGAAGAACGCCAGGGGCGAAGGCAGAGGTGGTCTGGCGTGAGGGGCAAACGCTCTGAATGACAAGCAACTCTCGCCTGCAAAGGCCGGTCTCATGATCTGCCGTCCGCAACGCTGCGACCCAGCTGCGGTGGGAGCTCTGTCCAGGGCGATCCCAGGGAGGGCATTTCCAGAGAGCTTTGAATTCTGCCTTTTCCTTCCTTACACGCTGGTGGGAGGGAAACTGCCTCGTAAAAAACTGTATCTAATTGCTGTGTTTGTACAAGCATGTGTGTCTGTGTGCTTGCGGATGAGTTGCGGGTAACTTGGAAATGGTCCTTGGCAAGATTGATAATTGCTTTTTTGATGCTGAAACAGCTGCCTGATTGTCTTTGATTCATTTCTCTAACATCTCCTTAGAATGATAGCTGCTCCAACATATTTTCATCCTTAGAAAATAACGTGTAGCCGAGTAAAATTAATTTCATTTTGTTTTTAAAGGATTATTTTTTTCGCCGTGGCTTTGTAAGAGACTTTCGCGTCTTCCTTTTAGAAGGATTAGCCTCCTAAGGAAACTTTTCTATTTGCAAATATAGGACAAAGTTCATATAAGTGCATGTGTTTAGAACATTAAACGTTTATCTTAGACTGATTAGGCCTTTATTGCCCTTGGAGGAGGAGAATGCATTACGTCTTAAGTATGCCTTAGCTGAAAGGTTCTGGGATCAGTAGTGAAGCATGGCTCAAAGTAAATATTTTTAAACGGGCCATTCAGTGCCTCAAATGAATGTTTCACGAGGACCTGAGAAAATACAGATTTTTGAAATGTGGATTTCCTTAACAGCTAAGGGACATCTGTGTTTTTTAACAACACAAACTGTTAGCCTAAATGATTCATATCTTGGCTTCTCGATTCTGAGTCTCATTTTCCTGGTGATAACAAATGTGTGCTTTACTGAAAGGGACCCTCTTGAAAACATTAGTAACTTGATGTGTGTTTTCCACAGCGGGAGGAAGCCCTGAAACAACACAAAACCCTATCTCAAGAGCTTGTTAACCTCCGGGGAGAGCTAGGTAAGAGCTTTTTTTTTTTTTTTTTTCCCCTTCTTCCAAGTTTTTCCGGTGGTGGAGGGGAAAATTGTCAACGTTGGTTTCCTCTCTGCGTGGTGTCCGGAGCTGCATGCTGGCAGTGTTAGCCACTCACTCCAGTATCTGCGCAAACGCTGACTATCGACGTTTCTGTTGAATCTTGGCAGTTTGACCTCAAGTTCACAGATTTCTGGGCACTGATCTAAGCCTAGCAGAGTTTCTGATGACCAAAACATTTCTTTTCCCGAAGAGAAGGACGGAATGGTTTATTGTAATTGTGTGGATTCCTGTTAGATAATCCCATCAGGTTTTTTTCTTTCCGGAACCATCTTTCATATGAAAGAGTGGTGAGAAAATTCCCTCTCCAGTGGCAGTGATTATATTACACTTCCTTGGGTGGGGGGGGGGGGGGTCTGTGAGTAGTGGGTGTAGCATTAGAAGGCGCGCTCTGTGCTAATCTTCCAGCTGGTCTGGCAGTGAGTAAGGACCCAGCTCCACAGGAAACCAGGTGTCTCTCCTGTCTGTGGCGCTCACCCCCCAGGGCTGCTGTTTCCAGGCCGAACTCTCTTCTAGTTCTTGTCTTTCCTGGAAGAGCCCTGGGTTCGTGCAGCAGAGACAACGCTGCCTTTCCTACCTCAGCCTGGCGTGTTGGAGTCAGCTGACCGCCTTGGGAGCCCCACGCGGTGTAGGCTTCACGGCCCTAGACAGTCAGCTTCCTGCTGTAGCTTCAGCCAGGTCTGGAGCAGTTCATTGCAAGGCTGCCTTCCTTGCCCTTTGCGGTTTTCTGTGTGTGCTGAAAGCGTGTGTAGGTACGTGTATAAATAATGCAAAGGCAACGGCCAGAGTTGAAAATTACATTCGTCTAGTTCCAGGACAAACTGCTCATTTTTCTTTGGACAACACCAGAGTTTAAATACTGTCAATATAATTTGCTGGACTTGAACCCTCTTAAGTCCCCCTCCCCTGCCACGCCAGGGCAAAGATCAAGTAGCCATGAACGTGGGGTGAAGACTTCCTTCTATATTCCTCTTCTCTTTTCATTCCCCAATGCAGGGCAGTGCCAGACTCCTGACTCGCCCTAATACCTCGCCCTGGGCATCATTTTCTCCTGATCTTAGGAAGGACTCTTTTGGGAAGAGTAATTGTAAGACAGATGGAACTTCAGGACCCCAAAGACTTGAGAGTTCTAGGAAAACAGTTCAAGGAAACCACAGATAAGAAACAGCCTGGCTCTCAGGGACGTTTAAGGCTCTCTGCCAGGTTACTGAACGTGACTGGTGTCCTCTTGGTTACCCGGATGACCAACTTAACTCGCTTTTGTCTGCGCCTTAAGCAATGTAATGGATATAGGGTTAGCAGATCGGGAGAGAGGTCTCCTTTGTGTGTTTCAGGGTTCGCTCTAACCCGGTAGAGATGGAGAGGAGCCTCCCCGGGGGTTCACGTTTCAGCACCCCCCCAGGCCGAGGCAGACACGCCAAGGGAACACTTTGCTCATTCAGTCAGTTTGAATGGGGGAGTCCTCTTTCCACCTTTCCGTGGATAGCGCGATTCAGTGATCTCAACGGGACCCAGGGACTCAGCACCTCCCGTTGGTTACTTAGCCCGACAGGAAATAGCTGTAGCTGTTTGCACCCACTCTCACCTTCCCATCTGTGATAAGGAGCCAGTGCCCCGGTGTGGCTTCACTGCTGCTCTCGGAGTGTCAGGATGCAGTGGTTGGCCCGGCCATATCATCCGGTCACCCAAGGCTACACTCTCAGGAAGTGTGGCATTACTGCTGGTGAATCAGATCGAATTGTTCACGTAACAGCGTGGAGCATTTGGGGGAGGATTTTTGGTTCCATGAGGGGAAGGGAGAGAAGCCTTCTTCTGATGGAACAGTCCGGGAAGAATGTTCTCAGAGCTGCCGGTTTGACTGATTGTGCATGAGCTGCAATAGAAATAAGTTCACACCGCAAAGTTTACTGCTCAGTTTAAAAATGTGAGGCAGTGGTACAAAGCGGTTAGACCGTGTGGTCATACTGTCCAGGTTCAGATCTTTGGTAGCTGGGTGACCTCGGGCGGGGGTGACAGAGCACACGCCTTCTGTCCCAACTTCATTCTTTGTAAAATGGCGGCAGTGTCTGCCTCAAGGGTGGCCACGAGGATTACATGAGGTAACTTGTTGCAAAGCGGCTACCACCAAGTATTAACTGCTCTTAAATAGTAGTTGTTAAGATGCATGCAGTCGACAGCTGTGTAGTAACTGCATTTGCTATTTTGCGAGGGCAGAGACTCTGCTGCAGAAAGGAATAGTAATTCGACTAAATATTATTAGAAATGCCTTAGGACAGGTTATTTTTGCTCTTCACGTACAAATGGAAAGGTGAGACGTGATGGATCCCTTCCTGATATGTTAGAAGCGCTTGGGGTGCAGAGTCCACCGTCTGGGTTTTTGCCCTTCCACTCCTGGTTAGCAGTTACCTGACTTCTTTGAGCACAGTTTCCTCACCGGTGATAGGAAGTTAATACGCATTTTGCTGGATTGTTTTGGAGTTTGAATAAGATGGTAGTACCTGTGAAGTGACTGGCATAGTGATTGGTCCATCACAGGCAACTCAAGAAAAGAGAGCCGCCACCATCAATGCCATCAAAGTACCCACCTTTCCCCTCTGACATAATGGGGCCTCGTTGGTGAAGCTTTCCCACTGAGTAGTTTTTCTTTACCTCCTCTATGAAAATTGAGGCAAGGTTCCCAAACTGCTAAGAACTGCAAAGAATAAAGGACAACTCATAAGCTCAGGGGCACTGAAACCCAAGTAAAGTCTGCACTTCTGATCGTCAGACCTCACTGCCTCCGATGATCTCCTCCCCTGACTGACCTGCCCACTGTGGTCTCACTTGTTTCCTGACAGGTGCCCTCTGCTCCCAGCTTAACCCAGCTTATTACCTCCAGCACAGCCTGTGTGTATCTGCATCTGAGCCACGCCTGCTTTGTGGAACAACGTACCATTTGCTTCTGCACAAAACTCTTTAAAAACCCCCTCTCAGTCTCCTCAGAACCAAAGCATGAGGCTCCCTTTGCTCCAGAGAGCCCTTGATATTTTGCATTTGTGTATATACTATATCTTGTGTTTTCCTATTGTCTTCAGACAGTAAACTCTTTTTTTTTTGGTGGGGGGTCTTTGTTGCTGTGCACGGGCTTTCGCTAATTGCGGCAAGCGGGGGCTACTCTTCGTTGCGGTGCGTGGGCTTCTCATCTCAGTGGCTTCTCTCGTTGCAGAACACGGGCTCTAGGCACACAGGCTTTAGTAGCTGTGGCATGCAGGCTCTAGAGCGCAGGCTCAGTAGTTGTGGCTCGCGGGCTCTAGAGCATAGGCTCAGTAGTTGTGGTGCATGGGCTTAGTTGCTCCACGGCATGTGGGATCTTCCCGGACCAGGACTCGAACCCATGTCCCCTGCATTGGCAGGCGGATTCTTAACCACTGCACCACCAGAGAAGTCCCCAGACAGTAAACTCTTTAATTGCAGAGATCCATTCCTGCTTCCTATGAAAAATATGCTTTCCATTTTCATGGGTAATTGATAAATATTTATGGGCATTTTAGGCTTTAAAGTTGCTTTTCTTTTTTTTGGCTGTGCCACGTGGCTTGTGGGATCTTAGCTCCCCCACCAGGAATCGAACCTGGGCCCCTGGCAGTGAAAGCATGGGGTCCTAACCACTGGACCGCCAGGGAATTCCCTAAAGTTTCTTTTTATTTAAGAACAATGTGTGAAAATTAACGAAAATTGTGGAGTGAGGGGTAAATAGCCCATAGCTCCATATTTTGGCATATTCCTTTGTTGATATGAATATATACCACTTTGCACTCTTTTATTATTATTATTATTACTATTAAGGTATAATTTACATTCAGCGGGATGCTTATTGTTCCATCAGTTTGACAAACACACACACTCATGTAACCTACACCTTTAGGTTACGTTTCCAGTAGACCCTCTTCCCCTAGAAGCAAACACTGACCTTATTTTTATCACTCGACGTTAGTTTTGTCCATTCTACAATAGAGTTTCATGTAAATGGAAACACACAATAAATTCTCTTTGTGTCTGGCTTCTTTCACACATAATGTTTTTGAGATCCTTCCATTTTATTGTAGATACTCTGATTTTTAAACTTATGTCAAGCACTTTCCCATTTTGCCTCATGGTCTTCATACGCTCGTGTTTAATGATCATGGTAATGCCTTTTGAGTGGATGTAGCATAATTTCACTTACCCCTTAAATAATGTCATCGTAAGGCTTTCATCGTCGGCTGTTTTCCTTACCCATTCCCATGGTTTCAACTACAACCTATAGGGTGACGACTCACAGATTTATTTTTCTAGTCCCCTCCTTCCCAAGCTGTAAATACTTTTTTTCCCAGTGAAGAGCTGTCTCTGGATGAGCCAGTCCAGTGTAATGAGACCTTCCTGACTCCCCAGCCCCTTGCTTCCGGAATACTCTGCAGTGTCTCCTCATTCAGACCTATTCCTCAAAGTCTGTTCATCACCTTCTGCACTGGATTATTATTCACTTCCCGCCCAGGCTGCCAACTAAGGTCATAACCCTCTTCCTCCATCCTCCACGTGATACCAGTCTGTGTTCTGAATGTCTCCCAGATCCATCTCTCTTCAGCATTCTGGCTGCTACTGTCCTAATTTAAGTCCTGTAATTTCTCACCTGCAGTATATCCCAGTGGCCACCCAACAGGTCACCTTGCCTCCAGGCCTGCTTCTCTCTTCTCCAAATGCTAGCAGGACTATACTTATAATAAATCTCATGTGTGTCCTCTACTGGGCACCTTTAACAAACATAAGTGACTCCATTTTGGCTTTGGGAAGAAGTCCAAGCATACTAAAGTCACCGTGTATGATGTGTCTGTAACCTTCCGGTGTAGCTTCATGGTGTCTGACCCTCGTTCCCCTCTCTGCACACCTCCTTTTCCCTCCCAAGGTCCCAGGCAAAGGCTCATTCATGCCTCGTTTGTGCCTCCTCTCTGTTTGAAAGGCTGTCTCGTCTTCCCACTATCTTTCTATTTTTGCCTCTCAAACTCCTTCTTCTTCTCATTACTTATTTTTAAAGTCTTAGCTAAAATACCTTGTCTTCAATTCAGTTTCACCCAAATCCTTCAGACAAGTGAACTGCACCTTCTACTATACCCTTCAAGTACCTTGCTCTTATAGGTATTTGTTCATAGACCTCTTTTCACAGTGCAGAGCTGTGAGCACTTCAAGGGCAAGGCCAGTAGGTCCTTCATCTTTGTAGCTCTACCAGCTAGTACCTTGGGCCTAGCAGTTAGTACTTCTGATGCTTAGTACTTCAGAGAATGAATGAATGATTTTTACTGCTGAGGATGGTAGCTAGGGAAAGTTGGTTTTACCCTTATAATATGCTTATACTTGATGGTTTCTGTACACAGATATTTTCCTATAAACTGTTAAAAATAAGTAATAAAGTAAGATGAGCTATAATTCTCTTGAAGACATTTTACATTGTGCCTGACAATCGCAGTTAATCAGGTCATTTTGAAAATGTCAGCCCTCAGAATAAATGACAGTTCAATTTAATGTTCTACATAATCCACAGCAAACATTTGACCTCTGAGATATGGAATAAATGTGTCATTCTGATTCTTTCTTAGGGTCATGTTGGTATAATGGAGAGCCATAATTATGATCTTTTAGGGTTCCTACTGTATTTTTATTAATCATTGGAATCACATTTTTTCATCTAAATTAACGAAGAAAAAGGTAGTTTGTATTTCACAATTATTTTCTAGCCATCAGAGTTAATAGCTAACTCACATCTTTTTATACATTTGTCCTGATTGTTCCTATGTCATGATACAAATGAGATTTTAACCCTTTATTCACTAAAAATTCCTGGAATTCCCATAATAATGATTCAAAAGACTAGTCGATTTTGCCCTCTGTATGTAAAAATGATGGGTATGGCAGCAACATTTATTGGGTGCCTACTCTTTCCTAACATCATTGTTCATCTCTAAGTCTACTGGTTTGCATTGTATAGGAAGGGAGGGAGGGAGGGAAGAATTGAGGCTTAAAAGTTATGTAACTTTCTTAAGGTCAATAGGCTAGAAAAAGCAAAGCACCTGGATAAAAACCTAGGATGGCCAGACCACCAAACTCCTGTTAATTACAAAAAAAGAAACCATGGTGAAACTGTTGGAAAGATGGGGGAATCATTTGATATAAACACTAGTTTGCATTGATAACTACTTTTGGGATCTTTTTATTCAAGTCAAGAGTTCAAGAAGTATTATTAGATTAAAATATCTTGTTATTATGTACTAGGAAAAAGTGACTTGGCTCTGCCTAAAGCAGTGTACACATTGTCTAATCAACACTTGACTGTGTCTGTGAACTAACCTCCCTTCACACCTTTATGGAATGTGTTAATTCTTTCACTAGTTTTGTGTACAGTTGTGGTTTAACAAGGTTGTATATTTAGAGTAATTTTAAAACTCTTTACAGTTAAGCCACTTTTGAGTTGCAGAATTCCAGAAGTGATTTTTGAAGTGGGCTTTAATGAAAAATCTATTAATATGTAATGAAAACCAACCATATGCCAAAACAATTCTTCATCTCACTGAGTTGATTGAAGATGGAGTTGATTCCGTCTTAAACTTGGCTTGTTCTTTTTCTATCCTTGCCTGTCTGTCCTCAATTTAGACTTTGGCTGGCTGTCTCTATAAGTGAAAGGTTGGGTTCTTTCACCTGTACAGATGCACAATATTACCAAGCGTGTCTGTTCTGAAAGCCTGTTGAGTCTTCTTCCTTGTCCTGGTCTTTTTCCTCACTTGTCCGTGTCCAGTTTTGATATGTTCCGTTTTTCCTGATTTAATGTAATTTGTCTAGAACGGTGGTTCTCAGACTTCACTGTGTAATAAAATAGGCCAGATTAAAGCTGCAGATCCCCGGTTCTGACTCGGGTGGC
Source organism: Balaenoptera acutorostrata (assembly GCF_949987535.1). NCBI lineage: Eukaryota > Metazoa > Chordata > Mammalia > Artiodactyla > Balaenopteridae > Balaenoptera > Balaenoptera acutorostrata. The sequence continues at coordinate 22,019,836 of NC_080084.1, read as the reverse complement.
TTGGGGTGGAGGAGTCCACTCGTAATGATCATCCAGGTGACTCAGATGCAGGTGCTGCCTGGGCCACACTTCGGCAGCACACTAGCTGTCCAGAATGTTGTTCATTTAATGTAAAACATACATGTAAGACTTAAGTGAGCAGAGTAAGAGAATAATACCAAATAGCTCTAACCGAACTGAGTCCATTCTTGTACATAGGCATCCAAATCATAGGCATACCAGTAACTTTGGGTTTTTTTTGTTGTTTGTTTTTTTATAAATCCCAGGTGGGTTTTTTAAAATTAATTAATTAATTTGGTTGCATCAGGTCTTAGTTGCAGCTCTAGGGCTCCTTAGTTGTGGCTCACCGGCTCCTTAGTTGCAGCTTGCCGGCTCCTTAGTTGTGGCATGCAAACTCTTGCGGCATGCGTGTGGGATCTAGTTCCTGGACGGATCAAATTGGGGCCCCCTGCGTTGGGAGCATGGAGTCTTAACCACTGCACCACCAGGGAGGTCCCTGCCTACCTGTAACTTTGACCTGCCCTTTTGAACCTTGCCCCCTTAAAATGAATCATCAGGGAGGAGACACAGAATAGTATCAGACTCACCTGTTCATTAATATTAAATTTATTCTTTTGATTGAAATGTGATTTCCTTAAAGTCTTAACTTACTTTCCTCAGGCCTGAAGCTTAGAACATTTATGCCGGTTATTCAGCCAGGCTTTTGACTCAGATCCACTTTCCAGCCTAAGTGTTTTGATTGGTCCATGGAACGTTTGCTGTTGTGACTATGAGAGCATCTGTTTTGCAGCGTGTTGTTGGCCAGTGACTAAGCTGAAAAACAGCAAAGCCTTTGCAGACTTTTATTGGCAGGGAGAACCCGGGGCTCCGTGGAGGCCCAGCTGGCACCTTTGTACTAAGATCTGTGACTGGACCAGACCGTCATCCCGCATGCGAATAAGATTGCATCAGGACTAATCAGTGTAGGGAGAAAAAAGGTCATTCTTTTACCTGCCTTACTTTGCAGTCTCTCTAGCTTGCACAAGAGAATTAAGCCCTATTATTCTGAGGCGTCCATTGTATGAATGCATGAACTTCTCTCTTAATGCATCTCAAGTTGAGAAAACAGCCACTCGGATCCGGTTCCGTGTTCTGTGCTATAGAACCTGCACTGAAAAGGGCTGAGCGGATTGAGTTCTAGACCCAGTTCTGCCACGTCCGTTCCCTCTATAGTCTAGTAAAGTGAGATTTAAGATAATACCTATGGTATTAACTCAAGACATGACTATATTCTATTACATGGAATAATAAATATGAGAGCACTTTGTAAAGTATGAACTGAGTTTTAAAGGGAAGGTGGTATTATTTATGGGAGAATGGATTTGACGGTGCTGGAGGTTTGTGAAAGTAAATTCCTAGTAAGTTGTGATTAGTGGAAGGCTTTTGAAATCAGTTCTTGTCAATTCATGTAATGCCCAAGAGCAATCTGAAAGCTATTTGTAACTAATTTCGAAATTCAGAAAGAGACCTTTGTCTCTCTCGCATGTCTGCCAAATTTCTTGGTCTTGTGAAAAAGCAGTACCTTTGGGGAGCAAAACCTGGGGCTTTTCTGAGTAGATGATCATTCCACTGACAGTCTGTGAAGACTCACTCTACATAATAGAGCACTCTTTCACTTTATCCTCACCAAACTGTAAGGTTAGCAGAGCAGGTGGTATTTAGTCCTACCTGGTGTATCAGGAAACTGATTTGCAGAAGTTGGAAATGCTTGTTGTTGATAGTCTAGGTCCCTGCCCTCCTGTTGTTCTTTGGGCACCAGCCTCTCCACAAAGTAGCATTTTACTTTTTAAAAAGGGCTTCTTGGTTACTTTGTTCAGGTATATTATCTCCAATTTGAAGCAGATTAGACCCCAGTTTAAGAGAGTAACCAACATGGTCTCTTGCCGTGGAAGTGTGTCACCAGCAGATTTCCCTTCAGAGAATAATACTATGAAATAATCGTGCTACTATGATAGAAGGTTATGTCCCCATTTATGGTTCTGGGGCTGGGGTACAAGAGAAGTAACGTAAGATAGATATTTGTTTCCCCTTCCTTTTTATACACAGGTGGCAGAGTATTATACATGCTGTTCTGCACCTTGTTTTCTGCTTAGCATTTCTTAAAGATCAATACACAAAGAACTTCCTCAATATTTTTTTAAGTTTTTTATTTATTATTTATTTATTATTTTTATTTTTGGCTGTGTTGGGTCTTCGTTTCTGTGCTAGGGCCTTCTCTAGTTGTGGCAAGCGGGGGCCACTCTTCATCACGGTGCGCGGGCCTCTCACTATCGCGGCCTCTCTTGTTGCGGGGCACAGGCTCCAGACGCGCAGGCTCAGTAATTGTGGCTCACGGGCCCAGTTGCTCCACGGCATGTGGGATCTTCCTGGACCAGGGCTCGAACCCATGTCCCCTGCATTGGCAGGCGGACTCCCAACCATTGCGCCACCAGGGAAGCCCCTCAATATTTTTTTAAACAGCTGTAAAATTATTTTTTGGAAACTATTCCATTATATAGATATACCATAATTAATTTAACCAGTTTCTTCATGGTGGACATTCGGCTGTTTGTAATGTTTTGCTCTTACAAAAAATGCTCTAGTGAATAGCTTCGTATGCCCCTCATTTTATATGTGTGGGAGTATGTCCCACACATATATTCTTAACAGTGGAATTTCTGGGTGAGAGGAGTATGCAGAGAAAATGTCAGACAAACCCAAATTGAGGGACATTCTGTAAAATGCCTGACTTCAAAATTGTCAAGATGGTGAAAAGCAAGGAAAGACACATTCACAGATTAGAGAAGACGAAGGAAATGTGATGAGTAAATGCAGGTCGCTATCTTGGGTTGGAGCCTAGAACAGAAAGAAAGTTAAAGTTAAAGTTAGGGGAAACTGGGAGAGAGGTATCCAGGAACTATTCTATCCTTACGAGTTTTATGAAAATCTAAAATTATTCTAAAAAAGTTTATTCTTAAAAAAGGGGGGGCATTAGTAGAAAAACTGGTGAAATTGGAATAAAGTCTGTAGTAGAGTTAATAGTATTGCTTCAACGTTAAAACCTTCGTATTGACAAATGTCCTGGCTTTACATAAGATGGTAACATCCGGGGAACCTAGGTGAAGGGTATACGGGAGCTCTTGGTACTGTCTCTTTGTACCTTTTCTATCAATCTAAAATTATTCCACAATTATAAGTTGTTTTTTTAAAAAGCATGTCTGCCCTGAGAAGTGTGTGCTGTTAAAGGAAGGAGTGGAGAGGTGCCCAGAAATAAAAGCAGGTGAGGTGGCCAGAGAGAGAGACTGAGAGAGACCCAGAGGAGGCAGGAGAGGCTGGACCAGACACCTCATTGCCCTCCTGGATGGTGCGGGGAAGGGAACCCTGCTCAGGGAAGGACTGGCACCCACAGCAGGCCTGCTGGAAGCGTCTAGGGAGAGTGTGGGTGTACAGCTGGGGAATGAAGTCATCTTGCTTTCCTGTTTGTCTCTTCTTTCGGTCACGAACTCTTGTGTGGCATCGTGAAACTTTGCATGATCTTCTGAGTGACCTTACCTCCCTAGTTTTCTTTTTCTTTTTTCTCTTTTCATATTTTATGTCCAATTTAGATAAAATTACCTAAAAGTTGGGGAAATTCTATTGCATATAACGTCAAGAACAGTAGTATTAGAAAGTGAAGCTTTGGGGTGGATGTGTACCCTATCCTCGTGTGTGTGTGTGTGTGTGTGTGTGTGTGTTTACCTTCTTTGAATACTAGATGAGCAGTGCATCTTTGTAACTGTCACATTGTGTCATAGACACCCCTCCCCCCCCAAGCATGACTTTTAGGACTCTTCGGACACATTTGAAGGTGGACTTTGGCAAAGCTAGCAATAATAACAGTAACATTTGTTGCATACTTAACTCTGGTCAGGCACCGGCCAAGCGCTTCACATATATTCTATTTAATCCTGCAGGGAAGGCACTAATATTAGCACCATTTTAAAAATAATTAAGTTCAGGCTTAGAAAGCTTAAGTCATTTGCTCAAATCACATAGCAGGTAAGTGGTGTGGCTGAGATTTGAACCTAAGTATTTCGCTCTATTCTGTTAAGACATTTATTTATGTTCCTGAGAATTAAAGTATTTCTAGTTGTCTCATGATGAAACCTGCTACTCAGATATAAAAATTAAGAAAGCCGTGTATCGTTTCAAAAGAATACTAACAATTTAGGGCCATGGTTGTGTAATGTTTTTCATTGTAAACAGTACATTTATCAGTCACCAAAGGGAAATTGGTCTCCATGAGATGGAAATAATAAAAATCTGACCTCTTCCTCTTAGGAAAGGCCACCAGGACCAGTTAGGTAATGGCTGTACTTCACTCCTGGGAAAAACTGCTGAAGGACCCAGGACGAAGCCAGTTCTCTTCTCAAGGTTACATTTGATTCTGGCGTTGGGCCTTCTGTAGATGTCATCCAAATAATCGAAAAGGAAAATTTTCAAGCATTTCACCACTTCTGAAATGTTTTTTCCTTGCTTAGTTATCCATGTTTTAAATTGTCAGGGAGTGTCTCTCTGTTTTTCCTGTTCTGTCCTTGACCTCGAATTCTTCTAAGGCCTGGTTCATCTCAGGTTGAAATGTCAACTTCCAGCTCGTAATGTGGCCTTATGTTTTAGGGCTGATCTTGTAAATGAGTTGGTTTCTTTCTTTTGCTTCTTAATTCTGAAAACTCTGTTTCTCATTTTAATTAATAGATTGCTGGAGAGGGCTTCTGCATTTTACCAATATGGGCACAAAAATGATAATCCATCAATTTTTCTGCAGGCAGTGGTCTCTTTGGTGTCCTTTATCACAGACATGCTTTTAAAAATTGCCTAATAGAATGATTAAAACAGCAAGGACAAAAGGACTACTTTGTACTCTGTGGATTTTGCATCTGTGCCCTAACTTCATGAAAACAGTATCGCCTAACACTGTGCGAAAACTCCTTGCTTAGTCCGAATTCTGAAAGATTCATGTTTGATTTTGGCTGTCTTGGGTGTTTGATTAATTGACTGAGAGTGAGTGGAATTCTGGAGAATAAGCAAGGAAGAGACAAAACTGAGAACAGGAGTAAGAGCCCAGGTGGCATAGAAATCGCTCCTAAATTGAAATAAGTACAAGGAAAAGTCCAGGACTGCAGCCCCGGGCTGGCGTCCCTGATTCTCCCCACGAGTGTGTCCAGCCAACAGGGGTACTGAGAACCCTTGACACAGCGTTGACATGTGTGTCCCTTAGAAAAGTATTTCATGAGTCTTTATGCCAGATAAGTGCTTCCCCAGGAGCCCAGGCCCGTTAACTCAACGTAGAGCCATTTGTGTGAGGGATCACTTCAGCCCAGCTGTTCCTGCACAGCTGCAGGCTGATGTCACCACCTGGGGCCGGGCCTGCCCTGGGACTGTTGTCCTAACAGCAGTAACCACTGCTCCCCCGTCCGACCCGTTTTTTTTTCCCTGTACCCTTCCTTGCCTCCTGTCCTCCCTTTACCTCCGCACAGTGGCCAACAAAATCAAACACTATTTAAGCTTCTTTAAAAAAAAAAAAAAGAGGAAACACCTTGTCTGGCGGCCAATGTGAGAGGATTTCCATCTATCCTTTTTGATTTTAAAGTTATACAGTTACACGTTCAGACTGACAGTCTTTGATTACAAGAAGATGTGTTGAAATCCGGCAGGTGTAGCATACTGCTAACTTCCACACGGAAGCTCTTCTAGTTTTTGGTTCACTTAGACATTTTATCTCAGATATGAGCATTCAGATGAGCTAGAATTTTTTGTTTGTTTTGTTTTTTACTTTGCTGAAATCCTGAGGGAATTAAGTCAGAAGGCTGTGTGAAATCAAGATTTTTCTGACTAGAAAAGCTATTTTGATGCCTTTATTGACTGCTCACAAATGGTTTTCTACTGCCTTCTTTCATATAGAGCTGTAACATGGAATTCACACAAGGAGGCTTGTGGCCCTATCATTTTATTTGTATTATTTTGGAAAGGCAGTGGAAGCGAATACGTTTACTTCTTTGGCTAACATTTGCCTTCATGAATCACTGTTTCCTCCTTTGATAAATAAGTAGTGATATGAGGAGAGGGTATTCTGTAGCAATCCAGCATGGCCATCATCTTTTAATAAATTCTTTTAAAGAAAAAAATAACTTCCCAAACAGAGTCCCAAAGGCCTGAGCTGTCGGTGATGTTGATGATCTCTATAATCTCGCCTACATCTGCCTTGTTGAGTCTTCTCTCCAACTTTTCTGCCTTGGGAATGTTCTAGTTCCCAAGGTGCACTGTGCCGGCTCCCCATTGCTCATCGTGGAATACAGTTCTTACCCTCGATATCAGGGTAGTAGTTCTTGCTTTGTTTTTGCCTTTACTGTTAGTTCAGTAAACATTTGTGGGTTTATTTGAATTTTAAGGGTTCTCTTTAGCAGACACTATGCTTGTCATTATTTCAATATGACTTATTTTACTTCTGAAGGAATACTGATATGGGACAAGTGTGGGCTGGTATTTCTACTGCCATGTGGCATATTCCCAAGAAAACAAGTCTACGTCATTGCCCGAAATTCATCCCAGGAGCCAGCCAATTTCCCACTACTTAGGTCAGAATAATCATTGATCTAAACTATCCTCTTCTCCTCCCTAAAACAATCTTTTTCCTTCCACTACTCCAGAAATACATATTCCTTACCAAACGAGACATAAGGATTACTTTATAATAAACAGACTTACCAGTACCCATTTTGCATGAATCCATGGGCACTCTGGGGTGTTGAGAACATGCATCCTCCTTACAGACAGAGTAGCACTCCTTTCCCCCATATCTAACATCAGTACAGGAAGGCTGCAGAAGTCCAAAGTCAGGCTTCCCAAGAAATGATAGAGCTCTTTCAGGATTTAAAAAAAAAATTTTATTGGCATATAGTTGATTTACAATGTTGTGTTAGTTTCCGGTGTACAGCAAAGTGAAGTTATATATATACATATATCCACTCTTTTTTAGATCTTTTCTCATGTAGGCCATTCCAGAGTATTGAGTAGAGTCCCCTGTGCTATACAGCAGGTTCTTATTAGTTACCTATTTTATATATAGTAGTGTGTATATGTCAGTCCCAGTCTCCCAATTTATCCCTCCCCAACCATCCCGATAACCATAGATTTGTTTTCTACATCTGTGACTCTACTTCTGTTTTGTAAGTTCATTTGTACCCATTTTCTTTTTAACATTCCACATATAAGCGATATCATATGATATTTATCTTTCTGTGTCTGACTTACTTCACTCAGTATGACAATCTCTAGGTCCATCCATGTTGCTGCAGATGGCATTATGTCATTCTTTCTTATTGCTGAGTAATATTCCATTGTATATATGTACCACATCTTCTTTATCCATTCCTCTGTTGATGGACACTTAGGTTGCTTCCATGTCTTGGCTATTGTAAATAGTGCTGCAATGAACATTGGGGTGCATGTATCTTTTTGAATGGTGGTTTTCTCCAGGTATGTGCCCAGGAGTGGGGTTACTGGGTCATATGGTAGTTCTATATTTAGTTTTTTGTTGTTGTTGTTGTTGTTTTTATTTTTGGCTGCCTTGGGTCTTCGTTGCTGCGTGTGGGCTTTCTTTAGTTGTGGTGAGCGGGGGCTACTCTTTGTTGCGCTGCACGTGCTTCTCATTGCAGTGGCTTCTCTTGTGGCAGAGACTGGGCTCTAGGCGCATGGGCTTCAGTAGTTGCTCAGTAGTTGTGGCTTACGGGCTCTAGAGCGCAAGCTCAGTAGTTGTGGCTCACAGGCTTAGTTGCTCCAAAGCATGTGGGATCTTCCCGGACCAGGGCTCAAACCCGTGTCCCCTGCATTGGCAGGTGGATTCTTAACCACTGCGCCACCAGGGAAGTCCCCTTCCGCCCATTTTTTGATTGGGTTATTTGGGTACTTTTGATATTGAGCTGCATGAGCTGTTTGTATATTTTGGAGATTAATCCCTTGTCGGTTGCTTCATTTGCATATGTTTTGTCCCATTTCTTTCAGGATTTATTATAGTGTGTGTGGGTATGTGTTTATGTGCAAGTTCTGCAAGGTATTGTTAGTACTTCTGTTTTTGGTAGTGGTACTGAAGAGTTAGGATGCTCTGATTTTATGTTTATCAAATTACTTTGCCTTTTAAAAATGTTAACCTTTCAATATATTTACATTATATTGTAGCTCCTCAATGTATTTTTCCTAAAGTTTTTATGTTCTGGTGATTTGTGTTCAATATATTCTAGTATTTTTGAAGTAACGAGTTTAAATTCGCTCCAACTGCATACAAGCTTAAAGTCTATTTATTGCTTCTCTCTGGTCTTACCCGTTCCTTCTACATCTCAGCTGCCTCCTCTAGTGGCTGGCCCGCTTTAGAGATGCCTCGGCCAATCAGAGCCTCCTCTCGTTACAGCCCCTGCACTGATTGGTCACCATGTGAAAGGGTGCTCTTCACTTGGGAACCTGGCTCTGCTCAAGGACTTCTCTTACTGCTTGATAGACAATTGGCTTTTTGCTGCCAGAGACCATTTCCTCTCATTCCCTTTTATCGTTCACTTCTACACTATTATGTTTGAAAATCTGGTCCTAAGAGAATTGAGTACTCTGAGAGCCCTGTGTTTATGCTTCCAGAGTCATCACATCTGTGTGTGAATGTTATGAATTTAGGACATTTAGCAGGTTAAGTGTCATTTTCCCTTTTCTTTTTCCATCTCTTTCAGTCACTGCTTCAACTACCTGTGAGAAGTTAGAAAAAGCCAGGAATGAGTTGCAAATAGCTTATGAAGGATTTGTCCAGAAGCTAAATCAGCAGCACCAGACTGATATAACAGAGCTGGAGAATCGGCTTAAAGAATTTTACACCGGGGAGTGTGAAAAGCTTCAGAATATCTACATCGAAGAAGCAGAGAAGTACAAAACTCAGTTACAGGAGCAGGTCTGTGCTTTCAGAACCTGAGCATGTGCTTGGCCATGGCTATTAATTTGAATTCTAACTGTTGTCTGATGCTGGCCTTCCTTTGATGACCTTCTCTTTGTTGGACATCCCTTGATGAACTTCTTTAAAATTTAAATAAATGAAAAGTTAAATTAAATTTTTTATGATCAAAGCAATGTACATATGTTGAGCGAAAGATAAGAAAAAATTTAAAACCCTTTAAAAAATTTTTTTAATTGAAGTATAGCTGTACAAGATTATATGTTACAGGTGTACGATATAGTGATTCACAATTTTTAAAGATTATAACTCTATTTATAGTTATTATAAAATATTGGCTGTGCTCCCCATGTGGTACAATATCCTTGTAGCTTGTTTTATACCTAATAGTTTGTACCTCTTACTCCTCTACCCCTGTCTTGCCCCTCCCCCTTCCCTCTCCACACTGGTAACCACTAGTTTGTTCTCTATATCTGTGAGTCTGCTTCTTTTTTGTTATGTTCACTGGTTTGTTGTATTTTTTTATATTCCACGTATAAGTGATATCATACAGTATTTGTCTTTCTCTGTCTTATTTCACTTAGCATAATGGCTCTCCAAGTCTATCCATTTTGCTGCAAATGGAAAATGTCATTCTTTTTTATGGCTGAGTAGTGGTCCATATATATATAGTGTATCACATTTTCTTTATCCATTCATCTGTTGATGGACATTTAGGTTGCTTCCATATGTTGACAATTATAAATAATGCTATGAACATTGGGGTGCATGTACTTTTCAAATTAGCGTTTTTGTTTCTTTTCGGGTATACTTTAAAAAATAAAACATCCCTTTATCCTACTACCTAGAAATAATCCCTTTGCAAACATTCTGGTGCTGCTAAAACATTGGCTTGCATTTCTTCTTCTTTTTGAAAATGGCTCTTGTTTAATAACTCGTATTTTTCACTTAATAGTATATCCTAAACCTCTCTTTAATTTCCTTGTTCCCATTTAAAATCAGTTTTTCATTTAGCTGATATTTACACAGTGCCGACTATATGCCAGGCATGTGCTAGGGACCGAGAATGTAGAGGCCAGCATGACAGGCGTAGAGCTTATATGGTCCCGTCACCGTGGAGCGTATCCTCGTTCCGTATGGTGGACTCAGCCCTTTCCATCCATGAACCCTGGAGAGCTGCATGTCGTGTTCCTGAGGCAGGGTGGAGTGGGGCATGGGGGCTGGCAAACCCCAATTGGGTTGTTCTTTACGTGTGTCTGGTAGCCTTAGACTTGAATGCAAGCTCATGTGTCAGATTTCCTAATGCTGCTGCTTATTATTCACCTTAGGACTTTTTACTGGTAAACTATTGTCTTGTTTTGGTTTTTTTCTTATAGTTTGACAACTTAAGTGCTGCCCATGAAACCTCAAAGTTGGAAATTGAAGCAAGCCACTCAGAGAAAATAGACTTGCTAAAGAAGGCCTATGAAACCTCCCTTTCAGGCAAGAATGCTTTTTTCTATTGAAATAGAATAAGAGCTAGTGGAACAGCGTGATATGTTTTAAAACGGAAATGATTCATAACTTTCCCCTCTAGAGAATACCCTGTGGTATTCAGCTTGGAGTGTTTTTTGGTTTCTTTTTGCATTGTTCATTGTGAGGAGATCCCCTTTCCCCTAAGGATGCAAATAATAGTTTGTTACAAATGCCAGCCTTTTAGGAAATATAGTTTTGTTTTGTTTTGTTTTTTAATGTATTTTTTGGCTGTGTTGGGTCTTCATTGCTGCACGTGGGCTTTCTCTAGTTGTGGTGAGCAGGGGCTACTCTTTGTTGCAGTGTGCGGGCTTCTCATTGCGGTGGCTTCTCTTGTTGCGGAGCACGGGCTCTAGGCACACGGGCTTCAGTAGTTGTGGCACGTGGGCTCAGTAGTTGTGGCTCGCGGGCTCTAGAGCACAGGCTCAGTAGTTGTGGCACACGGGCTCAGTTGCTCTGTGGCATGTGGGATCTTCCTGGACCAGGGCTTGAACCCGTGTCCCCTGCATTGGCAGGAAGATTCTTAACCATTGCACCACCAGGGAAGTCCCCCTTTTAGGAAATAGAATGAACTTTTAAGGAACTTTAAGGCCCTTCTGGTAATAGTTGTGCTTGACCACTTCAGATCCTGGGAAGTTGAAAGTGTCAGTTTATATCCTGACCAAGGTGAAGGATCCGTGCCAGGCACTTCTGCATACCAGCACTGCTGTGAAATGTAGATGGCATTTGTTGAATAAAAAGATGTGTTTTATTATTTCATCATGATTGGAAGGGTCGAAATAAAAGAATAAGAAGCCATTTTTTACAGAAGATAAGTGCCCATGTAGCTGAAGTTGTTACACCGAACCCATTGCATCTACAGAGAAACATACGGACACGTGGTGAGAACTGACCCTGTGAACTTTGTCAAGGGCCTTCTCATCAGAAAAACAGACTTGTTGTGTGAGGTCAGAGATGAGAACATGTAAAAGTGACTGGCCCAGGGTAGATGTTGGGTAAACGTTGTTTTTCTTCCTTCCTGCTGGAGATGGGTTTAATTTGAGACTTCTGTTTGGTTCGTGAAGGGCAACTGGAACAGAGCACAGGGCCTCCTGCCCAGGAGTCTGAAGGCCAGTGTCTGACCGCCCCCATCCCCATTCCCGCCAGGCGTGCTCTTTGTTCCCTGAGGTCTTTTGGCTCTCTGGGCCTCTGTGTTCTCATTCATAAGATGGGAATTATCTGCCCTACTCACCTCATGGGCTAATTTGAGAACAAGTAGTTTAATTTGTACAAAAGTGCCATACAAGTATAAAGTAACGTAGGCGCAGTGCCTCATAATCAACTGTTGCATCCATGTGCTATAATGACTGTAGAATACAGTGATCTCGTAGGATGTTATTGAGTCAAAAAAATATCACTTCCAGAGATCAAGAAAAGCCATGAAATGGAAAAGAAGTCACTTGAGGATTTGCTTTACGAGAAGCAGGAATCACTGGAGGTAGGTAAATCTCAATCACCACCACCCCTCCTGCCCACCCCCCCATCATCATTCTCGAGGCTTGTGTGGTTTTGGTACGTTTCTGTGCACATTTGCAATGTTTCTGGGGCCCGCTTGTTTACTTATGTTCCACATTTCACTGTTTGTGTTTTAGAAACAAATCAATGGTTTGAAGAGTGAAAATGACACTTTAAATGAAAAGTTGAAATCAGAAGAACAAAAAAGAGTATCAAGAGAGAAAGCAAATTTAGTAAGTTGTGTATGCTCCCCCATCACTAATGAATTTTTCTTCTGCTTAGCTGTCTTTTAGAGTCAGTTAAGTGTTCAGCAGCTAGAGAAATAGTATGGGTTTGGAATCTTTTTCATATCTTGCAGTATGATTTTTAAACTGTATAAAGTGGTTGCTTTGGTTACTGGTATCTTTTTTTTTTAATTCTAAAAACTGACATAACAGCTGAAATCCAATATATTGCAAGTGATCTAAGCGAATACCTACAGGAAGACAGGAAAACTATCAATTAGGGTCAGGGTTTTATGTAAAGACTTCATTTTTTAATTAACTTGCTATATTGAGATATAATTTACATACCACGATATTCACCCTTCTAAAATATACAATTCAGCGGTTCACAGGTTATACCTTGGTCACCAGGATCTAATTACAGAACACTTTTATCACCCCCCCCCCCACAAAAGACACCCTGCACCCTTTAGCAGTCATTCCCCATTTCCCCCCCAAACTCCCTAACCCTACGGGATCACCAGTCTCCTTTCTGTTTCTATCCATGTACCTGTTCTAGAGATTTCATTGACATGAAATTGTGCTATATGCGGCTTTTTGTGTCAGCTTCTTTCCCTCAGCTTATGTTCTCAAGGTTCGTGCATATTGTAGCAGGTACAGACATTTCATTCCTTTTTATGGCTGAACAATATTTCATTGTATGAATAATCCTCACTTTTTAAAAACCTTGTTTATTTTTGGCTGTGTTGGGTCTTCGTTGCTGTGCATGGGCTTTCTCTAGCTGCGGCGAGCGGGGGCTACTCTTCGTTGTGGTGCGCGGCCTTCTCGTTGCGGAGCACGGGCTCTAGGCGTGCAGGCTTCAGTAGTTGTGGGCTTCAGTAGTTGTGGCGCACGGGCTTAGTTGCTCCGCGACATGTGGGATCTTCCTGGACCAGGGCTCGAACCCGTGTCCCTTGCATTGGAAGGCGGATTCTTAACCACTGTGCCACCAGGGAAGTCCAGTCCTCACTTTGGAAAATGACAAATTTCTCTGGTAAACTCAACTTTCTCTTGCAACTTGTATCCTTACTCCTCTGCATCCCCCCAACTTTTTTTGGCGGGGGGATGGGGGCTGCTTCTGTCTTTTCATTCCATGTATTTGTGTCTGGGGCTGCAGAAGCAGAGCTTTTGTGCCATTTAAGACCTGTCGCAACTCTCGAAGTACCTGGGTCCCTCAGTGAGCTCTTTTGCTGATATGTCATTGAGAGACCCTCTAGACATTTGAATGCAATTGGATGAGGTCCTATTCAATGAAATTTCAAAGCTATTTATTCTGGAAGATTCTTAGAAAAATTCGATTGCAAAAGAAATCTATAGACTTCACATGCAGGGTGTAAATCTTGGTTCAGGGAAAGCTTTTAAAGAGCTTCCTGATCCTGCAGAAGCTCCTGAAAAAGTTCAGAAGGGAAACAGGTTGAGGAAAGCAGGACTATCTCATGCCTTACCCCACCTAAGCCTGCCCAGGTTGTGGGAAAAGAGCGTGTATGAGAGCGAGGGAGAAAGGGCCAGGTGGGCAGAGAAGTAGGAAAAGGTGCAGTGGGAGCGAGGCTGCATGCGCTCTGACTTTAAAAATCAACAAGATGGGATTTGCTCTCTTTATGGTTTAAAAAAATCATATGTAAAAGGATCACAGTATATGAGATGTAGAAAGTTTTTGGAAGAGCCCTGGAGTTGAGGATCGGGGGGGTTGGTCGCCACCCCAGCACTTTTGGGCCCTGAGCAGGTAGGTCGCTTGAGCTGTTGAATTCTGTCTCTTTTGCGAAGTGAGGGGTTTAAGTGATCCCCAAGGGCACCTTCCCTGATTCTCCCTGAGGGTTGCTCCAGAGCGTTAACCCCTGTCCGGGAGGATAGTTTTGATGATCGACACCACTGACTCTTGTCTGAGAAATTCCCTCGCTGAACCCCAGATCAATAGATTTTGTGCCTTTAGCTTGTGTCATGCATTTTGGAAGGTTCACTTGAATTTCAATAATTAAAGCAAGGAGTTGGGGAATCCACCCTGGTCTCGTGCTCTCAGAGGATGATCTCCCCTTACATAGTGTTTATCTTGCATAGACTTTTCGTAGTGCACGTGCTCTGTGCCATGGAGGTGTTCGGGTGTCACAAAATGATGGGGTGTTAATCCTGCTCTAGAAGCATGGCCAGGCCAACCTTGTCCCATCGTAGCGAACGTCCAAAAGACTCAGCACGTGATTGCCATTCCTCTTGTTTTCCAGAGAGCCCAGTAAACGCACTGCCCGTTCATTCCTCATGAGTTACTGACTTTGGATAGAGAGAACTATTGTTCCCTTTCTCCCCCCAGACACCTGTCCAAGACTTGGAATTGCGTACTCTCTAGCCAGAGTTCTGTTTTGTATTGTAAGCTGTGGTTTTTATCTTACTTCCAATAAAATACTTGGTGCTACCAATGTTTTTTCCATATTAAGTTACTGATAAGTCAGTGAAATGTTTGTTTTCAACTGTGAAATGTTTTTTTTCATTCTTAAGACCAAAGACTTTGAAGTTAAAAATATCTTAACCCTTCTTTTCACCTTTCTTTGAAACTGCTGTAAGAAGGTTGATGTCTCTTGCTACTTTAATTTCTAAATCTAATCAAATGTCTTTATATTAAGAGTTTGAACCATGTGACTGTGTTAAATGATCAGTCACAGCCATATTCTGCTGTGTGTTTTCCAGAAAAACCCTCAGATCATGTATCTGGAGCAAGAATTAGAAAGCCTGAAAGCTGTTTTAGAGATCAAGAATGAGAAGCTGCACCAACAGGACATCAAGTTAATGAAAATGGAGAAACTGGTACATTTCATTCAGAACCTTAAATGGGGTAATACCTGAGGCACAGGAACCGGCCTCTGAACTAGACCTGTGGAATTGTCTTAATTGCTATTTAAAGATAGGAAACATAGGAGAGGTAGAAGAGGTTAAACTTTCTTTTCCATGTCAGCTTAAGGCTTATTCATTGCTACCTTCTAGAACATTCTTTTCAAGGAACGTGTAAGGTAGCATTCAGTGTTTGGAAAAATGACAACAGGCAAGTGTCTCCCGTTTCAGTGGTCTGGGAATATCCACCTGCATAAGAAGAATTTTTAAATAATGTAAAAGCTGTCCTTTAATATACCACCACCTCTGGGTGGGTTTCTTTTGCTCAAAACTGTTGAGTACATAAATTAATTCCATCGGAGCAATTGAATCTTGCTATCTAAATTCTTCATCTTGCTTCGTGTGAATTAGACTGTGATAAAAGAATTGCCCTTTTATAAAATTAATCCGGTTGTACAAGTAGCCAGCACTCTGCAAAATATGAATAAAGTTTAGTTTGCGGCCTCTAGGACAGAATTGACGTTAGCAGATGTTAGCATGTGACGAGTCCATCCAGGACTGCGTGTGTGAGCCTTGGTCCAGCCCTGGAACACGACTGCTGAGAGCCAGGAGTCTAGCCAAGCCTGCAGGGTTTGCCGCGGCAGCACAGGTGTTCCCAGCCACTGCTGTACTTTGTGCACCACTTGTGACTGTGCCAGGCCCCTCGCACTGCTTGTGCCTTCTCCCCCTAATTATAGGCGACTCAGTGTTGAGTAAGTACCTCAATTCAAACCCAAACCAGCCCTGGACAGTAGGGGGCATGGAAGTCACTCCTCATTAGTTTGTTTGTATGGTTTTTGGTGTTTGGTTTTCTTCTAGAGACTATTACCTATCAAGGGAGGTAAGAGCTAAGCCCCCATGTGGATAGATGGGCACTTTGAATGACCAGGAAGTTTTGTTTTTGTAAAGGAAGGAAAGAACTCATGGTCTATTAATGGGCCCAACCTAGTATATACACCAGTTCCTGCCAAAGGTCATCCTGTTGTATCAGGTCTCATGACTGCCAATGTGGCCATCAACAGTGACTCAGATAATCCTGTTAATAATTGGTTGGCCCGTATGCTGTGCACACATCAAAACTCTTCAAACCATCAGGTTCAGTAAGAACAGACTCTGCTGTAAAATTACTCATATGTCTTGACCTTTGTTGATCCACAAGTATTTCTGTCCCTTGCCATGCCCAAGAGATTAGTCAGCATGGCATGGTGTATATGCAGAAGAAGGGGTTAATACAGCAACAGGTAAACCCACTGTTACCTTGTTTATTTGTAAGCTCCAGGCCTTTGTTGAAAATAAGACAGACACTTAGAAAGCAAGGAGGCTTTCTCAGTGTAAAACTAGCTCTGCTGATAATTAGCTCTAAGAGCGAAATTCCAGGGCTAGTTTCCTCTCCAGTAAAATGAGGAATTGGATGAGATTAATATTTTAAGGCTAATTCCTACCCACAGTCTTTAATTCCAGATTTTCCCACCTCATGTTTTTATCTTGAATTCCTTTATACTTCCTGGAAATTCCAATGCCCCCTTTTTCTTACACGCTAGTCACATTTTTTTTTGGATATTTCACTTGGTTGGCTTGGCCTAAGCTTTTTCTGGATAATAAGATGTTAAGAACAGTAGAACTGCAAACTAAGAGCCAGAGTGACAGTAGCTTAGTCACGGGCAGCAGTGACAGGGACTTAGAATGAATTCTGACTGAGCTGTGATGTTGCCTCCGAGCAAGTAATAAAATCTTACCTTTAGAAAGTAAGCAGAGATGTAACTGGCAATTCATCGTGTTAACTGATTCAATGTCTTCTGGACTTTTATCCTTCAATCTGTCAACTGATCAGTTTGAAAGTTTAGCCTGGGCAAGCCATAGGCAAACAAACGTATCTTTAGTTCAACTAAAGAGGAATGCTTTCTGTAGTGTCACTTGTTTATTTTAAGGCTCTACAGAACTTTGTGGATTGCTTTATGTGGCCACTCGGAGGTAAACGCTGAAGAGTAACCGGGAGACCATGATTAAAGTCATATTAAACATTGCCACGAACTGAATTTTCATCAAATGTGGGATTCTTTTTTCCTTTCAGAATTTACCACAAGAAGCTGTAGTGCCTCTGATAAAGAAAACGGCCGCTAGGCAGCCAGTGTTTATCACCTTGAAACTGAAAGAGGCACAGCCCCCAGGGTTGCCAAAGGCAGGGCACCAATTCTTGGGAATTCTAAAACCATGTGAACTTGAACAAATCACTAACCCCCTGGGTTTGTCCATTTTCACGTGGCCTGGCAGACCTTTAAAAAGTAATATCCACGTGCTCTGTTTTGCTGCGCGTCAGTGTAGAGACAGTCAACATACTATTCAACTTTCCCGAATTAAGTCTCTCCAGTGTGTGCTGGTGTCAGGAAGGTACCTTAGGGAAATAAGGGGCTTTATGTAATCTATAATGTGTAAATGTTGGTCCTCTTGTTGACACCAAGGTGGACAACAACACAGCACTGGTGGACAAACTGAAGCGGTTCCAGCAGGAGAATGAAGAACTAAAAGCGCGGATGGACAAGCACATGGCAATTTCAAGGTAAAAATAAAACGCTCCTAATTTCCCCGAGCTCCTCCCTTCCTCGAACATCGAACATCGAGTGTTACTGTCTCACCACACTCCACCCATGCCCCTCCTGGAAATGCAACAGAAGCGGGTAGTTAATGAGGTTCTGATTTCTATCCGGAAAAATACGATTGTAGCATTTAGTGCCTTTACCACAGTGGCCTGGACCAAAGGCTGAGTCCTCAGCGGGCAAGCCTTCCCTTCCCTTCCCTTTCAGAGAAAGAGCACCACAAGGCCAAACAGGAAACACACCAACACGTACGAGGGTCTTAAGACATGCAGCATAGCTGTGGGAGCGTCACTCACCCTACTATGAAATTGCCCCGAAGTGCAGCTTTCTCTTTGGCTCTAGGTCACACTTCCCGGGTTTCTCTGCCAGCCCAGTACCCACGCATAGTAGCTCCTTTTATTCCAAAGAGATCATTTGGGGCTCTCAAATTTAAAATAGTAAGATTTTTTTCAACCTTTAAAAAAAAAAGAAAAAAGCAATTCAGAGTCACAGGATTTCTGGCTTTTTTTTTTTTTTTTTTTTGTCTTCCAGGCAACTTTCCACGGAGCAGGCTGTCTTGCAAGAGTCGCTGGAGAAGGAGTCCAAAGTCAACAAGCGCCTCTCCATGGAGAACGAGGAGCTGCTGTGGAAGCTGCACAACGGGGACCTGTGCAGCCCCAAGAGGTCCCCCACGTCGCCTGCCATCCCCTTCCAGTCGCCGCGGAACTCCGGCTCCTTCCCCAGCCCCAGCATCTCGCCCAGATGACCTTCCTGGGAGCTGGAGACAGACTGCGTTTCTGCAGTACTGACCCACCCACAATCGTGGCAGGGAGGTGCTGAAGCCACCTTCGCTGACACGCACAGCCTGCCCTAGAACTGGAAAGTCATGGCCCGAACCGGCCCCTTCCAGACAAGCCCAGAACTCTGGAGGAAGGCTTCCGACTCGGTCCGGGAGACCCCTCCCCCAGCGATGCCGTCGGAATGGGTCTCCATGGACGCCGTTGCACAAAGCACTTACGGAACGAGAAGATCTTGTTCGTTGCCTTTTTCACCTACGCGGAAAGGGGAAAACTCTCAGGGGCCTGTTAAGATGATAAAGATTTATATAACCTTTGTAACGTTCTTCACCACAGACACCTTCCTGTGATTTACATTTTGGTCTGGCTGGGGATGTGTGAATGAAGTGGATGTAACCGAGTGTCACGTGTCTGATGCCGAGTCTGTCTGGAGATGTGCTAATCGAACAATAGTCAGCGTATGCATCTCTGCAAAAGCCATAGAAGAGCGAGCAGTAGTTGCTAGAACGAGGATTCTTTACCACCAACCCCGCTCAGCCCTTTGCCGTGGGGGGAGAGGGAGAGACAAAAAGAGCTCTGACCTGCCCGCGTCTGTTCATGCTTTGCATCGTTTTGGAGTAACTTGTTGGCAGCCTTTCACTGTTCAGCCATGTCACTTGAAACTAGCTAGATTTTTTTAACTTACCCATGTGGACGTGAAATACTACAATCCATTTTCTCAGGCTATGAGCAAATGTAGAACCCTCATTTTGCTTAAAAAGAAATCTGTATAAGGAAAGGGCAGTACCAATGGAATGCTTTCTGCCTTATTTTTATCTTGATCTGAGCTATCCTCAGTGATTTCAACTGGCTGCTTCTCTCCCACTATCCCCATTCCCCCCTCTCCTTTCTCCCCCATCCAGAGCCACAAAAGCAAACCTTCTACCTCCTTCCTACTTTTCTCTGGGGCAAGGAATATGCTTTTCCAGAGCCAGCTCATCTTCAAGGTGCTGAACCACTTTCCAAATAAACCAAGGCCTGGATCCGATAGTACAAATTTTGGGAAATCCTAGAGAGATTAAAGAATGAAAAAGAGTCATTGGCTAGCAGAACTAAGAAAGATAGGACTCAGTGCTTATGGATGAATAGGAGCACCTTGATAATAGAACAAAACAGTCTCTGCAGATAATGCTAAACTTCCACATACCTTTGAGGAATCCTTCTGTCCTTGGGAAGGTAGCAGAATGACCAGCTGATGAGAGAAGAATGTGGCTTGTACAATTCTCCAATTTGCATTTCAATTTCTTTTCGAAACTTCACTTCTTACCTCCCCCACTTCTAATACTTTGGGGGAGGTGGAAGGAAGAACTGTGGCTTTTTTCTCTGTCTCCCTGCATGTGTCAAGCTTGTGCTGTCAGTATTTACTAATCAGCATTACTGACGTTCGATGGCTGTACAAATAAGCCCTATAGTAAGAACAGATTCAGGCTACTAGAGGTGGACCTTTGAGTTGACATTTACATATACACTACAAAGCAGATTGATATTCATGATGCATGTTTTTGTTTTTGTTTTTGTTTTACTAGTGATTGTGTCTGAAGTTTTTAACCTCCAACCGTTGATTATGTGTGTACCCTTCCATATTTGTTTCTGATAAATGGGAACGTAGGTTCACTGCCACCTCCTGGAATCTCTCTGCTCACCTTTCCAAGTTGTTCTCAATGTCCTTAGCCAAAGTTGGGTTTGCCATCCATTCCCTGCACATGGTAAATCTCGTGCTGTTCCCTGCTGTGCTCCATGCCATTTAGGTGTCTGGGGAAATGATCCTTACACAATTAATGTAAAATGTCTTCAGAGAATGGGAGACAACAGGAGAGAAGATAGGAAACAAAACACGGAACTGTAACATTATCTTCAAACCAAATGTGATCACTTAGGATGCAAAAAGTTGGCACGCCATAAAAATACGGATGTGTAAACAACTGTAGTTGTGCTCAGTTTGTAGTGATGGAAAGTATTTTACTTTGATCGAATAAATAATGCTGGAATATTCAATAGAAGAATTGAATCCTCTGACATACTTCACTCTCCAAAGTGTTACCCAGTTTATAGCAGCATAGGAATTGACGTCGTGTCTCCTCTTAACCTATTTCCCAGGAATTTCCAATGCAACCACAAAATTGGTCATGGGCTGAAATTTGGCTCACAGAGCTAGACTTAGAGCTTTTCTTTTCTAAATTCAAAGCTATGTGTATTTGAGAAATAACTTTTTACTGGTTTTAATAATAAGTTCTGCTGTATAACGTAAGAAAATTGGAACAGCTACAGTCTAAATATTTTTGAAGATGGTAAAAAAAAAAAAAAAAAGCCTAAATGAAGTTGAATCTTCCTTGATCTGTGCATCTATGTTACATCAAAAGTTAAACTTTTAAAGACACATGCTGTGGTTCTTATAGAATGTCTTATCTAGAACTAGTACTTTTGAGTGCAGCAGTTAAAAGGTTTACATATTTTTTGATACCTTCATATCATACAATAGTTCATGTATAGTTGAACTATATATTACTCTGTTTTTAGATTCTCATATTTTGTGGTTGTTATATCAAAGAGAATATTAGGTATTGACTCAGACATTGCTGCCAAAAAAATCCTTCTGGATGTACTTGAAGCCAACTTAAAAAACGAGCACTTAGCCCATTTTTTGTTTTTTACAAAAACTTGCTCGTTTAATAGAAATGATTATATAAAGTTGTTTACATATAGGCCTTCTTAGTATAAACACTAGAAACCCATATACGTAGGTCAGCAGTCAGAATACATGCTTTCTGTTAGAATTAACACTTCTATAATTAGACCGGGTGACTTCCTTTTAGTTTGGAGGTCTGGGTCTGACTCACAAGGCAGGGCCTGGGGTTTGGCGCTTGACATCAGCCTCTGGCAAAGCACTCGTCAAAAGAACCCTGGAGCTGGTTGTGTACACAAGTGGGCTTTCCATCAATTCATTTATACTTCGTCTTCCAAGTCAGGAAAACTCCACAGTGGTAGCTACTGAGGTCTGTCCTCGGAGATTCTGAGCGGTGCAAATGTAATAACCTGCGTCAACCGTCTCAAAGTCTTCAACGATCAGAACGCTCTGGGAGATCCTCGTGGTGTGGCCCAGTCCTCTCTGGATCAGCCGCCAAGTGTCTTGAATCGTCACGGGCCTTTCATCCTGTTGAACGACACCCATGGGGGCTGAAGCACAAACCACAAGCTGCTGTAAACAGCTCCCATTCATCCTCCGCTGTTGAGTATCCCTTTCAAAGTGCAAAACACATGCTTCTAAAAAGACTATTTGGTATGCGCAGCTCATGGGAGCTCTGACACACTGTCTAGTCAGTTTAGGCTGCATTTTTTCCAAGCAGAGTCTTGAATTTCATTATGCTGTTTGGCTTTCTCTTTCTGCCCTTTTCATCAATGTTTCTACTTAATATAAATTTTATTCTTTTGGAATTCCAAGAATGTGGGACTGGTATTAGGCATAAGAATACAGATAAAATTTTCCACTGCTCTCCTGTTGACACTCCCCACGTTCACCCTTTCGTGCAGGGGTTCTTATTCACAGAACTTAAAGTCAAAAAGAAGCCCGAAGCACTCACCATGTAAATGAATACGAGCTCCTAATTGTTCAGACTGGGAGAGGGAGACATAAGATTAGTCAAATGTGCTGTAGGACTACAGTGGGAGAGAAGTTGTACCGAGGATGGATAATGTGGTACCCTAGGTGACTTAACTTCTTCTTTCTAGAAAGTGAGATGGTCACTTTTGAGATGCTTCATCCAACCTTGGTGATAAGTAGTGTTTTCTGGATTAGTTTAACATAATTGTAATATTTATAGTATTACTAAATTAATACCCTTTCTGCTAATAATTAGCAACGTAAAAAAAAACCCACCTCTAATGAAAATTATTAATGTCTTCTAAATGGAACAACACTTTTTAAAAACAAGTACCTAGTACTAGAAAAGTACCATTCTCCAGGGGGAGTTATTTTCCACCAATCACAGCCCTTAAACCAGACGTGTATTGGCTACCAAGTACATCTCAGGAGGCCAAATCTCTTCTGGCAACAAAGGGATTATTCCATGTTGGTAGCAAAGCTGTTTATTTTTGTGAGCAGAACAGGCCCAGAGGCTACATGTGCTGGAGTTGTTTTTATGGGAAGTCTATTTTAAAATGATCTCGGCCTCACAGCACCTTTTTGAAGGCCTGGGTTTATATGCCAACTTGGTGGTTGTCTGCTCAGAGCTCCTTGCCCCGGCGCCCAGCTTTTATAGGGGAGAATACTGAAGGATTCCAGAAGGAGGTTAGACTGGCCTCCAATCGACCCAGAATTAAGATTGAAGATTGAGGGTGCGGGTGAAGGAAGGAGGCCCTCCTTTCCTGTTCATGCCCCGTCCCCTTCCTTAAGGGTCATGAAGAAAAATAGCATGAAGAGAGTACATTGACTGAATTGCCTAAGGGAACCCAGTCACTTTTTTTCCTGTCCTTTAAAAAAAGCCATTTGTAAATATACTGAAACATCTTAGGAGAAAACAAGTGAGCCTTAGCCCTACCATGGCTGCACACGTCTCTCATACGTCTTAAGTTATGGTCCATATCAGTGAGTTGGGGGTGGGTAGGGAACAAAACAAGTAAGGCGGCTGGCTGAGGCCGGGGTATGCTTACCTTCTGCCCTGGATAGATCCACCTGAATTCCACCTCCACATCTGGCTCCCCGAGGACCGTGCAGAGGATGCTGATGTCATCCCCACCCTTCACTTTGTTCGCAGATGCCAAGATGGTTGTTGATGGAGGACCACTGGGAACTGGAAATGAGCAGGGGACAGGGGATGTGAGATGAAATCCATGGGCCATGGCAGAGACAGACCAACAGACGTGTTCTCTTCTTTGGGCAGGTATGGAATATTCCTGCCTTTCTTCAGCTCCCCAGCTAGCATCGGGCCTACCCTCTCCACCACTTCTGGTTTCCTCTGACACCTCCTCTTTCTCTACCTTGGGGGTCCAGAACGGGGTGGTCATCCAGAAGTCCCCAGGTCCAGGCATTACACTTGTAATGAGGAGAAGAGCCCAGAAGGTCTGCCAAGAGCTCACGTGAAGGGAATAAAAAGGTAGAGGGAGAAGAAGGGAATAAAAAGGCAGAGGGAGAAGAAGGGGATTGGGGTCAGAGAAAGTAGAAGGGAGAGAAGGCAGCCTGGAAGGAGAGCCACTGATGGGTGAAGATGGACAGGTGTGTGGCCTCAGGAAGTAGAGGAGAAAGTCTGACTCTACCAAAGGGAGAGACATTTGTAGGAAGGGTGCATGATGTTTCTACTTCACAGCATTTCAGAGACAAAATTCTTCATTAGGCTCAGTCCACTCGAGTAAGTTTGACAGCAGCGTTGAGCAAGGCAACATGCTGGGAGTGGAGGCTATGGCAGCGAACCAGACAGACATGGTCTCTGAGCCCCGGGGCCTCTATTCTAGTGGGAGAGGCAGACACTCAGCAGGTCACTGTGTGGTTGGTTTAGAACCTGAGTTGTGGGAAGAACTTGAAGGAGAAGCCCAGAGTGCTGGGGAGGTTCAGGATGGTCTGAGAAGCAAGAAAGGCTTCCTTAAGGGATGTGTGAACTAAAATCTGAAGGAAAAAGGGGAGGCACCAGCAGACAGGCCCAGAGGGGAGGTGGGGGAAGCCTGGGAGAGGGCAGAGGCCGGCCATGCAAGAAGACCTTTCAGGCCACGTGGAAGGTTTTGACTTTGGTTCTAGGAAAAGCAGAAACCCACTGAATGGTTTTAACTGGAGCTATAATCAACTACAGTGTGGAAGATGGACAAAGCATGGGCACAGAAAAGACCAGATGGAAAGGTATTCATATTGGCCCAAGGAAGAGATGATGATAGTTGAACTCTTTGCAGTAGGATGGAGAGAAACAGCAGAATTGGGGGGATTTGATGGAATAAGTCAAAAGGACAGGAGCTGGGAGTGTTTTGGGCTCCTGCACCCTGGAACTGCAGTGCCATCACTGGGGTGAGGAAAGCTGGAGAACCAGACCTGGGAGGAAGGCCCAGAGTTCAGGGAAGGGCCTTTGAAGCATCTCAGCACAGATGTTAGGGAGAGAATTGGATACATGAAGCTGACACTCCCAGATCTGGGCCACATACGTTCCCCTGGGAGTGATTAGTGAGTGAATAGATATGCAGCAGAGCATGGCTATGGTTGAGACCACCCAGGAAGAGGATGAGGACAGACAAAGAAGGTGCCTTGGGGAACTCCAACATTTAAAACCTGGGAGAGGCAGCTCAGCTCATTCTATGAGGCCACCATCACCCTGGTACCAAAACCAGACAAAGATACCACAAAAAAAGAAAATTACAGGCCCATATCACTGATGAACATAGATGCAAAAATCCTCAACAAAATACTAGCAAACCGAATCCAACAACACATTAAGAGGATCATACACCATGATCAAATGGGATTTATCCCAGGGATGTGAGGATTCTTCAATATATGCAAAGCAATCAACGTGATATGATACACCACATTAACAAACTGAAGAGTAAAAACGATATGATCATCTCAACAGATGCAGAAAAAGCTTTTGACAAAA
Source organism: Balaenoptera acutorostrata (assembly GCF_949987535.1). Classification (NCBI taxonomy): domain Eukaryota; kingdom Metazoa; phylum Chordata; class Mammalia; order Artiodactyla; family Balaenopteridae; genus Balaenoptera; species Balaenoptera acutorostrata. The sequence goes on along the minus strand of NC_080084.1, from coordinate 21,994,750 downwards.
TTCAACACCCATTTATGATAAACTCTCCAGAAAGTGGGCATAGAGGGAACCTACTGCAATGTAATAAAGGCCATATATGACAAACCCACAGCTAACATCATTCTCAACAGTGAAAAGCTGAAAGCATTTCCTCTAAGATCAGGTACAAGTTAAGGATGTCCACTCTTGCCACATTTATTCAGCACAGTTTTGGAAGTCCTAGCCATGGCAATCAAAGAAAAAGAAATAAAAGGAATACAAATTGGAAAAGAAGAAGTAAAACTATCACTGTTTGCAGATGACATGATACTATATGCAGAAAATCCTAAAGACGCTACCAGAAAACTACTAGAGCTCATCAGTAAATTTGGTAAAGTTGCAGGGTACAAAATTTAATACACAGAAATCTCTTGCTTTCCTATACACTAACAACAAAAGATCAGAAAGAGAAATTAAGGAAACAATCCCATTTACCATCACATCAAAAAGAATAAAATACCTAGGAATAAACCTACCTAAGGAGGCCAAAGACCTGTACTCAAAAAACTGTAAGATGCTGATGAAAGAAATCAAAGATGACACAAACAGATGGAGAGATATACCACGTCATTGTCAAAATGATTATACTACCCAAAGCAATCTACAGATTCAGTGCAATCCCTATCAAATTACCAATGGCATTTTTCACAGAATTAGAACAAAAAAATTTTACAGTCTGCATGGAAACACAAAAGACCCCAAATAGCCAAAGCAATCTTGAGAAAGAAAAATGGAGCTGGAGGAATCAGACTCCCTGACTTCAGACTATAGAAAGTTACAGTAATCAAAACAATATGGTACTGGCACAAAAAACAGAAATATAGATCAATGGAACAGGATAGAAGGTCCAGAGATAAACCGAAGCACCTATGGTAACCTAATCTATGACAAAGGAGGCAAGGATATGCAATGGAGAAAAGACAGTCTCTTCAATAAGTGGTGCTGGGAAAACTGGACAGGTACATGTAAAAGAATGAAATTAGAAAACTCCCTAACACCATACACAAAAATAAACTCAAAATGGATTAGAGACCTAAATGTAAGGCCAGATACTATATAACTCTTAGAGGAGAGCATAGGCAGAACACTCTCACATAAATCACAGCAAGATCTTTTCTGATTTACCTCCTAGAGTAATAAAAATAAAAACAAAAATAAATAAATGGGACTTAATGAAACTTCAAAGCTTTTGCGCAGCAAAGGAAACCATAAACAAAACGAAAAAACAACCCACAGAATGGGAGAAAATATTTGTAAATAATTGACCGATAAGGGATTAATCTCCAAAATATACAAACAGCTCATGCAGCTCAATATCAAAAAACAAAGAACCCAATCAAAAAATGGTCAGAAGATCTAAATAGACATTTCTCCAAAGAAGACATTCTGATGGCCAAAAAGCACATAAAAAGATGCTCAACATCACTAATTATCAGAGAAATGCAAATCAAAACTACCATGAAGTATCACCTCACACCAGTCAGAATGGCCATCATCAAAAAGTCTACAAACAATAAACGCTGGAGAGGGTGTGGAGAAACAGAAACCCTCCTACACTGTTGGTGGGAATGTAAATTGGTACAACCACTATGGAGAACAGTATGGAGGTTCCTTAAAAAACTATAGACCTACTGTATGACCCAGCAATCGCACTTCTGGGCACATATCCAGAGAAAACCATAATTCAAAAAGATACACGCACCCTGATGTTCATTGCAGCACTATTTACAATAGCCAAGACATGGAAGCAACATAAGTGTCCATCGACAGAAGAATGGATAAAGAAGATGTGATACACATATATATATAACGGAATGTTACTCAGCCATTAAAAAGAATAAAATAATGCCATTTGCAGCAACATGGATGGACCTAGAGATTGTCATACTGAGTGAAGTAAGTCAGACACAGATAAGACAAATATCATATGATAGTGCTTATATATGTGGAATCTAAAAACTGGGCACAAATGAACTTATTTACAAAACAGAAATAGAATCATAGATGTAAAAAACAAACCTATGGTTACCAGGGGAAAAGCAAGGGGAGGGATAAATTGGGAGATTGGGATTGAGATATATACACTACTATATATAAAACAGATAACTAATAAGGATCTACTGTATAGCACAGGGAACTCTACTCACTACTCTGTAATGGCCTATATGGGAAAAGAATCTTAAAAAGAGTGGATATATGTATATGTATAACTGATTCACTTTGCTGTACACCTGAAACTAACACAACACTGTAAATCAACTATACTCTAATAAAAATTTTTTTTAAAAAATTAAAGAGCTGGCAAAGCAGAATGAGAAGGCTGTGGGGAAAGCAGGAAAAAAATGGGACCGGGGAGAGAGGGTTTCATGTAGGCGAAGTAGAATCTAGAAGGACAAGGACAGAAACTTGTCTGCTGGACTTAATGGCCTGGGAGGGCCTTTAGCCAAGGCTGCTTTGGTGGCGCTTAGGGGAGAAAGCTGAGGAGCATGTGGGAGGGAAGAGGATGGATGGGGACCGGGAGGGCTCTTTCAGGGAGTCTGGCTGTGATGGAGGAGAGAGATAGCTGCAGCGGAGGGTGGTGAATGGAGGGCTGAGAGGGTTATTTGGTAGCAGAATGTTGGAGATTGTGGCCTTGTGAATAAGCCTCACGGCTGAGAACAAGGGGCATGAAGGAGCCTAAATTCTCATCTCAGAGAGCAGCTAGCTCTGGGGCCACTCACCCCATCACAGGGTCCCTGAGCAGGACCACTCCACCCCACACGCAGACCACTCACCAGGCTCATGTCAGAGCTCCTTGGAGGGGGAACAGTCATCAGTGAGGGACCAGAGTACAGGAAGAGGAGCTACCTCCTCTCCTCCCTCACAGGGCTGGTGGGGGTGCTTTCTCTCCTGCAAGTCAGGGGAGGGAGGCCCGAGAGAACCACTTGTCAGGGAAGGGGAGGTGACGTGTGGTGCTGTAGTAGGAGAGCTGCTCGCTGGCTGACCGTGTGCCCGAAGCTCAGGCTGGAGAGCACGGGAGGGTGATCTGATCCCAGGTCCCCATGATCAATCACACGGAGGCAGGACCAGAGTGAATGTTGCAAGGACTTGAAGAGAAGGGAGTTGGGGGGAGTTGGGTTGGGGTCACGGGCAAGGAGGTAGAACGTTCTAGAAATGGCGCTGCTGCAGAGGAGCCTTTAAGAACAGCATTCTGTGCCTAATTTCCCTCCATAATTGGGAAGAGCAGAACCTGATGCTGACCAGCTGGAAGTGACTCAAATCTCGGCCCTGGAGGGGAGCGGGCTTACCTTCTGCATAGAGCAGCTGGTACTTGACAGAGATCTGAGACTTGCCCCCGACCTCCGCCTTGCAGTAGACCACCCCCTGGTGGTCGGAGTGAGGTTGCAGATACACAAAGCCTCTCTTCATATCATAAACGATGTCTGTTCCGTTGGCCTGGATCTCCTTGGCCGGGAACTCCCTGTGGAGCGTGACTTTGGCCGACAGGACAGTCACTCGACAAGGAACCACAGCCTGTCTGTCCGGGTTCAAGTAGACGACATCAAAGTAACTGGGAGAAGGTACAAAGAGTTCTCCTTTCTCTGCAAAGGGGAAGACACAGGCTCATTTATTCTGGAGAAACAAGGTAAGAGCACTTAAAGGGATTCTTATATTCAGGGCACAAAGATGAGGGCGGATTGGCAATATACTCGGATCATGGAGTCCTTATGAATTGAAAAGGCTATTTTTAAAAATGCTTTTCCTTTTTTGGAAGAAGGATGTTACTTCCCATCTTCTTAAAGGAAACAAAATAGGTATTAGTTCAAGCCCAAATCAGGCCCATTGGATCGTCCCACTGAGGAAGCAGGGAAGGAGGCCGATTTCCTTGTGTTAAGAGCAGTTTTAACACCTGTGAACAATCTGCCATGTGTCTAGAGAAGTCAGCCCCACAGTCCTTGCTTAGTATCTGCCCATTAGGAGGAATTTCCTGGCTCAGCAGAGCCTCTCTGAGACGGGCCCAGTGAGGGTGCTGGTGTCCTCACAGCCCAGAGGACTCGTTCCTGGCAAGGTCAATGGAAAGGGAATCAAGCAGGGACAGATGAGGAACCCACTGGTCTCAGGCTCTGGGCTCTGCTTGGCTGCCACTGGGCTGGAGAGCTTCAACCATTTACTTACACTCCTCCTGTTGCCTTTGAAATCACTCTGCATGTTCTTTAAGCTCTAGACGATGGCATTTTTATCTTACAGAAATGAGGACTGGTTTATCCATACGTTCCTCAGGACAGTCAAGGGACTCTGGATTGGGTTTGGGGGGTTTTGTTTTTTGTTTTGGGCACGGCACATTAAATACTTTGTTTTCTGGATCATTCTGTGAGAGATTACACTAATGTCTAAGAGAAATCTTTGACCTGAATCACACCTCAACATTTATTAAATTGTCTCCCATGTTTTCCTACAATATTCCCGAAACAATTATTCTTGGCTTTCTTCACTAGCCTTTGTGCCCCAGTTGTATGATTTTTTTGTTTTTTAGGTTGGGGACAGAATTCCTGGACACAGTAGCAAAATGTCTTCACGGGCCAAGAGTTCTTTGGCTCTGAGTGCCAGCTTCTGTAACATGGAATCATGGCTTCCTGAGTCTCCATCTTTTGCAAGACTTTCCATCAGTCTGGGTGACTTGTGCCACTTCATGATAAATTGACTTTCAGGCTCAGGCGAGGGCACCTTGGTCAACGTCGTACCTAACAGCCCTGTGTTCACACAGAATAAGTCCGTGTGGCCTTGAATGTGTCACTTCATCTCTCTGTGCTTCAACATCCCCATTTGTAAAGGGGAGAATCTGGAGCAGATAGTGTTAAAGATCTCTTTTTAGCAAACATGTTTAAGGAATGTATGATTGTCAGATTCAGAAACAACTTTTGTTTTAAGGTTTTATGGAGGACTCTGAACCAACGAGTAAAGCCAGTAGAAGAAGTGAACAATCTGAACTTCAGAACACAAAAATGAGGTCTTACTTTCTGTACTATAATCCATGCTTTGAAAGAAGTGACCACAGCAGTTGCTTTAACAAACAGAAAAAAATATGTATTTGCCAAGTGAATGGAGTAAGCAAGGCTGCAGGAAGAATATATGAATGAGTAAACAAATTATTATCTATAAATTAAATCTGTCAAATTTTCATTTATTCATCACTTGACATTTATTAAGCATGTACTACATAAAATATTTTATTAATTCATTTGATTATTGTAACTTGAAAAATAATAATACTGAATTTCCTTTAAAATAAAAAAAAATTTGCCATCAGTAGATTCCATCTACCAAAAAAAAGTATGTTCAAGTTTATATTTAAAATTATAGATCACATATGCCCCCCCCCACTCAAAAAAATTAGTTAATAGGCTATAAGCTAAAATCCAAATTATAACAAACTCCACATTTGGTAAAGTGCTTGTTAATGTGGTTTTACTACATTTGTAAACTGGAGCCCATGCCTTTTACTATGAAGCAGCCCTACTGCTGGTAATATCCTCCTCCTTGATCTGGGTAGTGGTTACATATGTACAGTTCCCTTGAGGATCATCCACTGAGCTGTAGAGTCATGATTTGTGTATTTCCCTTTGTACACATTATACTTCAATATAAAGTTAGAGAAGGGGAAAAAAACCCTCTGAGAGCCTCCTGGATGCAGATTAAATATAACATGTGGCAGTTGCTTAATCAAAAATTGCACAAATTAACCACAGTCAAAAGAAGCTTGACAGTGTTTGCAATCAAACTGTAGGAAACATAAAAACATAATGAATGCCAGACGTTTCTCTGTGCGGGTGGTAGGGAGGCATATGTTCTGAAAGACTCCAGAGCCAATAGCCTCCATTACAGCCCATCTTGGTTTTCCAAACCCACCCAATGCCTGAAAAGACACATCGCTAAACTTATACCGAAAATCCAACTGGACTCCTAGTGCTGAGGAATAAGAAAACGATACAACGCTTTAGGTCACGTCCCTGATCCAGGTTTCTTGAAGGTTGAAATAAATATTGATTTTGTTCAGCCTTCCTTTGATGCACAAAAGGGCTTCCGTAAGTTAAGAAAGAGGATCTACCTCCAGAACTCAGAGAACCTATGACCCTAGTGAGATACTCTGCTCGAGGCAGGTCTTCAGTTCAAAACCTCAGCTCCAAAAACCACTATTTGGGGAAGACATGACAGTGCTAATCACGGCAAAGAATTTTCATTCTGCAATTTGAAATATGGTATCAGTCCTTGTCCAGAACAACAGGCTCTGTTAGTCTTCATTAGTTGCCTTTTCCACTGCTGCTTCCTGGTGTCGTATCATACTAAGGGCACATGGGCACTTCTGGGTGGCACATTCCAGAATGAGGCTCAGAAGCGATGGCCCATGAACAACTGTCAGCAATTCTGACAACACCATTTATGCTAGCTCGTGTGTGCCTGTCAATCTGTCCATCACCTTGTCTTAAAAGTGGGTTAAGGCAGTAAGAACATTGGATCCTGGATCAGAAAAATGGGGTTTGACTCTTTACTCCGCCACCTGAAGTCATGGAACGTGGAACAAATCACCTTGCCCTGTTGCGTCTCAGCATCAGCATTATTATTTCTAAAACAGATAATTAAGTAGTTCCTACTTACTTCCTCATGTTATTGTGGAAATGAAATGAGAGGCATGGGTTTCCAGGATTGCAGAGCACTCATCTGCTTGCCAGAGAGGAGCTCTTTGGGTAGGAGGGGAGAATGTATGAGATTTTGCTAAAGCATTCATTAATGGCCAGAGCCTAAGGTCATTTGAGTTGTAGACCTAAGTCACTGCGGCAGCCCCTGCCCAGACACTAAGAAAGCCTCCTGGCTTCACCTGAAATGCCTTGGACAACAGCAGCACTAGGGCATAGTGTTTGAAAGATTCCTGAAAGCTGTTCCCGACCTCTGAGCCTTGCTGGAGAACGTCTTCCTCCAAACTTCAGAATTGAGAGATCTCAGCAGAGGAAGGAGGCTGGCAAGCTACTCTGCAGGGCCCGTTCCTCCAAGTGCAAGTTCCACCTGGCAAACCCAGATCTGACCCTGCAGGGGAGAAGATCCACATGTTTTCAGGCACCTCACTTGGATTCAGGCATCAGGGTTGGAGCCGCACAGGCTGCAGGTGTTGGGAACACTGCCCCAAACCTCAGCTCATAGCACTCGCAAAGACAAACGTGAGGAGGCCTTTAGCCAGGCACCCTATGACTACGGAGCTTCCAGAAAGGAGCTCATCGGAGATTCTGAGAGCACAGTGACCGAAAGTCTACAGCAACGCTGTGCAATAGGGCTTTCTGTGATGATGGGTGGTCCTCTGTCCCCACCGTCCATTAGGACAGCTACAGCCACATGTGCCAGTGGAGCACTTGAAGCGTGGCAAGTGCCACCGAGGAACTGAGCTTTTAGCTTTAATGTTAACTAATCCCCATTTACATTTAAAGTCACACATGTCTAGTGGCTACCATATTGGACAATGCGGTACAGACTCTGGAACCAGACAATTCTGGGTGCCAATCCTGGTTCAGCCACTTATTTGCAGTCTGACCTGAAGGACTTACTTAATCTCTCTAAACCTCAACTTTCCCATTGGAAAAAAAAAAAGTGATGTTAGTACTGACCCTGAAGAGTTCTTGTGAGACTTACATGAAATAATTGATGTAAAGCATTGAGCCCAGAGCCTGGCAAACAGTGAGCGCTCTGATTGTACTTATTTGATGATCAGCAGACAGTGGGAACCTTTAATATGGACTAAGTCCAGAGGTCTGAAGAGTTCCACTAACACAGCCAACCTTTTACCTGTAAAAACGATGTAGGTGGAGCCCGTTTTGGCCTCGTCCCTCCTGCAGATGAAGCCGTTGCAGAGCTGCCCCCAGCAGCTGAATTCACCTGTGTCGGCCGCGGTGGAGTTGACCAGGGTCAGCTGGCCGTAGCGCTCGTGCTGCTTCACACTGTCAACAAGAGCAAAGCCGGGTCGCGGTGGGGCTGGGGCCTCGCGCCCATCTCTCCCTGCTCCATCATCCTCGAAGATAAAGCCCCAGCGGCTCCAGGCAGAGCGCCCTTTCTCAGATGGCCCTGACTAATAAAAGAGTGTATTTGGGGAAAAGTGTGTTGGGGGGGGGGGGGGGGGGTAGATGGCGGAGGCAGAGAGAAAGGCCTTTCCTAGAAGGAAGTCACGTTTTCTAAGGAGAAGACATTCTCTTCAACCTCAGGACTGGGGTTTCCTTAAGTAAAATCACTGGTGCATTGCAACGCAGCCTCACAAGTTCAGCCACAAAGCCTCGGGCAGGCGTCTTGCTTTCAGCTTTTGTTTCTCATGAGTTTATTTAAATAGCAGTCAACAGGAATGAAAGCACATAGCAGTATCCAGGATGCAAAACCTCTTTGATCGATAAGAATAAGGCTCTGAATACAAGCTTGGAATCTTTGAGATGCTACATTATGAAAAATAAAAACTTCCCTGTCAGGAATAAATGCATTGCTTGCTGAGATGCGGAGCCCCTATCATGCACCCACCTCTGGTCAAGTATTTAGAGCTTTTGGGCACTTCTCCTCTGGCCTCACACTATTATTTCTACTTTTAATTTCTCATTTTTTAATCTCTTGTATTTTTATCTTGTTGCATGTGAATATATTTGCAAACCCCTTCAGGTCCTTTTTGAAATGAGGAGAGATAAATATTTATTATTATTAAACATTAGTATTAGCCGACTGTCATGGTAATTAATTGTATTATATTATGTGAGGAACCCAGATGTGTCATCCTCAGGATGGATGCCCGCCCCCCACCCCGACCGTGGCCTTGGCGTGTGAGGATGCCAAAATAAATGGTTTCAACCTGAGGATGCACCTCAAATCCCCTCTGGGACCCACATACTTTTCTGATGTGGGTGAGATTCTCCTGTGATGGGTTGCAGTAACATCAGCACGGTCACCACTTTAAATTTAGCACCCAGCAGAATGGCTCGCTGGTTGGTCTTCAACACAGCCTGTTCTGGTCTCCGCTGAGTAGCTGCTTTGCCCACCCATTCTGCCAGGAGTTGCTCTGTACTCCCACTCCCTCCACTGCCTCCTTTCAACTCAACGGAAATCTCTCCTCCTTCAGGAAGCTTCTAATTAGAACCAACTCAGAAATCTCCCTGCTTTCTCCCAGTGATGTAATTGGCTCTGTCCTCTCACCCCTCCGATACCTCTGGCTTCCTGTTATTACAATGGATGGTGAAAACTTTGGGGGCAGGAATAGTGCCCTATTTGTTTTATATTCTCTAAGCAACAAATCTGTGCACAGTATAAAGTTTCTCTAGAAACAAGGGGACTGAAATGAAATTGAACATCAGTGTTGGAACTGGAAAGAACCTTAAAAAGCAGGAATCCAGTTCCCAATTTTGCATATGAGGAAACTGAGTGTCAGAAAGCAGAAGGGACTCCCCTGAGATCCACAGCTGGAGAACAGCTGAACAAAACCGTCTTCCTTAACTCAATTAAGTATGTACCCAATACGCATTCATTAGATGATAAAATGCATACAAAGTACTTCATGCCATGCCTGGTTCACTGTATTTTCCTAATTATATCTTAATTACATATAACTGCAGGTTAGTAGTAGTTATTGTGAATACTGCTACAACAATGAAAAATATGCACACCCAACATTGGCAATGGCTAGCACCGCAAATAAAAACCAGTAGCCCAGGGCTTCCCTGGTGGTGCAGTGGTTAAGAATCTGCCTGCCAATGCAGGCGACACGGGTTCGAGCCCTGGTTCGGGAAGATCGCACATGCCGTGGAGCAACTAAGCCCGTGCGCCACAACTACTGAGCCTGCGCTCTAGAGCCCACGAGCCACAACTACTGAGCCCACGAGCCACAACGACTGAAGCCCACGCGCCTAGAGTCCGTGCTCCGCAACAAGAGAAGCCACCGCAATGAGAAACCCGCGCACCGCAATGAAGAGTAGCCCCCGCTCACCGCAACTAGAGAAAGCCCGCGCAGCAACGAAGACCCAATGCAGCCAAAAATAAACAAATAAATAAATTTATTTTAAAAAACACAAACCAGTAGCCCTCAAGGATATTACAATCCAGCTGGGGAGCTAAAACTAAAATACATGAAAAGATCAGAGAGTATGCTCAGAGCAAGAGCAGGAGGAACTCTGAGAAGGGGTGCATCACCGCGGGTGGAAGAGGTGGAAGGCAGCTTAGAGGCGGCGGCAGGACAAGCTGGACTTGGAAAGGTGGAGGTGGGGGGACAGCAGGGGCTGAGAGACAGCGAGCTTGCTGGCTCCAGAGAACATAGCCCCACGGGGCTGGGAGGGACCTGCTCTGCTCCTTTCACTGCCGTGTCCCCAGTGCATGGTGGGTAGAAGGCACTCAGTGATGATTTGGGGATTTAATCCATTAATTGCAGAAGGAGATGGAGGGAGGGGGTTGGAGTCACAGGGCATGTGGTTGAGAACGGCGAGAGGGGTACATATTTCACTCACCAGGCAGCAGGGACCGCCCTCGGTTTTGGAGGTGGGAAGCGCCGGGCCCACCTTAGCCAGGGTACGAGTGGAGAGAACAGGCATGGGGGAGGCAGGAGGAGGAGGAGGGAGAGGCCGTTACTGGGGTGAACAGCAAGCACTGGGACCAGGCTGGGTGTTGGCGGTGGAATGGAAGTGAATACAAGGCTTGTTTTCTTGGGGAAGATTTACGACAGACTGGGTATAAGAGGTGGAAGAAAGACACATGAATAATGACCACTTGATCTGTATTTCCATGCGATGGAAAGAATGAGGTTTAACTGACTAAGATGGAATAGCTGAGAAGAGAAAGGAGATGCGGGTGACCAAATAACAGATTCACTACTGGAGAGTTTGACTTTGTGATAAAATGTGGGTCAGGTAAGTGTGGACGTCGTGTGGTGTCATTGGAAATACAGGCCAGGCACAGAGGAGGTAAAACAGCTCTAGATTTGTATCTGGGGGAATCGTCTACAGTGGGTACAAGCAAGAGCTAAAGGAATGAATGAACTCAACAAGGAAAAGTGTGGAGAAGAAAGAGAAGGCTGAAGACAAAATCTAGAGCCAAATCAGGGGGCGCATAGGAAAAGAAGAGGTAGGTGGAGGGGAAAAGTAGAATCAGCAATGAAAGAAGAATCAGGAAAGGGGATCATCAAGGAGAAAGATTCAAGAAATTGATGGTTAATGCCTTTCAGAGAGATTCATGGCCACATACCCACACACTTCATCTGGCAGAATGAAAGTCTTTGGCAACCAAAATAGTAATTTCAGTTGTGAGGATGGAGCTTGATTTCAGCAGATAAAAGATGAAAAGGTGGACAGAAAATGACGGTGAAAGTCTTCCCAGGTGGACCATAACATCCGGCCACATTCCCTATAGAGCTCAGACCCCAGGGTGCAAAATCAGTAAGTGATCAATAAATGTATTGAGCACCTTCTGTGGGCCCAGCATGTACTAGCATGGTGGTGATAGAAATTGTAAGATGCCATTCCTACCAGGAAAGAAACTGTGCACATAAAAATGTAGCACTTGGGGCTAACCCCACCACCATGCTGTATCTTTAGCAGGATTGGGGGTGGAAGGAAGGAAATGCACTGGAAAACATTTCTGGATTTTTCCACCCCCTCTTCTCTGTAAACAATGTAAAACAGGAAACAAATTATTTAGCAGGATTACAGTTTAAATGCCTGGATTTAAAATGTCCATTTCTACTAATGGGCTCACATAGTCCAAGCAGCAGGCTACCCAAGGGGTTGGGATGTGACCTCAGGCCTCTGGGGGTAGAGTCTCCACCACGAGGTGAAGACGGGGGTTCACTGAGCCCTGCAGAGCCCGGTCCCAAGATGCTTCAACCGTAGACCCTCCCTCCTCCTGTAACTACTTCACAGATCCCTGGGGATGGAAGAAGTGCAAGATGTGAAGTTCGAGTGGAGCTTTGGAAAAAAAAGGTGCTGCAACAAAAACAGACTCACAGACATAGAGGACAGACTTGTGGTTGCCAAGGGGGGGCTGGGTAGGGGAGGGAAGGATTGGGAGTTTGGGATTAGCAGAGGCAAACTATTATACATAGAATGGATAAACAACAAGGTCCTACTATATAGCACAGGGAACTATATTCAATATCCTGGAATAAACCATAATGGAAAAGAATATGAAAAAGAATATATATATATATGTATAACTGAGTCACCTTGTTATACAGAAGAAATTAACACAACATTGTAAACCAACTATACTTCAATAGATTAAAAAAAAACTAGAGAATCACTCTGAAAAAAATAAAATAAAAAGAGGTGCTGCAACAAATTTCCCCCCCAAAAAAGTAAAGTTAAGCAGAATTTACATTAATTGGAGGCAGCTCTGAACACCCCAGCACATCAGCTGACCCCAGACATTTTTATTCCAAACCAGCACTTCCAGACCTGACCCACAGTGAACTCTGATGGACAAGTCCAGGTTTCAAAGAGTATTTGTCCAAAATTTAGAACTGTGTGTATGCGTGTCTTCCAATGGGCTACCCTGGCCTTCACATACACAGCGTCCATTCCCATCGGTGGAGGCTGGAAACTTCGCGCATGTAGCCCAGCCTGCTCTTTTCTGGAGGGGACCGTGTCATGGGATGGCACAGAGGAGGGGACTGATGGCTCCCAATGTCAGGGCCCACCGTGCGTCTCACCTGGGGAAGTGACCAGGTGACAATGGTGGGGTCATCCACGCTCCTGTCCTTCCCCCAGACTCTACAAGACAAGCGTGGGAGGTGAGCCCTGGGTTCCAAGATAATCAGTTCATTGGTTCCATGAATAGTCAATTAGTGCAAATGAAATGGGAGTATCGGGAGGAGAGAGGCAGGGACACAATGATGTCTGAAGAGTTCCTTGCTCTCAAGTTCCTTCACGCAAAATGCCCTGGGCATTCCAAGGAGGGTGAGCAGGACAAGCTTCAAGACAGAGAGTTTCAGCATGCACCAAATAGAGGGTGTGTGTTCCCCGGGAAGGAGGTCCCTGAAAGGAGACCAAAGGCAGGTTCAATTCATAACAAAGAGGGTTGGGCTGGAAGGCAGGTGGCCAGAGGACCGTGGTGACGGTCAGCAGTCACATGAGGTATAAGATCGTGGACTTTGGAGCCGCACTGACAGGATTCAGATCCCAGCTCCACCATGACCTTCAGACTCCTTATCTAGAGCTCCTGCCTTCCAGTCTGGCTACACCTACAGACTCCTAGTGACAACAACAATAAAACCTAACACTGATGGAGGGCATCAGGCTAAGCTCTAAGGCTAAGTTCGTTCAAGACTTAGATCACAGCCTGGCACAGAGTAAGAGCTCAATATATTTTAGACGTTGTTACTGTGACGGGCCTCACGACCACATTAGGATGGAGGTACTATTTTCCCCCTTTTATGATGAAGACACTGAAACTTACAAAGTACTTTATCCAAAGTCTCCCAACTCTAAGTGGTAGAGCTTCTAATCTAGTGTCATATAGACTCAGGTTACGAATGTCTGTAAATGAAAAGGACATGGGTTTCCATCCTACCGAAATGAAATGAACGGAAGGAATTTTGACTGAGAAATGGTGCCTCTATCTAGCTTGTAAATCTTGTTAAATATTGTCACACACACACACCCCCAAAAAACTCCTCAAACCTGGAAGATCTGATTAAATTAGCTCAGTATTATTCATGATACCCCATTTTCTATTTAAATGGACAATTAGCCATTCAGCAAGTTGTTGAAGGGAACAAGAGCAGCAAAAAACCAGTTATTACCATTATAACTGACAGCACCCAAGGTACACGTTACTCTTTCTCAATCCCATGGGATGGTGATGACGAAACTATGACTCATAATTAAAATCTAAGTAGTGCTTAACACATGGTAAGTACTGTTTTAAGCCCTTTGCACATTTGGACTGATTTCATCCTCAGAACAGCCCTGAGAGTTAGGTGCTATTATTATACCCATCGTCGTAGGTGAGCAAACTGAGGTTAGGTAACTTTCCCAAGTCAGTGTTGGAGTCCCAGGAGGAGTAGTTGAAGGTCAATTTAAATGACTTTCCTAGGGCTACCCAACTATATGATCCCAGATGTTCTGCCTTGGGAGACTCTGTGATGACTTCATTGCATAAAACAGAAAGGTAAGGAGGAAGGTGAAAAGATGTGATCAAACCTAGAGACTGTCATACAGAGTGAAGTAAGTCAGAAAAACAAATACCATATATTAACACATATATATGGAATCTAAAAAAAAAAGAAAAGAAAAAACAAAAAAAATGGTCAGAAGAACCTAGAGGCAAGACGGGAATAAAGATGCAGACGTACTAGAGAATGGACTCGAGGACACGGGGAGGGGGAAGGGTAAGCTGGGACAAAGTGAGACAGTGGCATGGACATATATACACTACCAAACGTAAAATAGATAGCTAGTGGGAAGCAGTCACATAGCACAGGGAGATCAGCTCGGTGCTTTGTGACCACCTAGAGGGGTGGGATAGGGAGGGTGGGAGGGAGGGAGATGCAAGAGGGAAGAGATATGGGGACATATGTATATGTATAACTGATTCACTTTGTTATAAAGCAGAAACTAACACACCATTGTAAAGCAATTATAGTCCAATAAAGATGTTAAAAAAATAAAATAAAGATGGCTTCAAAAAAAAAAGATGTAATCAAATATCCTCCTTATTCAAATAACATTCATTTCAGAATCGTAAATTATTTATTAGCTTCTACTACATACAAGGAACGGTGCCAAGCATCAAGGGAGATAAAGATTAGTGAGTATTTGCTTGTCATGTTTCAAGTGTGTGTACAGGGCCTGTGTTTACTCTAAAGGCTCCTTTTAAGAATGTGTCAGAAAATAATTGCTCCACCATATGCTGGGAGAGGGGCCACACCAACAGAGTACAAATCCTGGGTAAAATATATCAAAGCTCCACAGTTTATGACCAAAAAAAAAAAAAAAGATGAAATATGTATGAGGAACTAGTAGAGAGCCAAATATGTAAGCTGAGGAACTTCAAAGTGAATATAGTTCCAATATCAGAAATTAATCTGAAATACATCTATCTATCTATCTATCTATCTGTCTGTCTGTCTGTCTGTCTGTCTGTCTGCATATCTGAATACTACCCAAGGACCTACTCAAAACCCAGGCAATATAACTACAGTATTTCTATCCCAACAACAGCTTATGTGAATGTATATGAAATGTGCCTTGGGTCTTTTCTATTACAATGACTTATGCCAGATTCCTCTGTGCTATTTAAAAAGAAGTTATAGCAGGCATTTTTCAACTGGTTCACAGGAGCTCACATTCATGATGTCCCTCCAACCCTGCCAGCCTCTCTCTCATTCTCCAGGTCCTTTCCTGGACACCCACCCCACTCTGACCGCTGTACTGGAATGTTCCCTTTCTCTTCTCACCCCACCTCTTCCAACCTGCTGGCGGCATCTCTCCTTTTTGCCTCTCTTGCCAACCCATCTGGCTTCTTTACAAAGGAAAAGTTCCTCTTCCTCCTTCAGAGATTTCCCAGATCTTAAGAAAACAAGGCATGGATATCCCTTTGACACCACAAGCCCACACCAGGCTTGATACACCAGAGGTTAACCAAACAGAAAACCCTGTCAGGCCACCTAGAATAATGTGCATAGCCACATGCTATAAAGGCAACACAATATAAAACTCACCTCCAGATTTTTAAAGTACCAATGAGCCATCCCTGATTATAATTTGCAGAGCATCCATTCTGCAGTTTTTTAAGCAGTTTAACTCGCTTTGCTTTTCTTACAGTTTTTCTTCTCTTATGACAAAGTAATACATGCTCATTTAATTTAGAAAGTTAGAAACCCCATGGATCAGTTAAAAAAAAGGAAGAGGTCACTGAAAATCTCAAGATACACTGTCAACACTCTAACTGGGGAATGTTCCAGTTTTATCTAGATCTTGATGTCAACATCGACCCTACGTCTCTTTTCCATTCCTTACGTTCTATGAGCCTATAAATCGATCCTTCTAGAAGAATGTTTCAGATGCTCTACAAAACCATCAGATTACTTTCCTAAGAACCATTTTATTATCTCCTCCAGTTTTACAACACGAGCAGCTCCCAGTGTGCACAGAATCGAATGCCACCGTCTTTGCCTGGAATCCAAGGCTCCTATGCTCTCCCAACACCTCCATCGTGGACCCTCCTCTCCATCCAGCCCAACTCCTCACCCACCCAGACACGTCCGTTCGTTTCCATCCCAGCCCTCCAGCCATCTCTTTACCTCTGAAAGGCTCTCTTCTTTTTCCATCTGACCTAAACCTCATTATTCTTTCAAGTTCTATTCTTGGGAAGACCTTGTATGGTTGGTGGTATTTGTAAAATGGTGGTTAAGAGCATACACTGAGTCAGATTTCCTTGGTTCGATCCTGCCTCCACTACTTACTGGCTCTGTGACCATGAACACGTTATTTAACTTCACTGTGCTCAGTTTCCTCATCTGAGGCAGGGAGATTAATCGTCCTTACCTTCCAGGGTTGTTATGAGAAGTTAGTTAATAAATGTACAAGATCCTGGAAAGATGCTGGCACAGAATACGTGCTCACAAATTTTAGGTGCTTTTGGGGTTGCCCTAGTACACCCCGATCTAAGCGTCTTCTCACTCTGCACTTGATCCCTTTATCGCTATATGCGTGTGTATACACACACACACACACACACACACTGCTTAGTATGTAACCTTTTCAACTTCCTATTATATTTCTCTAGTGAAATGATCCTTCTTAAGCAGGAATCAGGAACACGTCTCACGCTTGCCTGTGTCACTCACAGCCTTCTACATGGCATGATGTGATGCAGACAGCAGTTACAGGTGACCATGTGCAGAATAGAATAGAATTCACATGGGTTGAATTCTTGTCCAAGGGTCCTAACTCCTTGGCCCCCATATCATCTAACTCATGTTAGATTAAGTACAAGTTCCAAGGGTCATTTTGGAACCAGAAGGGACCTTAGAGATCATCTGGTTGAATCCCTCATTTCACAGAGATCCAGTGACTCACCCAAGGTCACAGAGCCAGTAGTCAGAGCTGGGAATGGAATCCTTGGGAAGTCCTGGAAAAGAATCTGCCATGCTTCCCACTGTGCATTGGAAAGGAAGCATGTGTCTATTATTTCAAATACCTAACCAAATCCTGACCAAATGAGTGACGTAGAGGAAGTGTGCGGTGCTGGCAAAAGATAACTTAGCAGATGTGTGAGCTCCATGTAGAGAACTCATAGAAATAACAAGTAAAGCATTGTTGTCATGTAATTTTGGTGAGGTCAAATTTTAAACCTGGCCCCCATATGATTCTGTGTATAGGGGTTATTTATGTGAACAACTTCCGTTATTACATTTCTGGTAATTCTAATTCCACAGTGTAGAATAAGCCCATCAGCACTTCTTTGGCAGGAGGTCACATGAAAAAAGATCTTCCAGCTCTGCTGAGCTGAATGCTCATGGCCACGCCTTCAGGGAAGAATAGGCCCAGGAAGAGGAGAGACCGGAGACAATGGAGCAAGCCTCCACCACCCTTGTCAGGAAAACAAGCTGTGGGTTACTAATGGGCTGGCATTCGGCCACAATGAGCCCATTGTGGCCAAGTTATAATAGTGAATGCAGAGGCTGTGGGCCGACCTCATTCGTACCTGGCACAGTGGATTCACAGCCCAGAGAGTGATGCACCAAATCTCCCACCTTGTCAATGTATTCAAGGGACCCACTCATCCTGAGGCCACTCGGATGGCATATCTTCTGAGCAAACATCAGAAACGTAAGAAATAGACAGCTTTCTTGGTGTAAAGACTAGAGGGGTCTTGGGAATTAAGTTCAAGTCTAATTTACTTTCACTAAAAGCTGTGCAAACTTGAGAAAGCCCCTAGCCTCTGGTGGGGGGGGGTCTAACCTAATCCCTTATAAAATGCAGGGTCCAGGCCAGATCGGTGGTCCCCAAGCTGGCTGCGTGGCATCGGCCCTTGGGGAGGTCTATGCTCTTCTCCTTGGCTCTTCTTTCTGCATCTCCTCATCTTATCTTCAAAGGCCTGGGCTCCTGCAGTTAGGTAACCGATCACTCAGTGAATCAACCTGCCTGTCCAGCCCATGCTGACAGCTGCCTTCTCTCCTCCCGTCGTCCCCGCACACTCACACTTGACCACAGGCTGTAACTGTATCTGGTATGTATGTCATTTATTCCACTAGTTCATAAGTTGCTTGTGGTCAGGGCCACTTCTGGTTTTCTTTTCACATACACCTTCTTGACTTCGTGGACTGTCTTTATGTGTAAATTAGGCTAACTATAACTCGGCCTATTAATCTCAAGCTGTGACACACCCTGCAGCCACCCCGTCCGCTTTCATACGGATACGTCCTGTCCTCAACCTCTTCCTCCACGATGCCCACCCGCCGGTGCCACACCACAAGCCATTCCGTGAGCCACCCCTGTAAACTAAGTGCACGAGAGCATGTTCTCCTGTATCAGCTTTGGTTGGTACCCAGGGTCCATCACCCCTGCCTTGTCCTAGTGACTAAGTCAAGTTCATAAAGAAGAGCAGGGCTGTTACAGGGAAGGGTGAGCTTGCGCTGTGTGATCTCCCCTCCGCGGCAGGTGGGCCATCGGATGGAAGCTGAGCTCTAAACGGTGGGTGGGGTTACGAGCCCGGCAGTAAGTAGCACGTGCTCTGAAAGGCAGAGTTCAGGGCGAAATTAGGATCCAGTACCAAAGGCAATCTGAACAGAGGATCTGATCACTAAAGCACCAAACAAGAGGAGATAGCAGGATCCTGAGGCCCCAGGGCAGAGCGAACAGGTCGGGAACGTGGGATGTACCCGGCAGATTCCCAAGGGCAGCAACTTCCCGCCTGCCTCTGTGGGTGGTTGTCTCTGTTAAGGCAGCCAAGCCCAGAGACTAGAGGCCAAGCTCTGACATCTTAGTTTTGCTGTTTTCTTTCTTTTCCTTATAAAGTACCATCCTCTACAGCTGTATAGCAGGGGACATAAAACTTCCCATATCTTATCCTTTATTCCTCTTTGCTTGCCTCCTCCTCTGACATACCTTATAAAATGGTTTTATTTACATTTTGCCCATTTAGATACTTGGCAGAAAATTATCATGCTACGGCAACTTCCATTTTCACTTTTGCGTGTTAAACCCTAGACCTCACTCACATCTATACACGTTTTTTAAGGCAGGGTTTCACTCGTAAAATACATGCAATCACTTCATGGTATACTGTAAACAGTGTTGCATTTTGCAACAGTCTCCAAAATTACCATCACATATAATTTGTGGTATTCCTGTAGTGTTTTCGGTTTGATGCATTAACTTGACTTTACGATCATCATCTTACTGTATTTTAATGCAGTGCAGCACATCTGGGATAATCAAACCTGGACTTAACCAGAACGCTCAAGAAATTGAATGTTTTGGTTTCTTTTAAAATAAGATCAGAAAACATTTCCCCCCCAAACTGAATAATGTACTTCAACCCATTTCCCCACCTTGATGACTAGTAGACTGAGGACAGCTGGAGCATCACAGGACCACGCGTCTGGATACGAGTACGCACTCCATGGCATCATGGACGTCTAGAGTTTGCATGAGATTGAAAAAACTCACCTTTATTGAGATGGCTTAGTGCGTGTGCCAATGCTTTACTTGCATGACCTCATTCTATCCTGACAACTACAAGCCTGGTTCTACAATTGCTCCCCCTCCCACCACTCATGTCTGGATGGAACAGGCCGTGTTTTTCTGCAACCTGAACACTGTCGGAACATCTAGTACACCTGGCGCTGGTGCCACTGAGTCTGGGAAGAGGGAGCTCGACCTTCAGGGCAGGATAAGTCATTTATTTTGAACCCCACTGTTTTCTGGGGGTAGACATCCATCTGAAGGTAAATATCAGGGTTTGGCTGAAGCGGTAGACTTTCAATCTCCCACAGCAAATTGGACCCAAAGGGCCCCTCCAGGTAAGTAGGAGAGCAGAGGGAGGGTGCCAAGATTTTCACGGGACCTCATCATCTTTGTCTGTCCTGCTCAGAAAATGAAGTGAAACGAGCTTTGAAGGAAAGTGAGTTTGAATTAAAAAGACACCTGCACAACAATATGAACGTACACACTGCCCCTGAACGGTACACTTAAAAATGGTTAAAGTGGTAGAGTTTGTGTTTACCAAACATAAACATCAAATTATGTTTGGCAAATGTAGAATAATAAAATTAAATAAATTGAAGGAAAAAACCAAACTAAAATAAAATAAATTGAAGGAAAAAAAATAAAGACCTCTTCCTTAGTACAGCACCGGAGTACGAAGGACAGTATTTACCAAAGTCTGTGCAGATTCTTTCTTGACAGTGGGATTTTTCTGTTTACAAACACTTCCTAACATCGTTCTCTTTCTCTTTTGAAATACCCCCAGACCACCCCTCCCGGAGGCAGGACTAGACTGGCCCGGAGCCCACTGTCTGCTTCCTCGGCCCACCCTCCCTTTGTGCTGTCTGTGGGTGGATAAACCATTGCCAACTGCAGCCAAACGGACACCCAGATGCCCTCCCTTCTCTCTAGAAGCTATTTATTGTTTTCAGAGGAACCAGCCGTCAAAGAGATCTCCTGTGCGCCTCCTCCGAACTTCCAGCTCTTGATTGAAAAATGCTAACATCCGACCAGACACCACAGAAACATCCTGAAAGACGACGCCTGGACCTGATTTTCCAGAGAGCAGCCCGGGCTGTCTTTATGAGCACATCAGCCAGCTTGTTCTCACTGCTGTGACACTGCTGACTGTCTAGCTTAAATCTCCAGCACCTCCCTGTTCTTACCCAGCACTGATTTATACTTCAGCCGTCATCCAGGCCGCTGATTCTAAGTTGCTTCTTCTTTTCTTCCTTGGCTCAATATCGCGTCAAGAATTCCCCTGCTCTAAACTCTGCGAGTGTGTTCTGCTGAGACTGAAGAAGCAAAATGTTTCCAGAGAAGATGGAAATGGATGGTGCTGATCGCTCAACCAGAGGTTTGATCATATAGTCCAGAACATTCTTCTATGAATGTTTTTTATGCTATCAACAAAATGAAAGCAAAAATGAAAAAATATATATATATGGTGAAAAAAATGTTAGGTCCAAGGATGTGTCTAGACCCCAGTTTGAGGAAAACAGGTACAGGGTGTTTGGAGGGAGATTGGGTCCACCTGAGGCTGGGAAGTGATGCTGTCTTTTCCTAAAGACGGTGAGGAGTAGTAGCCCTCACACTGTGCAGTGTAGCCCTCTGTACTTCCTAAGTGTGTCATTTATAAAGGCTTTAAGTCAACGGCTCACAAGCGCCCTTAGATTTCACTCTAAATTCCTCAGTATGGCTGACAAGGCCCTCCCTGGTCTGACTCCCGCTAACCTTCCAGCATCCTCTCTCCTTCCTCACCTCCTTTCTCCTCCCCTGCCCAGAGCTACCCTGTTTCCCCACTCCACACCCTCAGTGCTCCAGGGGCTGTACTCTTTCTCAGCTAGAGGAAGCTCCTCGTGCTGGTCCCTCCTTCTGGAACTTTCTGATATTCCTTTCCTAGCCCTTTCGCTACCTGGTTAACTCTCAGCTCTCACATATCAACCTGAGTTTTTTCCTCCTGGATCCTGTACTTCTGCTAGCAAGGCACTCACACAGCTGCATATTGAAATTGCTTATTTAATAGTCTGTCTTCTCATAAAAGTAAAAGCTCTGTGGGTATAGCGGTTGTATCTATCTTGCTCACTATCATATCTCCAGCTTCTACCTAGCACAGGACCTTGAACATCATAGATGCAAAAAAAAAATAAAAAATTGTTGGAAGAGAGGAACAGAATTAATTAAGGGAGGACAGAGGTGGAAGGACGGATGAAAAGCAGGAGAGCAGGAAGGGGTGAGGCAGAAGAGTCAGAAAACAGAGCAAAATGGTAACAACTATTGTCAAAAAAACCCCTGCTGTTTCTGATCTCAAAAGAGAGTGGAGATCTATGTGATTGGGATGGACTGAGTCAGGAATTAAAATCTGAATCAGTTTCAGCACCTGGAAATGCAGAATCTTCAGCACGTTCCTCAAACTCAGATGGACTTAGAGCTGTCAATGCATTTATCCTGGTGTGGGCATATAATTACAAATGCCCACCCTTCTTTTTATTTGTTTGTTGGAAAACTGAATTCTTTATTGTTTAAGATATAACTTGAAACTGTGACTGCTGAGTTGCCTAAAAGGATGAAAGAACTTGTGTGAAAGCACAAAGTGTGCAATTATTTTAACCAATCGGTCCACATTTGAGATGTTTCTTTTACTGGTGAAAGGAAGACAATTGTAGCACAGCTCAACGCTGCCATCTAGTGGACCTTCCAGTGACCTGGGTTTGCCAGTCCTAAGGAATCACTGCAGAATAGGAGACCCAGAGGAACACACATCCATCCTCTGGGGGGATCAAAGTCCGCCTTTTAGGATGAGGCATGATTTGTGGTTCCCTGACAGAGTTCTCCTTTCTAAATAGCCCAGTGTAATGTTTTAACATTCTGATATCCAAAAAGTTATCCTAAATCAATGTGAAATTTCAATCACTTTCAATTCGAAGCTATCCCAGCAAGAAATCAATGCACCACTCTGAAAAAGTGTATCCTTTTCGTTTCTGTTTTGAATCTTAACTTTGTAAATCAGATGTGTTAGTCTAGTACCCAAAGAGCTAAAAAAGGAAGGGAGGGAGGGAGGAAGGGAGGGAGGGAGGGTGGAAGAAAAAGAAAAGTAGAGAACAAATCCATCTCCTCTGAAGCTACTACTTCATTAAACCACGAGTGTCCTTCGGTCTAAGTGCCTACCACCAGACGTGCCTTGGCGCACTTGAGCAGGGCAGCAGTTCAACGTCGGGAACCGAGAGGCCGGGGTTTAGACTCACACTGCCACCCACCACTTTGTTGCTCTGGACCAGCCATCTATCATCTTTGTCTGTTTCCTCATTTGTTACAAAGATGAGGCTTAAGCATGATAACCGCTAAGGTCCCTTTCGGCTCTAAAGTTCGGAGCTTGTTCCCAGAGTTGCAGGTCTCGCGATCACAGGGGCCTGACTTGACACCCCCTCTAGGCTCAGTGTCCGCACACCATTCTCTCACTGAAATACTTGTGGAGGAGTTACAGGGTGCCAGGCCCTGAACTGGCTGCTAGGGAAGCACCAGCAAATAAACAGACACGGCCTTTGCCAAGTTTACAGCCTCGCAAGGGACGCAAACATAAATCAAATGGTCAAGGAAATGGTAACTGCCCCCTGGTGATAAGGGCTGCAGTGAGGATGTGTAACTGGGGCCTAGTGGCAGGGGCTGAGAGCAAGGAAGGCTCCCTGAGGAAGTGACAGGCCTGGATCTTAAGGATGGTAAGCAGCTAATCCAGCGCGTGCATTACAGGCAGAAGGACCCAAATGGGCCAAGGCCCCAAGGGAGGAAGGAGTTTGCACAACTGGGGATCAGAAAAAGTCTGTGGAGCCTGGAGTGTGGACAACAAGGGAGTGAAGTGAAAGGGGAGGGAAGCAGAGGGAAAAGCAGGGGCCAGATTATGCATGGGCTTGTGGGCCGTGTTAGGAGTTTCATCTTTATTCTAAGAGCAACAGAATCGCTCTCCTGAAGGGCTTGAAGTAGGAAAGCAACGTGGCCGGATGCGCTTCTGTGAAAGATCTGACTGCCATGTGGAAGACTGAGGTCAAGTTCAAGATTGGGTACACAAAGGCAAGTTGTGTGATTCCTGCTGTGAGCGAGAGCCTTGGGGGTGATGCTGCTGTGGGCGGGAAGATTCCAGAAATAACGAAACAGTAGCACCATTAGGGCACGGGAACTGGTTGGATGCGGAAGTAAAGGGAAGCGTCCAAGGTGATTCCTAGGCCTCTGGTCAAGGGCAACGGGATGGAATTCATGCTGTTCACTGAACTGAAGGACACAGGAAGATGGCCAGGTGTGGAGAAAGATCAGGAGCTCAGTTATAGGTGGTTATGTTTCAAGGAAGCCTCAGGAAAGATCCAGGCAGGTGAGCAGGCAGTTGGGGACCCAGAGCTCGGAAGAAAACATGCAACCTAATCTATGATAAATGGGGGGATCTGGCAGCACGTGGGGAGAAGAGGCACAGCACCAACTTCGAATGTCTGGAAGAAGAGAGGATGCAGAGCCGGTGAAGGAAACCCCAAGGAGGGGCCCGTGACGTGAAAGAAAATGGGCAGAATATGGCGTTGAGGAAGCCAAGAGGAGGGCATTCTCTTCTGCTGGATGGACATGGTGGGCCAGCCACATGGGGGTTGAAAGGAGGACTCTGGACTGAGCGACCTTGACCTTGGTGATAAAATGCACGTGGAGTCCTCTGCAGGAGTCAGGTGGAGTGGTTGAAGAGTGAACAGGAGAAGAAAGTGGAGACAGTTGTGTAGAGAAAGGCCCCTCCAGGAGGTTTGGCTGCGAAGGTAAGAAGAGCGAGGAGGGTGGCCAGAGGGTACGTGAGGGCCAAGGCGGGCCTTCTTCATCTGGAGGCTTAGGGAAAGGAACTCTTCGAGAAGCGGGGTTGAAGACTCAGAACAAGGAGGCAATAACGGATGTCTTAAGGCTCCTGGAAGGCTTATAAGGATGAGATCCAGGGCACAGATGCAGCTTTGGCCTTCGTCAAGAGGAGAGAGCCTTCCCCACTATAACTGTAAGTGCAGGAAAGGAGGAAATGTGATGAGGACATTAAGGCAATTCTAGGGCTCCAATTTCTCAGTGAATTGCGTGAGAACTGCACTAGCTGGAAGTGAGAGAGATGGAGATCAGAGGTTTAGGAAGAGAGAAAACATGAGCTCACTAGAGAAACAGATTCAGCTTTGCCAGGCACGTATGAGGGGACCACAGACTCACGGCACCCGTCGGGCCAGCTGTGCGGTTTCCTCCAGCTGTGCTCTGGGTCCACGTGCCGACAAGGGAAGGGAGGTGAACAGGTTTGTCTGCGGTTGGAAGTTTCCAAGTGGGAGTGAAGGAAAAACAGAGGGCAAAATAACTTACTTAGGATGCACTCAAGGGTTTAGTAGACATGACAGGCTCTGGATTCTAAGATAAAGAGAGAAGCAAAGACAGAGGGGGCAGGGTGGATAAAGAGGGAGAAGGTAGAGGGGGAAAACTGACTAATGACTCCTGAGGTCAACATGCAACAAATGCCCTGAGGTAACCGGGCTGGATCCCAGTGGCTTGGCGTCCTCAATATAAAATATATTCATGCTTTGTCGTTACCTACCCAGGACAGTGCACACATAACAGGACACACATCAGCACTAAGTGTAACAATCTTAATGTTCCAGCATGACTGGAAACCGACCTCTGTCATGCTCACTAAACCCCTGGGGAAACCAAACAATATTTCCTGATTTCTGGTATATGTCCGGCACTGTTCTAGGTGCTAGGAATCTGATGAACCCATCAGATGTGGTATTTACCCTCAACGGGCTTATGCTTTCATGGGAGAAGAGGAACACAGGCCCAGATTTCAAAGAATTGCTCAATTAAATGAAAGTGGGAAAGGGACGTGCAAACTTTCTTGGATCCTCTATATCAGAAGCCATGTTGGCTGTGCACAATTCCCTGATTTATGTGAGTCCTGGTCAGAATGAACTGTCCACAAAGATCACTTGGATTATTGTACTTGAGAAATATGCACTGCCTAGTAACAATTAGGTTCAATTTATTGAACATTTACCATCGGCCAGACAGCATTTACCAAAGATAATATTATTTCCATATTCCAGACAAGGAGACTGGGTTCGAGGGTAATTATTCATCAAAGACCTACTTTGCAGGTTAGGATTCCAACCTAGCTGTGCCTCAGCCTAACCTCTCTGTTCCATAATATGCTCCCTCTTCTGGTCAGAAGATTACACGTGGACAAACGTGGTAGCATACAAACTTAGTTCCAGAAAGCTACCCGGATTGGTTAACATGACCAGGCTTTCAGAACCCCATCAGCACACTGGAAAGAACTCATTCCACGGGAAAAGAAAACACAGGATGAATACCTCTCTATCCAAAGGCACCACATTCTGGGAAAGATGTCAAGAACCAATTAGTCGAATCTCTGGTGTCAAAGAAATTGTGATTTTTGTTGTTGTTGTTTGATATAGAATTATGACTAGATCTTTTTTCACATTTTTCCATAAAGTCCTTGGGGCCCCACATCTGTCTTTACTTTCTTATAAAGCCCTAACTGTGCTTTGAAATAAATCCTATTTAATGCTAAGTCAAAACAGTTTTTTTCAGCTCCAGGATATTTCTCTTCGATTCAGATTCATATTTACTTCACTTTGAGTCCTTAAGATATTTTCAAACAGATTCTGGCTAATATAACTTTGAAAATACTCCTAGAAAATATGAAATATTCAAGGGCTAAATCATCTAGGTTTAGGATAGTTTGTGTAAGTCAAAGACTGACTGTTCAGAATAAGTTAAATCAGCTCAATTCTCATTTAAAAAAAAAAGTGTGTAAATTTGACTTCGGTAAATTAAGTCATTTAAAAGGATAACAGTAGTAAATCTTGCCAGATTTGTTCCAAGCAATAGCTACACACACGTATACACATACACACGTCAAGTATGGAGATGAAAATGGGAAAAACTATCATATTCTCTCACCTTCCACTCCTCATCCAACCCAATAATGCTTCAGCAAAAAACTATACACTGTCACATCACATGAAGCCAGAAGGGTATCTTCAGAATAAAACGTAAAAGATGACTTAATACAAGAGGTTAGATAGACAGAGAGATATTTCTTATATGCATATATTATTTATTCTCCAAGGTATGTGTGAGCAAGAAGGGGAAGATTGTTATTCAGTTATTCAGTAGATAAAGCTAAATGTGAAGCATTCAGCTAAATCCTGGTGAAAAATACAGATTAAAAAAAAAAAAGGAGTTGCAAGTATGTAGAGTGCTCAAAAAAGGATGCACCAGGGGCCATGAGGATGCAAATCTAGGGAGGCCTGACACGAGCTTCCCAGAGAAAGTGACCCTGAGGCTGAAGTCAGCCAGGTGAAGAGGGGCCCAGAGACCATGAAAGCAGCAAGTTTTGAGGCGCCAAGAGCTTGGTGCATTTGACGATGTCACAGGAACCCAGGCCAATGAAAGCAGACACACTAATCTAGACACCAGGGGTGATCAGGGAGAGTCTCAAAGAGTCGCATGAGGACGTTGAACTTCCTTACCAATGGAGACCCACTGAGTGTTAAGCAGGGGATTGACACAATCAGACCTGCATTTTTTAAGCGTCATTCTAGCTTCATTGAGGAGGATGGAGGAGGACAAGCCTGGGTGTGGTTACTGCAGTACTGGTGGTGATGAGGGGTAACGTGCCTGGGACTGGTGTAGCAACACCAGTGATGGAAAGAGGACAGGTTTATGGCTCTTAAGAAAGTTGAAGTATTTCAAGTATCTTCTCTGACCACAACGGCATGAAACTAGAAATCAACAACAGGAAAATAAATGAGAAAAAAACGATTACCTGGAGGCTAAACAACATGCTACTAAAAAAACAATGGGTCAACAAGGAAATCAAAAAGGAAATTAAAAAATACCTTGAGACATGGGACTTCCCTGGTGGTCCAGTGATAAAGAATACGCCTTACAGTGCAGGGGACACAGGTTCAATCCCTTGTCAGGGAACTAAGATCCCACATGCTGTGGGGCAACTAAGCCCACGTGCCACAACTACTGAGCTCACGCGCCTCAACTAGA
Organism: Balaenoptera acutorostrata; assembly: GCF_949987535.1. Classification (NCBI taxonomy): domain Eukaryota; kingdom Metazoa; phylum Chordata; class Mammalia; order Artiodactyla; family Balaenopteridae; genus Balaenoptera; species Balaenoptera acutorostrata. The sequence continues at coordinate 21,966,971 of NC_080084.1, read as the reverse complement.
GAGCCCACGTGCCACAAACTACAGAGTCCATGCACTCTGGAACCCGCATGCCACAACTGCAGAGCCCACATGCCCTGGAGCCTGCTTGCCACACCTAGAGAAGAGAAAAACCTGCATGCCACAACTAGAGAGAAGCCCACGTGCTGCAACGAAGAGCCCTCAAACCTCAAAGAAAGATCTCGCGTGCCACAACTAAGACCCAGCACAGCCAAAAATAAATTAAATAAATAAATAAATAATAAAATAAATCTTAAAAAAAAATCTATGGATGCAGCAAAAGCAGTTCTTAGAGGGAAGTTCACAGTGATACAGGCCTGCAAAAAACAAGAAAAATCTCAAATAAACAACCTAACCTACCACTTAAAAGAGTTAGAAAAAGAACAAACAAAACCTAAAGTCAGCAGAAGGAAAGAAATAATAAAGAGCAGGGAGGAAATAAACAAAATAGAGATTAAAAAAACAATAGAAAAAAATCAATAAAAACAAGAGCTGGTTTTCTGAAAGGGTAAACAAAATTGACAAACCTCTGGCCAGGCTCACCAAGAAGAAAAGAGAGAGAACCCAAATAAACAAAATCAGAAATGAAAAAGGAGAAATCTCAAATGATACTGCAGAAATACAAAAAAACTTAAGAGAATACTATGAACAATTATATATATGCCAACAAATTTGACAACCTAGAAGAAATGGACAACTTCCTAGAAATATACAGCCCACCAAAATTTAATCAAGAAGAAATAGATAATTTGAACAGAGCAATCACTGTAAGTGAAATGGAATGTGTAATAATAAAAAAAAAAACTCCCTACATACAAAAATCCAGGACTAGATGGCTTCACAGGTGAATTCTACAAAAAATACAAAAAAATAAAAAATACAAAGAACTTATCCCAATTCTTCTCAAACTCTTCCAAAAGACTGAAGAGGATGGAATACTCCCAAAGACATTTTATGAAGCCATCATCACCCTGATACCAAAACCAGATAAAGATACCACCAAAAAAGAAAATTACAGGTCAATATCGTTGATGAATATAGATGCAAAAATTTTCAACAAAATATTAGCAAATCAAATCCAACAGCACATAGAAAAGATCATACATCACAACCAAGTGGGATTCATCCCAAGTTCACAAGGATGGTTCAACATACACAAATCAATCGATGTAATACACCATATTAACAAAAGAAAAGTCAAAAACCACATGATTGTCTCAATAGATGCAGAAAAACCATTTGACAAAATTCAACATCTATTCTTGATAAAAAAGAAATCTCTCACCAAAGTGGGTATAGAGGGAACATATCTCAACATAATAAAAGCCATTTATGACAAACCCACAGCCAATATAATACTCAATGGTGAAAAGCTGAAAGCCTTCCTGCTAAAATCTGGAACAAGACAAGGATGCCCACTCTCACCACTTCTATTCAACACAACAATCAGACAAGAAAAAGAAATAAAAGTTATCCAAATTGGAAGGGAAGAGGTAAAATTGTCACCATATGCAGATGACATGATACTATACACAGAAAAACCTAAGGACTCCACACAAAAACTGCTAGACCTAATAAATGAATTCAGCAAAGTATTAGGATACAAGATTAACATTCGGAAATTGGTTGCATTTCTTTACACTAACTATGAAATATCAGAAAGGGAATGTAAAAAACAATACCTTTTAAAATCACACACACACAAAAATAAAATATCTAGGAATAAACCTGACCAAGGAGGTGAAAGACTTATACACTGAGAACTATAAGACATTAATAAAGGAAATTAAAGAGGATTCAAAGAAATGGAAAGATATCCCATTCTCTTGGATTGGAAGAATTGATATTGTTAAAATAGCAATACTACCCAAAGAAATCTACAGATTTAATGCGATCCCCATCAAATTACCCATGCATTTTTCACAGAACTAGAACAAATAATCCAAAAATTTATATGGAATCATAAAAGATCCAGAATTGACAAAACAATCCTAAGGGAAAAAACAAAGCAGGAGGCATAAGTCTCCCAGACTTCAGACAATACTACAAAGCTACAGTAATCAAAACAGTGTGGTACTGGTATAAAAACAGACATACAGATCAATGGAAAAGAATAGAGAGCCCAGAAAAAAACCCACACACGTATGGTCAATTAATCTTCAGCAAAGGAGGCAAGAGTATAAAATGGGAAAAAGATAGTCTCTTCAGCAAGTGGTGCTGGGAAAGTTGGACAGTTGCATGTATATCAATTAAGTTAGAACACACCTTCACACCATGCAGAAAAATAAACTCAAAATGGCATAAACACTTAAACATAAGATGACACCATAAAACTCCTAGAAGAGAGCATAGGCAAAACATTCTCTGATATAAATTGTACAAATGTTTTCTTAGGTCAGCCTCCCAAGGCAATAGAAATAAAAAGAACAAACGGGACCTAATCAAACTTATGAGCTTTTGCACAGCAAAGGAAATCATAAAAAAAAAAAAAAAAGAAAGAAAAGCCAACCTACGGAATGGGAGAAAATATTTGCAAATGATGTGACTGACAAGGGCTTAATCTCCAAAATATACAAGCAGGTCACACAACTCAACAGCAAAAAAACCAAACAACCCAATTGAAAAATGGGCAGAAGACAGTAGACATTTCTCCAAAGAAGACATACAGATGGCCAGTAGGCACATGAAAAGATGCTCAACATCACTAATTATTAGGGAAATGCAAATCAAAACTACAATGGGCATGAACTTATATATACTACCAAATGTAAAACAGACAGCTAGTGGGAAGCAGCCGCATAGCACAGGGAGATCAGCTCAGTGCTTTGTGACCACCTAGAGGGGTGGGATAGGGAGGGTGGGAGGGAGATGCAAGAGAGAGGAGATATGGGGATATGTGTATATGTATAGCTGATTCACTTTGTTATAAAGCAGAAACTAAAAACACCATTGTAAAGCAATTATACTCCAATAAAGATGTTAAAAAAAAAAAAACTACAATGGGGTATCACCTCACACCAGTCAGAATGGCTATCATTAAAAAGTCTACAAATAACAAATGCTGGAGGGTGCGTGGAGAAAAGGGAACCCTCCTACACTGTTCGTGGGAATGTTAGTGCAGCCACTATGGAAAACAGTATGGAGGTTCCTCAGAAAACTAAAAATAGAATTACCATATGATCCAGCAATCCCACTCCAGGGCATGTACCCGGAAAAAACTACAATTCAAAAAGATACATCCACCCCTATGTTCATAGCAGCACTGTTCACAATAGTCAAAACATGGAAACAACCTAAACACTCATCAACAGATGAATGGATAAAGAAGATGTGGTACGTACATACAATGGAATACTACTCAGCCATAAAAAAATGAAATAATGCCATTTGCAGCAACATGGATGCAACTAGAGATCATCATACTAAGTGAAGTAAGTCAGAAAGAGAAAGACAAATACCATATGATATCACTTATATGTGGAATCTAAAATATGGCACAAACGAACCTATCTACAAAACAAACAGACTCACAGACATAGAGATCAGACTTAGGGTTGCCAAGAGGGAGGGGGGAGAGAGAGGGATGCACTGGGAGTGTGGGGTTGGTAGGTGCAAACTATTACGTTTAGAATGGATAAACAACAAGGTCCTACTGTACAGCACAGGAAACTATATCCAATCTCTTGGGATAAACCATAATGGAAAAGAATTTTTAAAAAGAATGTCTCTATGTGTATAACTGAGTCAATCTGCTGTACAGCAGAGAGTGGCACAACCTTGTAAATCAACTCTACTTCAATAAAAATGGAAGGAAGGAAGGGAGGAAGGGAAGTTGAAGTGACTGAACTTGGTGACCGACTGGATGTGGGGAGTGAGGGAGAGAGGGAGAAGGCAAGAATGCTCCCGGTTTTCAGGCTGAGCAGCTGAGTGGATGGTGGTGTCCTTGAGGGAGATGAAGATCCAAGGAGGTGGAGTGTGCGTGGAAATATGACTCTCTTTTGAACATGCAGCATTTGGGCTGGATGTCTGAGATCCACGTTCTTTCTCCTCCCCGTTCCAATCATCCCAAACAGACCATCTCCTCTGTTTCTCTATCTTGAATCATATGCAGAATATCCTGACCTTTCATATGAAGAAAGGTCTAGAAAGAATCTTAGGAAGCACATAGACCAATCGCCTTCATTCTTTGCCAGAGGAAACTGAGGGAGGGAGTTTAGGGGGCTTCCCCAAAGATACGCAGGAAAACACCCCCTAACGCCATAGGCCCTTTCTGGCACCCTCTAAAAGATGCTCTGCTTTCTTGCCTTTCATAGTTTACATAATCATCATCTTAACCACTTTTCCTGAAGGTACTCATTCAGACATGAGGAATCTTTAGCCTTCTTACCAACGGATGCCTCTGAATATAAAAGCCATATACTTGGAAAAGTAAAAATAAATCCAGAAGAAGTTGAAAAGGTCAAAAGCAATTCATCTCTGGTCAAGTTGCTCATAGGAATCTCCCATTAGTCAGTTTTCATTACAATTACTTAAAAAATGACATAAAGCATTGAGTCCATTATTTTTTACAGTATGAATTCTTAAATCTCTACCTCTATACATCACAGTTTTAATTATGTCATACGGCTTCAACAGTTCACTGTTTAAACAATGTTGGTAGGATTTGCAATAATTTTTTTTAACTGCGTGAAGCAATAAAACCAATGGCTTTTGCTCAATGAGCTTCCATTTTTATAATCTGCTAAAGTAAAATGGTAGATGTCAGACACAATGTGATATTAAGCAAGGGTATGAAACCAAATCCTTGACCCAACACAAGTAAAAGAAAAGGCTTACCTGAGGCGGGTGTCCTTTAAGGTGTCAAGGTATGCGGGGTAGCTCCATCTGATTTTATTCCCTTTACATCGAAGCTCTAGAGTTTGCCCTGCCATCAGGCTCAGGGTTGCAGCGGGTTTCTGAAGGCGACCTTTATCCATCATTTGCATCATTATAGACTGTGTCTTTGGTGTTGAATCAGCGGAGTGTCTGTCCTTTATTTTATGTATTTTGGGTTTCACCTTTTTGTTGGTAGGCTTGATTCTGTTCTCTCCGGGCTCCTTTGGATGCTTGTTCTTGGGAGGATGTTGACCAGCAACTGGTACAAACATGAAGAGAGAACAATGGGCTTTGGTGGTTAACATACCCAGAGTCTTCAACCCCTGAAACAGATCGTTTTTAATATCCCTCTCCTCCTATGTCAAAGTTATTTTCAGGAATAATCATTATTTTCTTGGTTCATTCTTTAGCTTTAAACCAATTAGTAACTGAAAGGGAATCAATTTCAGCTTCCAAGATTTTGTTCAAACTCAGCAAAATATCTCACGTATGAGCTAACGTTCGCACTTCCCAAACAAAACAACTTTTTCTTGTGGTTCACACTCAGTCTCACCAGCTCTAAGGTGGTACCCAGAATGGTGGACCTGAAGCCTCTCAAGGTCTGTTTCTGGTCCTTGCCATCTCAGTGCTGTCATTGTTCATTTTGAACCAATTGCTTAAACCCAGGAATATGTAGTCCCCAGGGAGTGGAGACACAGACTACACTGTAAGCACACTCAGAAGATTTCAAACCATCACAAACTTTCTCCCAGATGAGTACGTACTGTGGCACCTGTGTGTGTCAGGGCGGACAACATCCATGGAAGAAATAAGTACTAACCCTGTGTTCATTTAAAGCATACATATACATTATTAAAACTCAATGGTAACTTTAGCAAAGGTTTAGAATTTAGCCAACAAAATACATTGGGGGAGGAGTATTTTATCACCAACATTGTTGAGAATTGCTGGCAAATGGTGGTAAGAACTGACGACCTTTAAGTCCATTTTCTTACTGCTGTTTTTCCCTTCTCTACAGACAATGCTGCCCTGCCCTTGGAATACCTCTGGGTTCCAGGAATCTCAGCTGTCCACCCAGCCCACATGGCCATGTGCTGTGTCCACCCAGCAAAGAGGAGGAGACTTGGCAATTCATTTGCTCCACTGTCTGCATCAGCTCCAAGGTGACCTTGATATAAGCCCACAGAATTATAAAACGTCCAGACTTACAGGATCCTGAGAGATCATTTAAGGTCCTCATGTTATACATTTTAAAAAATAATAAAGGAGGCCTTAAAAGTTAAATTGCACAAAACTGGCTAGTGACAGGATGTGAAAGTAAAACTCAGGTCTCCTGACCCCCATTTCACTACATGCAGATCAACAGCCTGCAGATATTTTGAATAGATAACTACACAAGTCTTGGCCAGTTGAGGGAATTACAGGGCATTTGTATAAAATGGGGAAATGTGATAAATCAGGAGAAAATTTTTTTCCCTCTTTGATGTTCGTATTTATTTACCTAATGTTACCTTGGTGTATAAAGGGCTCCGGTGGTCAAGAGTACAGAGACACTGAAATTGGGATCAAGAGACAGAAAAAGGCAAGTGTCGCAAGCTCTTACACCAGCAGCCCAGGCTGGTGACAAAATGAGGTGAGCCAGGTGGGCCTGCAGAGGCCACGCCCTCCCGAAGGGACAGCTGCCTGGAGCGAGCGAGTGTCCAGGGTTACAGGATCTGATTTCTCACAGGATGGCAGAAATGCAGGTTTCCTGATTTATAAATGTTAGAAGCTTGATTTTTTAGAAACTTCAGGTCTGAATCTCTGAGGTGAGGAGTCAGGCGGTGGTTTTCCTACGAGGGATGGGGATGACCCAGGAGGGGACGGGAGAGGGACTGCCAGGACCGTCTGTCTTGATCTGGGCTGTTCACATGGTGTGTGTGCAGTTGGCGAGCGTTTCATGGAGCCATAGTCTGATGATTTGTACCAAAAACTCAGCTGACGTGGACTCAACTGTGTAATGATGAACTTGGCTTCTTTTGCGTGTTGCGCTTTGAAACAGGAGCCATTTGGCCTCCACTCTTGGTTCAGCCCTGCCCAGACTCTGGAACCAATCCCACTGTGAGCTCAGTATCAACACCAGGTCCTTGGCGCGCGGCCTTCTTTGGGTGTGGCTGTGTCGCTCCTGAGCCCCGCGAGCCTTTGCATGACTCCAGGTCCATTTGTGACCTCTCCTTTCCCGGGGTCTGAGTCTCTTCTTATCTCCCATCCTTCCTCTACTCTGGTTCCTCTGGGTCACGGGCCCTGCTGAGCTTTCTCAGTCCTTCCAGGGAGCAGGGCTGTGCCCTTGAGCCCTAGTCTCCAAGGCAAGTCCCAATACCTGCTGTTTGTCAAGACTTCCCCAGACCCTGCACATTTGGTTTATTTACGCCCAGGGTTCTAATGACAGATGGGGGCGGGCAGGGGTGCCCATGCACACATTTCCGCAACCTCCCAGAAGGAAAAGCAGTGTAATCGTTGGGAACATATTAGACCCACAGAAATATTCTAATCCAGCAACATCAATTGTGAAGCATGAGCCTCATTGTTACAACAGGTAAAAGTCACTGTCTTTTTCTTAAGGCAGAAATTAAAAGCCTACCATGATGCTGTCCAAGTCATCTGTGCCCTGCAAGCATTTCGGTCAAACTATGCCTGTGAGAGTCATGGACCTCTGGATTGATGTCTAATTTGGTGTTTTTTCTTCATCATCAACAGGAATTCAGGCTATTGGAAATGACAACAACTGTTTGTAAATCCCAGGGAATTTAGGCAGCCCACGCAGTTTGCCTGATTCTAAGCTCTCAGATCCCGTGTGGCAATGCCACTCAGGAATATTCGATTAACTAGTTATGGATTTAACGCCTTCCAATATGTGTTATCATCCCTGAGAAATCATTTGACCTTTTGACCAAATAGGCCCATCAGTCGGTCCAGCTGCCTGACCATGGAACTGGTCCATGGTTTGACAGTGATGACACGAAGTTCAAGGAGCCAGACCAGCGGTCCCACGGGCAAGTCCTAGGACTGAGCGACTCCCAAATCCCATGTCTATCTTTTTAAAAGAATGACTCTTCGGGCTAACTAAGTAAATTAGTTATTTTCCAAAGGCCTAAAAAAATACAAGAGTTTACAATGTAGATATACCAAAGTGAAAGCCCGTTACCATTGCAGTTTTGAGATTACGGCACAGCATATTTTATAGAGAAATAAATGATAAAATTCACAAACCATTGCATGTCGTTACAGACTTTAGGTCCTGAAGTCATTGTTGACTTACTAACTGTGTGACCTTGGGAAGTTACCCTCTCTCTTACTTTCCTCATCTGTAGATTGAGAATTATATGGTAATAATGACTATCTCATGGATTGCTGTGGGGATTAAACGAGTTAATATGTTTAAAATGCTGGGACCAGTGTCTGATCCACAGTAAGTAAGCGCGAGCGAGGTGCTGCTTGTTTTTGGGGTTGTCTTGTCATGTCTCAGGGTGATCTCCATGATCAACTCGTGATGGAGGTAAAGCAGCTCATTATCTTTCCTAATTTACAGGTGGAAAATTGAGACCACAGATGCCAAGTAGCTCACCCAAGGTTACTGAGGCGGCAGTGAAAAACCAGATCTAGAGTCTTTTCTGGTTCGTCTTGCTGCTTTCAATTCACTCAAGATCAGCATTTCACTTTATTTGCATGAATCTCAGGCACAGCACCATTATCTAAGTGGTTTCTTTGTTTGGTAGGTCACGGGCTTTGACAAGGAGTTCCAAGTCAAACAGAACTTGATGCCCGGGATGAGGGCACAACCTTCCTGGAAGGGCTGGAGATGCTTTTCCAAGGCATACATTACAATCCCCCAGTGAAGAGATGCTGGTCAAAAAACATCTCCAAAATGAATGAGTAAATGTTGCACAGCAAGAAGCACATAGGGCAAAGGACTGTAATCCTCCAGCATCCGCTGGGGATCGATTGCAATCAAAGCTTATTCAATAAAGATGACCTGACTAGTAACCTCTCTAATTCTATCAGACTGTGTGGGAGGAGAAAATTCATTAGAAGAATCACCGACAGCTGCTTAGATGCGGACTCCCTGTAAACACAGCCATTCACATCACAGACCTGAAGCTGTTCGCTTTTCTCTCTCCATGGGCAGTTAAGGGGAAAGATCTGACCTGAGAGCAGCATCATCTAAATATCCACACTAGAAATTTGCTGGGTAGCTCAGGGGTTCCCCTAACCAGTTGTATAAACTGGGACACCTCACTCTCGTTTTTCCATTCCTCATGAAACACCCCATAGGAACACATATACTTTTCCAAGAACAAACATGAGAAGTTGAGAAAGCAATGACAGTAGGGAGGTAAAAATGTAGAATGATGAGAGCCTCTTTTCCCTACCCCCTCTGGAAGCCCACTCCAAAATACCCTCAATATCATTGCTTAAAGTATCATTTTCTTAAAAGAGCAACTTCTAAGATTATACTTCTATTTCAGGATAAAGACCTTAGATTGATACATTTTTTTTTTTTCAAAGCATCCATCAGAACACAGTTCATCACGCTTTTTTTTGAGATGTAATTGACAGCTCAACTAACATATTAGTTTCAGGTGAACAACATAATGATCCCATATTTATATATACTGCAAAATGACCACGCTCTCTTGAAACACTTTATTCACTTGGCTTCCAGGACATGGCACTGTCTCGGTTCTCGGTCCGTTTGGCAGCCTTCCTCATCTTCCTTTCCTGCCTGAGTCCAAAGGGCTGAATCCTCGCAACTCCTCTCCGTCTCTAAGCGGCCTCGCCAGTCCTCTTGGCACTAACAGCATTTATATGCTGAGACCTGCCTTGTTCCTGTCCTCACTTTGCCTCTAAATCCAGATCTGAATATTCTGTTGCTTACTCAGCACTGCCACTTGGAAGGCTAGGAGGCATCTCAAATTGGACGCATCCACACTGAACTCTAGATGCCCTTTCAAATCAGCTCCTTCCCCGGTGTCCCTTTATCAGCAAATGGCAACTCTATTCACCCAGTTGCTCAGAACATAAACCTCTGAGTCACACAGGATTCTCTTCTTTCTTTCCAAAGCCACGTCCAATCCAGCGGCAAACTCTCTTGGCTTTGCCCTCAAAACAGACCCCGAACCCAGGCTCTACTCCCTACAGCCACTGCAACCACTTTCACCTAGACTATTAAAAGAGCTCCCTATGCAGGCTTCTGGCTTCTACCTAAGCACGCCTACCTTTGAAAATATAAATTAGACCATGGGCACTCCTCCGCTGGAGACCGTCCAGTGACTTTCATCTAATTTAAAGTCCGAAGTCTTCCTACACCCGACAGGGCATTGCCAACTCCCGTCTCACTTCTCATGCTCCTTCAGCCACAGTGACCACCAGGACACCTTGAAGCTCATGCCCTTGGCTTCGTGGCTCTTCTTTCAGACAAGCAGCACCTGCTTCCCCCCCCTCAGCTGGCCCCTGACTCTCCTATCCAAACCCCACACACACTGCCCTCAGCAGCCCTCTCCATCCTCTTACCCTATCTTATAGGTTCAGCTGTGTCTCCAAAAATATACATTGAAGTCCTAACCCCTGCAACTGGTGAATGTAACCTTATCTGGAAATAGGATCTTTGCAGACATAATCAAGTTAAGATGAGGTCATTAGGTATGGATACCAAGGGGGAAAGGGGGGGGTGGGATGAATTGGGAGATTGGGATTGACATGTATACACTACTGATACTATGTATAAAATAGATAACTAATGAGAATCTACTGTATAGCACAGGGAACTCTACTCAATGCTCTGTGGTGACCTAAATGGGAAGAAAATCCAAAAAAGGGGGGATATATGTACATGTATAGCTGATTCACTCTGCTGTACAGTAGAAACACTATACTCCAATAAAAATTAAAAAAAAAAAAAGATGGGGTCATTAGGATGGGCTCTAATCCAATAAGCCAGTGTCCTTATACGGAGACCCACACACAGAGGAAAATGCCAGATGAAGACACACACAGAGGGAGAAGATGGCCAAGTGACAACAGAGGCAGAGACTGGGGAGATACAGCTGTAAGCCAAGGAACACTAAGAATCGCTGGCCGCCAGCCAAAGCTAGAAAGAGGCAAGGAGGGATTCGGCCCAGGGTCTCAGCTGCAGCATGGCCCTGCTGACACCTTGATTTGACTTCTATCCGCCAGAACTGTGCGAGAACTAAGAACTTGTAGTATCTTAGTTTGTGCTTGGTTACAGCAGTTCTAGGAAACGAATACATCCTGATTATTGATTTTTCACGCCGCTTCTCAGTTCCTGAAATGCTATCTGTACTTGTTTGTTACCTGTCCTCTCCATTAGACTATGAGCACCGCAAGGGCAGGGCTTTACAACCTTGTTCAGGGGCAGCCGTCAACCCTCAGAACTTCTCTCACTGCTCTGGCTGGCACGCTGCCGGTCTCTCTGTTGCCCCTAAACTTTCCTCTTTTTCAGCTCTAAGGATCAGAGATGATTTTGTATGTCAAACATACAGACCAAGATCCTAAATGCTTCAAAACATTCATTATTTGCATGTGTGAACAATGAGAGTTTTTACAATTTTTTCATTATAAGGTTTTCGGAACTAATTTTTATCCTTTTTCCAACGAATAAACTGAGTCACAATAGTGACACAGAGTACTGGTTAGAGACTCATTTTCAGTGTCACTCCCCTTACCTTCTTAGAGATCAGGCTGTTTGCCCTCACATCATAATGAATCTCTTTAGTTTCCCCAGAAAGGGAACCTTCACAGGACCGAAAATAAGTCCACGTTAGACTGAAGATCAAATTAGTATTGATCAAGGGTCTGGCGTGAGATTGACAAAACAGCAGTAACAAATCAATATTTATACTTCATCATTTGCTCTCAACACTGGGTAAAAATATGTAGATAACAAAAGCTGGTAAGGACCTGTGATGTTGTACACTCTTTTATGTAAAAATAGCAGCACCGTATCAACAAACACAGTGGCATGTATTCCATACACATGCTGAAAATCAGGTGCCGTGAGCCACGTCTGGCTCTAAGTGGCATCTTGGGCCTTTTATTAACTGTTTTTGTACCTCACTTTCATGCCACAAGAGTGGCATGCCCTTCCAACTCCCACTCTTCATGAGAAGAAATAACATTACTTCTAAAAATGTAAAGCATTTTAGAGTGAAGCCAGGCAAACTTTGCTGGGTTAGAGCATATGTACACCCAGTATATGCTTACAGGGAATTCTTTTACTGTTAGAAAGCCTCTCCTAGAAGTGATGAGAAAGATGGATAGGCAGTGGGAGAAGTTGAGTCATGGGCCGGTGTCTGCAGTTCGTGCTTTGGGATGACCCAGGAATGCACCATATTCCGACTTGTTAATCAGAGGCTGGCACTGGATGGGCACCCCACCTAAGCCACTCGCAGTTCCTGGTCCCAGCCAGCCACATAATAACTCAAACCCGAGAAAACATTCTTAATAGGTTTAGAAAAACTTATATACTTTACTGAAGCAGATTCACTTTTCTAATTATGTGTTCAATATTTTATTCACAAATAGTTTATACTATATATTTTACTTTAACTTTTAAAAACAAAGCCACAGTGCTATTATCACATCTAAAATTTATCAATTATTTCGTATAAAATATTCAGTCTGTGTTCAACTTTCTCTGATTGTCTCATAAATCTATACTGTTTGTATAAATTACATTTGACAAACAGATGCTAATGAATTCAGGCAGCTGTTTGTAATCATGGTCTGGGCACACATTAGCTGGGAGAGATTCAGGAGGCAGAGGCCGCCTCCCGAGCCCCTGCGGCAGGCATCTTGGGTGAACTGTGTAACCAAGCGAATGGGCCACTTGAAATTATTTTGTCTGACGGTCTCTTGCCCTATTCAAAAAGTGATACCAAATACTACATTTCCATCACTTCAGCGATCACATACGAGGACTTGCCAGGAGCAATTTAATATTGTATTTTACACCGTGAACTCACGCCAACTGTTCTCTAGGCAAAGAGGACCTGTTCCTCCCCGCCCCTCCCCAGGAGAAGCACTGACTACACTTTATCCAGCAAGGCTCTAGGCTTAAGGAGCCTCACATTCAACTTCAAGTCCCACAACCATTTTGGACTTTGCAAACCAGAATGTGGTCTTTTTCTGGCAAATGCTTCTAGTTTCATGGGAAAGAAGGAAGGAACTGGTCAGGACTGAGTAGTGGATAAAAGATGTGAGCCAGGGGGAGCTGGCTCCAGCGGGAGGTTGCATAACAGCAAAAGCTGCTTTTCAACCAAAACCAGCAAAAACAGTGACGGTAGAGCAGAATTCCAAGGGAGATTTCAGGATACCAGGATGTAACATGCAAAATATACTGCACGAATAACACCAATCGAAAAATAATGGAGCCAACCAAACAGTTAAATGCCAACAGAAATATAGATAATAGACAGAGAAATACAACAATACGCGCACACACACACACGCACAGTAAAGTCTGGCCCTGTGGTTGTGAGTCTACACAACAGGGTGGGCCCAGGACAGGCACACATTCAAAAAAGTTCAGCGGCACAAGGGCCCCCATATGGTGTACAAAAGTCCATGTCCTTCATCTTCTCCCCTCCAATCAGATAAGAAGTGTAACAGCTGTGGGGTTTTGAGTCGTTTGGAGAAGGTTTGATACCCAGAAATATCTGGCCTAAGACTTAGACCAGATAGGCACATCTCGCAGGATTCAAGCCCACGCTGGTTTATGAAACGAATCTAGGACCGCAGATGGGGGAGGAGGACTCTTCGAATCTTGCAAAAGGCTCAGTTTAGGTGGCGCCCGCCCTCACGAGCGGAGACCCGGGGCGAAAGCCGCGCGGAGGTGGCAACGATCCGCCGCCCTGCGCCAACTCCCAGACCGACACGTTGACACTGGGGGCTGGACCAGGGGCTGCCTGGGGTTGTTCCGTTTGCCGGCAGCCGAGAGCTTTCCAGGAGCGCAGGAGCGCTTCTGGTGGGGATCCTAAGGGTCAGAGCAGCTGCCACCGTCCCAGGGGCTCCGAGGGGAGGTGGAGAGAGGGAGGTAAGGAGACCCTCCGGGGGGGGGGGGCAGGTGCACGGAGTAGGGAGCGGCTCCAGGGCTGGGCCTCGGAAGGTCTAAAGTTAGAAGAAGACCTGGAGGACGACGAGGGCTGTTGGGGGGGGGGGGGTCCGGGATCAAGTCAGGGCACAAGCCGGGTAGCCCCCCCACGCAGAGTAACTCACCGTCCTCCAGCGCTTCGTGCACCAGCAAAAGACCCAGCAGCAGCCAGACCTTCATCTTCAGGGCAAGGGGTGGGGCAGAGGTGCGGGGCACAGCAGGTCCGAGGCGCGCGGAAAGCGCCGGGCGAGGGCAGGGGCGCCGGGGGAGGCGGCGGGCGAGGGGCGGGCGCCTGGGACGCCGCAGCTGGAGGATTCGGTTTCATGAGGAAGAACAGATTTGGGGGGAAAGTTTGGGGATTTTTCTCTTTTTTTAAAATTCTGTGTAATGTAACCTCTCCTGCCCCCTGGCGGAGCCGTGAAGCGCTGCGCTTTTTCCTTGCGCCGAGCGCGAGGGCTGAGGGTGAAATGTCAATTATAGCAGTCCCTCATCGAGTTCCCCCAACGCTCGGCGTTTCACGCCATTTACCAACTTCAGGCAGGCCCCGCGCAATCCTGCGGGTACTGATGGGGTCACATTTAACCGTAGCTGTCCAAATGTCACCAGCGCTCTCCCCACCAGCTCAAGTACAGCCATAATGCTCTGTAAAAAGCGCCCCCTAAGTATTTCTCTCCATTCCCAGCAGGTCTCTCACTTGCTCTCACTAACAAGACCACTGCCCTCGGTTGTCCCGGCTCTGCAGCCAGCCCTGTACCTGCTGGACACGGCGTCTCTCTTGCAGCTGAGACGTGAGAGCCCTGGGGCTTCAGCGGGGAAGGAGCTGCTCTGCCTTCAGAGGGGCCCACGGCAGGCCAGCTCCTTCCCCGGTGCCTGGCGGAGGTTTTGGAGAAATTTCTCCTTCCTCTTTTATTCAGAAGTCCCATTGCCCTACATACGACTCAATTAAGCGTTCAGCAGGGACTGTGCCAGAAAACAGATCCAAGTAACAGCATCAGGGGCCCCTCCGGACTCCGAGAATTGACACCTTGGCTTTCGCTCTTGCGCTGGGGCCTGGCGTTCCGTCTACACCTCCTCTGCCTCACTCCACACGCCCCCACGTCCTGCGGGCTCTCCCTGCCGCCTCTGCGTCAAGGCCGCCGCACGTTGCCATCGTCCCTCCCTCCCTGCCCCGCTCACGATGTTACCGTCTGTCATCAGCAACGGGCCACAGCCTCCTGCTCGGTCTCCCTGCCCCTCCTTCTTGCACCTCAGCCCATTCTTTCTCCAGCTATTAGACTGATCTTCAAATGCAACTCTCAAAAACCTCTAACCCAACTAAAAACCCTTCACAGGCTCTCCAGCAAGGCTCCTGCTCCAGAGTTCCCCGGCCCGGGGTTGGGGGGTGGAGGCATCTACAGCCCCGCGCCTGCTCGCCGTCCTGCCCTTCACGCCGACAGCACGCTCCCAGCGCCCTCGGCCCAGCGACCGCGGGGGTCCACCGCTCCCGCGGCCCCCTCTGCCGCCAAGAGTCCCCTTCCCCCTTCCACCACCTGCCTGCCCTCTCGCCACCCCCAACCCCTGGCCGAGCTCATCCTACAAGGCTCAGCTCAGACCTCGCCTGCTCCGGGCTGGACTAAGCGCTTCCCTAGTACAAATACTTCATGGTAGCAGCTACGACAAAATGCAGGACTCAGCGGTGAATCTGGTTGTGCGTCTTTCTCCTGCACTCTCCTGAGTTCAAGGGCAAAAAATGCGTCTTATTAAATTTTGCATTCTACCACCAGTTTCTGGAAAGTAATACTCATTAATTAGGAACTTACCGTGTTCCACACAGAGCATAAAACCCTCAACATGGCGTTTCTTGTTCCTTGTATCAACATCAAACCTACAAGGGAGGCTGTGTGGTTAGTTTCGGCCCCATTTTATCGATGAGGCGGCCCAAAGGCAAACTGGTAGGAAGTCTTAATCCAGGTTTTGTCTGACACCCATGTCTCTGGGTCAAACCCTCACGCTACCGGTTAAACTGAGCTGTTGAAATCACTAGAAGTGAAAGCTTTCCAACAGGGCCCTCCTGACCATAAAGTCACTCCTCAGAAACTCCCAAGACTGGAGGCAAGCACTTTGTGACTTACCTGATAGGCTTGACAACAGACAGCTAAGATGGCAAGACAACCAGATGGACGGAGTTGCAACGCATTCCACGGAGAGAGGGAACACACGAGTCGGGAGGAGGAGGTGGCTGCCGTAGAAGTAGCCATGAAAAGAAAACAGCTAAAGTTGTAATGAGTCCTTAAAAGCTGAATGCAGGCTGGCGTGAACATTTCGAATCCTTGGGAGCCTCAGACACAAGGAGAGCCCAGAATCCTTCAGCAGCTCTTTCCCACAAGCGTCTGCTGGTTGTTTACTAGAGAAAAAGAGACCAAAAGGCAACACATATGAAGAGAGTTGACATTAATGAGGGTTGCACTCAGCTACTCCACCTGTGTTTTCTTTTATTTCAAAAAGAACTTTTTTTCAAAATTAATCCATTAAAAAATATCTTAAACCACCACAGAATTATATAGGACAGGAAATGATAAAAATAATAAAAATACCCTTTCATGTCCCCGACCCTTCTAGCTATAAAGTATTTCATAGTAAAGATGCACCATAGTTTAAATTTTGCTCCTGTTTATAGATACTTTGGTTGTTTTAAAAAACTCCTTTACAAAAAAATGCTGCAATAACTGTCCTTATCCAAATAGCTTTATGCCCATGAGTATTTCTATAACACAGATACATAGATAAAAGTGAAATTATTCAGCCAAAGGCCATGATATTTAGCAATTTTGATTAATGCTGCCAATTCAACAAAGCTGTTCCTATTTATAGCCAATTCTACTTTCTTTGGGAGCCCATGAGCCTACGCGTTTCTTCCCACCCACCAGTCCTGGACGTGACTAATCTATTCAATTTTTACAACCTGGGAGGGGGGACCTCATTATGCCATTTCAATTCCTATTCCTTTTATTACTATTGAGGATGGGCATCTTATGTTTTTATTGGCCATTTGTCTTTGAAAACTGAGTTCTTTTTCTTTTTTTAAAGAAATTCACGTTCTTTTATTTATTTATTTATGACTGTGTTGAGTCTTCGTTTCTGTGCGAGGGCTTTCTCTAGTTGCGGCAAGTGGGGACCACTCTTCATTGTGGTGCGCGGGCCTCTCACTATCGCGGCCTCTCTTGTTGGGGAGCACAGGCTCCAGACGCGCAGGCTCAGTAATTGCGGCTCACGGGCCTAGTTGCTCCGTGGCATGTGGGATCTTCCCAGACCAGGGCTCGAACCCGTGTCCCCTGCATTGGCAGGCAGATTCTCAACCACTGCGCCACCAGGGAAGCCCCTGAGTTCTTTTTCTTATTGCCTTACTATAGTAGAATCTTAATATGTTCTGGATAATAAGCTCTTGGGTGTTATACATACTGCAGACATTTTCTTCTAATCCTTTGCTTGTGTTTTAGTTTTGCTAATGGTGCCTTTCTTTAAGAAATACAACAAATGTTTAGCAATTACATTTTTCAGTAATTTTTTTCATGGCATCTGGGTTTTATATCCCCTTAGATGGACCTTCTCTGCCTCAAATCAGCAAATTACGTGTTTTATATTTTCATCTAAAACTTTTATAATTTTGTTGGTCTGTTTAATCTTTAAATTTATTTATTTATTTATTTATGGTTGTGTTGGATCTTCGTTTCTGTGCGAGGGCTTTCTCTAGTTGTGGCAAGCGGGGGCCACTCTTCATCGCTGTGTGCGGGCCTCTCACTTTCGCGGCCTCTCTTGTTGCGGAGCACAGGCTCCAGACGCACAGGCTCAGTAATTGTGGCTCACGGGCCTAGCTGCTCTGTGGCATGTGGGATCTTCCCAGACCAGGGCTCGAACCCGTGTCCCCTGCATTAGCAGGCAGATTCTCAACCACTGCGCCACCAAGGAAGCCCCTGTTAAGTCTTTAAATCCATCTATCATTTTTTAGTTTTGGTATCACAAATTACAAATCTAATTTTATGTTTATGTTTCCAATTGGATGATCAATGTCACATTATCATTCGTTAAATGATTGGTTCTTTTCCCATCTTTCTGAATTGACTTTTAGTGTGTATTAAATTACACATGTACATGGGTCTGTTTCAGTTTTGTCTATTTTATACTATTGATCTTTTTATCTATACCTATAGAAACACCACAATGCATTAATTGGTACCGATTTATAGTATGTTTTGTTATTTGTTTGGGCAAGGGATGCCCCCATTATTGATCTTATGTTAATTATGCTTGTACATTTTCTCTTCCAGATGAAGTTTGAAATCACTTTGTTAACCTCCATAAAAACTTTGTGTTTTGATTATGATTGCATCGAATTTATATTTGGGGGAAGAATGGTCATATTTACAATATTAAGTCTTCCTATCCCAGAATGTGTCATAAAGTTATATATATTTCCATTTGTTCAAGTCTATTTTTATGTCCCCATTATATTCTATAATTGGTGAATGCTGGTATTAGGACAACAATTTTGAAATTCTGTAATCCCAAGCCTGCATTCTTAAGTGTATTTTGTGTCAAATACACTTTAGCTAAATTTGGGCTACCTATGTGTGTGTGTGTATGTGTATATACGTGTGTGTGTGTAGTTACATAGTTAAGCACTTATATAGTAATAAACACATAGTTATATTTTTTCCATGTAAGTCTTACTTGTTAATTGTTAAACTTAGTTCTTATTTTTACTTGCTTATGTATTTGTTTTGCTATTATGAATGAAATTTTCCCCCATTACATTTTCAAATTGTCTAACTGGTATATAGAAAATAATTTTGGAATTGTATTTTCCCAAACCTCTGTCACATATACTTTAGCTAAATTTACGTGTCTAAACTTATCCTAGGTCTGTGTTATGGTCTGAGTTGTGTCCCCCCACTGCCCCCCAAATTTAAATGTTGAAGTCCCTCACGGACATAGAGAACAGACTTGTGGTTGTCAAGGGGGAGGTGGGTGGGGGAGGGATGGAGTGGGAGTTTGGGATTAGCAGGTGCAAACTATTACATATAGGATGGATAAACAATAGGTCCAACTGTATAACACGGGGAACTATATTCAATATCCTGGGATAAACCATAATAGAAAAGAATATAAAAAAGGATGTACATATATATATAACTGAATCACTTTGCTGTACAGCAGAAATTAACACAACACTGTAAATCAAATATACTGCAATAAAAAAAATCGATGTTGAAGTCTGAACCTCTAGTACTTTAGAATGTGGTAAATTAAAGAGGTAATTAAATAAAGGTAATTGAAGAGGTAATTAAATAAAATGAGGTCATTAGGGAGGACCCTAAACCAGTATCACTGGTATTCTTATTTATAAGAAGAGGAAACTTGGATATAGACACACACACAGAGGGAAGATCGTGTGAAGATTCAGGGAGAAGACAGCCATCACAGGCCAAGGATCTGGGCCTCAGGAGACGCCAACCCTGCTGACATCTTAATCTCTGACTTCTAGCTTCCAGAACTGTGAGTAAATACATTTCTGTTGTTTAAGCCGCACAGTCTGTGGTACTTCGTTATGGCAGCCCTAGGA
This sequence comes from Balaenoptera acutorostrata, assembly GCF_949987535.1. Lineage (NCBI taxonomy): Eukaryota > Metazoa > Chordata > Mammalia > Artiodactyla > Balaenopteridae > Balaenoptera > Balaenoptera acutorostrata. The sequence goes on along the minus strand of NC_080084.1, from coordinate 21,947,352 downwards.
AGTAATGCAGTCTGTCAGGATGGAAGCGAGGGTTACAAGAGATATAGGGGCTTTCCAAGACATGTAGCTGATAGTCACAAGGCTTACTATCCTTGAATGAGACAATCACAACATGACTCCAAATTTGAAAAATAAAACTGCCAAAGCTGTATTTTTTATAGGTTGTATTTCACTGAAAAAACCCATCTGCTTTGTCTCTAGGGTGAGAAGGAATTTTATTATTAGATTCTCTGTTTGCATTCATCTTCTCCATTCTTTCTCCAACAATTGCTGTAATATTGGCCAATTAAAATAAGCATTGCCTTACAGCTCTAAGTCAAATACAGCTTGAAGCCTGGTTTCCTAAGGCATGATCATTTTTTGTATGTTTGTGTTTGGTCACCATAATGGACCCTCTTATTTAGTCTAAATAGTTTTCAGTTGACCTCTTGGGTTTTTAGATAAACGACCATATTACTTGCAACAGCCAGCTTTTCTTTCTTTCTTAGCTGATGCCTGTCTGCTTCCTCCACCACACTCTTACACCAGCCTCTAGTGTTTGCAGCCCACTGACCCCCCAACCTCATGAAGTGTGGGGTGGCTCAGCGATGGAACAAAGCAGGGGGTCCAAACCTCCCCTGAATCGTCAGCCACTTCCTGATGCTGGAAAAGAGGAGCCTGACGACATAGAATCAGCCTCCTAAAAACAGCCTTTAAGTGTTGAATCATTATGTTGTATACCTGAAACGGACATAATAGTATGCGTCAAAAAAAAAAAATAATTAAAAATGAAAATAAAACTGTGTCCAGGGAACCACTGTCGTACTTGCGAGGGCACAGCTTTATCCGAGCGACTGTGCGTTATCCCCTCTCTCCAAAGAGCAAGGGCAGCAGCCCCTGGCATTGGCTTAACAAACGGAGACTTGGAGAGAAAAGGGGGAAATAGCAGAAGGAGAAGCAGAAATCAGGAAATGGGAGAGCGAGAGAGGTAAATGTGATCCAGGGGTGGGGAGCAGGCCGCGCTTATAGACTTGGGTCTGTAGAAGCACATTTCTTTCAAGTTTCTTTAGAAGCACAGGTTGATACACAGTGTGTATCTGATGGATGTTAGGAAGCATCTACCAAAGGCTAAGGTGCAATTTCAGTGCTTCCATCATGATGTTCTTATTTGCGAGCTCTTTCACATGTAGCATTTTCATTATAAATCGTAATTAATGGTAATTGTTTATGACTGCTTTGTTCTGAAAAATCTCCCCACTCCTCTGCTTCCTCTTACTCCCACCCCCTTCAAAGTGGTGAATAACATCAGGCATTTGTTAGGTAAGCTAAAAAAAAAATCAGCCTATATTTTGGACATCTACCCCCCCACCCCCAAAATGAGGATATTTCACTTCTCTAACTAGTCCTCATTAACTATAGTAATACCACTAAGATGATTTTTTTTAATTAGTGTTTTAAGCTTTGAGCAGGAGCTAACTTTAGTGGTTTTAAATATAGCTCTGAGAATCTCATTCTAATATAAATGCTAGACATTTTCGATGCTCCCAGAGCCACTCATCAAGAGACACCATGGGGTAAGGTAAGGATCCCAGAACCCTGGTCTACTTAAAATGGGGCAAGAGAATTACTCTCCTAGCTCCAGGATATGGCATGCTGTAAAGATGTTCCACCTGTTGGCTAGTTACGAGAGCCTCTAAATGGCTAGGGGAAGACAGACAACTTTCAGCTAAAATGTAAATGACTCAAAAACCTCCATCCTCTCCTTTCTTTACTCAGTGGTGCCCTCCTTCCTACTTCAGCAGTCCTGTGCCTATTTGCTCTCTCCTGCTTACTTGCTCTAAATGCTCACTTTTTGAAAAGCATCTGCTGTCAGTCATTTACAACTTGGGCCAATTTAAGTCAATGTTCCAAGAATATTGACATTTTACGTCTGATTTCTTCCAGGGCAGTGAAGCTCTTGGTTTTTGCTTGAAGAAATATCAGGCATTAGTGAGTGGATGGGGGAAGTTCCTGGAGACCTGGAGACTCAGCCTTTGGGGAACCCCAGAAACCTGAATCATGACGATGCCGTGGTCCTTGTAGGTTAGGGAATGCAGAGCCCAGAAATGAGCTTGCTCTCCATCATGGAGATTTGGCCCTACCCTGAGCTGTACGGTTCTCCTGGGTAGGGAAGTCTCTATCTTGTGTTTCTATCTTCATGTTGACTGCTCCAGTCTTAGTAGAGAGTAACAGGGATTCTTTACCAGAGACTATGACTTTTGGAATCTCTGATACCTAAAAATATCTAAGAGTTGGCTATGAATCTGTTACTAAGAAAGGTTCAGGTAAGTACATCAGTATTGAGCTGAGTTTCTTTCTAGATAGTTTCACCCATACTTTGACCTACTTTAAAAGACAAGTCGAGATAATGTGATAATGGTTATTTTATGTCCTTTGAGAATTTTTTGGAGATATTTTATGGGATGAAATGAATCACTCTTTCCACACAGACAGAGGGGGACTTATCAGCACAGTCTCTCAGCAATCTACTGGCTTCCTAAAATGGAAGTCTATCAGTGGCCTTCTTTAAAGAACACTAAGGAGATGGTGGTCCTATCTCCAGGAGTTCCTGGCTGGACCCACAGCCCGACAACTGGGGTCTTGTCATGCCAAGACCCCACTCAACAGAGGTAGCTATAGTTGCTCACACTTTGCAGCTGATCCCATGGTGCCAGGACAGAGGCGGGGCCTCAAAACCTAGTTAACAATACTAATCAAGCCAACAATTAGCTAAATTAGGTTTCAGGCTTCTATTTGGGAAATACTTTGCTGTGTTAGCTTGGTTTTCAATGCAGGCTAAATTGATACTAAAGTTTATTCAATTCACCATGGTGTTCCCTCCAATTTATGAAAACCAATAGCAATTAAGGGTGTACACAATGACATTTCAAAATTAAACAAGCTAATTTAGGAGATGTGCAATTTTAAGTAACTTAGAGCCATGTTAGAAAACTCTTTGACTCCTCCCTCCCCATCAAAGGGTAAAGAGGGCTGAAGTTGGTAAATATTTATTCACTATACCGTAAAAAAATTCTGTTAGTTATACATAACTGATCACCAATTACTAAAAGCTATGATTTGGTTGGAAGAATATCAAGGAGCTTCTTGAAGACAAAAGCAATGTCAAAGAGATTGGTCCATTAAATAAATGGCAGTTGAAGCGGTAGGATCTCAGATGTGTGGTCCTGGGGTGGCATGCTTCAGGCGCAACTGATATTATTTGGAATGTGTCATGAGGATTGAGTATACGTGAAGACATCTCTTTTATCTTACAGGACTTGGTATTCATACGGTAGGCTGCCAGGTGAATATTCTCAACAGTAGATTTGTTTCCATTTAGATTGTACTATTGATATATTTCTGAGCTGTAAAGCTTCCTAAATAAAAAGGCAGTTTAAATCAGGTAAGTGTGAAATGTATGCTTTTGGTAGGTGTGATACATATGCATACTACACTATTATAAGTCGTAGTAAAATTTATTTTAAAAATACATGGTCATGTTAGAAAGCATATTTTACAGTGGTAAAGCAGCAGCAGTTTTTATTCATTACAAATTCTAAAAAATAATCCAACTTTATAAGTAATAAGGAACACTGATTATCATTAAAGACATTTAAATTTAAAATTACCTACTACACAAAAAAATCTCTATATTCGCATAAGACCAATGTATCTGTTGGTTTTTACAGACATAGAATTTCTGCAGGGTTTTAGGCTCTATCAACAGCTTCCATTAAGTACAGTGATAACAAAATAAAGCAATGAAACAATTGGGCACCAAAGATGAAGAGCCTGTCAACCAGGTACGGGCCAGAGAAACCTGTCCTGTTGGCAACACGAGGTTCTTTACCAACTGAGCCGAGGCCCACGCGCTTTCCTGCCCAAGGCTATTAGTGCTGGTGCAGAAACTGCAGTGGGCCAGGACCTATGGTGCCAGTTCCAGGAAGCAGCCGTCCTTTCCATGAGTCATAGAGGTTCCTTGGTCCTTATCATTTACCTTGTACTCATGGGCTATTTGGGGCTGAAATTAAGGACCCCAAACTACCTTAGTTTCATGTGAAGTCTTTCACTTCATATCCTACCCTGTCATCACAAGACCCCACCAACGGGGTAGCTATAGACGCTCACACTTTGCAGCCTGCCTGACCCAGGGCCCTGGTTATGACCCCCATGGAGCTGCTGTCAGTGGTCAGTGAAGGCTCTTTAAGGCCAGAGATTATGGCAGTGGCTTCAGCCGTGATGAATAAAAGCTAAGATAGTGCTCCCAGCAAACAGTGCTGCCAATTGGGTTGAGCTATAACAAAATGCATTTGAAATGAACATGACTAAACTGTGTACATATAAACAATAATGAATGTTACGAAACCCAACCACTAAACCAACAACCACAACAATAACAGATCAGGCCTCTCAAAATTCAGAAACCAGAAAGCCATTAAAAAATGTTTAAATATGATTATACAAGGAGATAAAAACAAAAAACAAAACTCAGCTAAACAACAAAGTCAAGCAACCTCATTTTCACATCTACGTGTCTGAAAAATGACCTGTGCTGGCATTAGTTCCTACATGAACTTTGGTACTTTTTCCCTTGATGTTTCAGGACAAGTTAGAAAACGTAGGTAGAAAATATACAGAGAAGGCACTATTTTGGCACTAGTCAAAAACCAAAAACAAATCAAAAAAACCCAGTTAATCACAACCCCCCAAGAAATTCACACTAATCATGTGAATATTAATATTCCATGATGCACACTCTAAACCCAGTCCTTTAAAATTCTGTGGACATTGTGCTTTTAGTTTGAATTGGACTGTCGCTTGAAGCACATCAGGAGAAACCCAGACAGGGAACATCAGAAGCAAGATCACAGGTAAGTAAGAGTTGGACTCTTGGCACAATTTTATCATGTGGTTTATAATCTCAGAATATGCTGATCTAAGAGGGAAAAAAGCTAAGACTAATCTGCTCCCTCGGGCAATATCAGCATTGGCGATGACTTTTCCGTATTCTCCCTGCATTCAAATACGTTTTGAAAATAGTTTGGTAAATATAAATTCTAATTCGAAAGATTTTAACATCTACCTGTAAATACCCAGGACTTAGAAGATATTATGGCTAATATTTAAAATAAAAAAAGTTTAAAAATCTTTTATTCAGAAAAATTTGAAGAAGACAGGCCCTTGTCTTTTAAAGGAAGGTAATTCTGAAACATATTTTCTATCAACTGTGGTTGATAACAGTAAAGTTTTATAGATATCATTATTAGTTTTTCGTTAATGTATATCTCTCAAATGATGTTTTGGTCTTTTCCTGATATTCATCTCTGGGGAAAATGTGATTAAGCAGTACTCTGTGTTTCAGTATACATCAAAAGTTCTAAATTTTCTCATAAACAGTTTTTAAACTTGGATTTGCATAGCTACCTAGTTAAATGTAGGGTAGGCACGGCCTTTGTATGGTTATTCACAAATCATCTTTCTTTTTTAAGAGTATAAAATAAAGGTGCTATTATTAAAGTTTCTCACTGAGAATGTTCAGAGAGCATATTTCCTAGTGCAAAAAAGAAAGGTAATTCAAGCTGTTTTTACTCAGTCACAATTAAGAGAATGTATATGTATTTTTTAATTTCTGGAAAGGACTTTATATAAGTGTGACTGATTACTAGTAAAAGCTGTACAGAACATTTTGGCAATCCTAGGAAAGTAAAAACAACATTTTGTTCAAAAGGTTATAAATTCAAATGCAGGAACAGAGAGGTGATAAAAGGCCTGGTAGTACTGGCTTTCCCTAATAAGCACAAACCAAGACAGAAATGTCAGAAAAGGTGCAGCAGAAACAATAAACAGAAATCCCCTAATGCCCCCGCCCCCAACTCCATTTCAGATTATAAAGCACCTGGTATAATGTACCAGACTTCAGTGATTTCATATTAGAAACATTATAAATATATCTTTCTTAAAGAATCTATCTATAGAAAATATTATACATATAAAATTGCTATATATTTCAAAATAGTTTAAAACCTAAAAATTTTGCATAAGCCTACCTATCAATATAAAACATTATTTTTTCTCCATCAGTTGGGTTTTTAAAATCTAGACAACAGTATTATTTCCAAACCCCATCCTAAACCCAGCTGACTTCTACACTGACGTTTGAAATATACACACACACATATATACGTGTATATATACACACTCACACATACATACGAACATACATTTGAGTTTTCACAGGAAAAAAGCATAGTCACGGACAAAGCATCTTTTCATAGACATTTGTATTTGTAAAGTGTTTCAAGGTAGAAAAATAATGTTTAACTAAATTCTGCTCCTAATTGAACACAGTGGGCATAATAGTTTTAGCTGCCTGTCATGTTCTAAACAAATTTCTTGATATTGTTACAGTAAAAGTTTTAATATTCACATATGAAATTCTTCATGTTCCCTGTGTGAAGGGCCTGTTCTCGAATGATTTCAGAAAAAAAAGGGCTTCTCAGTATACTGCAATAACAGCAAGGACTTATGATTAGGCCCACAGTGCTTACAGAAATACTTTACGCCTTGCATAGCCAACTCTTCCTCTCCAGTAAAACATGCAGCTTAAAAGAATTCTGGGCTTCAGATTTTACCGTGTGCACCCTGGAAATTGTGGAATGTTAGTACTGAGTTCTATGTCAGAGATGCTACAACACTAGCAGCCAGAAACCCAGGCCTTCTACCTGTTTATTGGATATTTAATCACAATAAACTCCTCAACAATCATAACTTGCTTTTTAATGAAAAAAATAAAGTGACATCTCTTGGAAAAGCTGTCAGAAAATAAATGTTTTCCTTGCCTTTGGATTAAGCTGGTCACCTGGGCTTGATAATGTTCTTCCTGGAAATATAACCCATACATATGTAAGTGTTTAGACTCAGTCTCATCTAGTGAACCATATAATTATTTGTAAGAAAAATAATTCATGAGAAGCAAAACACACTGCAGATAAGTAGTCCACTATTAGAGAACCCTATAAAGTAAAATACAGTAATTAGAGAATCTTACATTTAAAAACAAATTATTTACTCATACAAAGGTTATTGTGTTTCTATGGCTTTAATTCAATTTGGTTAATTTTTCAGCTTGACATTTTAAACAATCATGTATTTTACCAAAGTATTCTATTCCCCAACCACTGATGGGTTTTTGTAGAATACTAGAGCTTGTATCAATAGCTTTAGTGTGGTCATTTAAAAATAAATGAAATAAAAAGTGCTAAACAATTTATGGGATGGGGGAAGAAAAACATCCCTGTTTCCAAAAGAAACATCAGAGGCAAATTAGATCTGAACCCCTAAAATTGGGTCAAATGCCCTTTAATAACTGAATAGGCACTTTAAAATCAGAATAGGGGAATTTTCTTTTCTTGTATTCCTTCATTTTTTCCTTTTTTTTTTTGCATATAGTAGAAAGAGAATTTGCTACTGAGTTAGAAAAAAAAGTTGAACTGTGATTATTTATTAAGTAATGGAAAAAAGTATGAATCATTCCACCAATTGTGTGATCTGGGAGATTCTACTGGCTTATTTTAACTGACTTTTAAAACAGGGGTGCTTGGGGTCTACTTGTCCAAGCACATGTCTACTCTGATCTTCAAACATATCCCCATCTTTGCCACTTACATGAGCTTCCTGCCCATGGGGACCACATTCACTTTCTAGCACAAAGGGTCCCAAGTAGATCACACTACCTCTCTCAAGCCCCTGACTGAACTGGGACAGGGCAGGGGGCAATATATCATTCACAGAAGGTGAAGGCCTCACATTTAAGGACCACTGTTCTCAAAGAAGACAGCAGTTCAAAGGGGTGCCTGACATCTGATGACACAGAGGGCCACTCCTGCCCTGTGCAGTACGGCAGACACGAACACTCCTATTGGCGAAGGTTTTAGCAAACTGTCACACCTCACGGAAGAAAAATCTGTACTAAACCCACTGCTGGCATTTATAAGTTGTAGAAAAGGCTCATTTCCTATCCCCTCCTCTTACTCCAGACCAATGACAGACACTGTGATGGGTAAATGCATTTTTAGCATGTTCTAACTTGATATTAATAAAGCCTAATAAGGAAAAGCAACAGCTATTTCCCCAACCACACTCAGCACATACAAAATATTTTTCTATTCCGTGATTACCTCCATTTCAGTATGTGCAGTATATGCTACCGATTAATGACAACACTGGAAAAATGCAATACAATAATAGTAAAACACCAACAACTTTTAACATTGATATTCCCCAACATATACAAACATATACACACACACTCCCACGATCCCACTATCTGGGGGATATTCATCACTGAGGAGCGAGCTCAGGGTGCTTTCCCTGGATGCATAATTCACCATCTGAGGAGGTGCTGTCCAGGCGAGTAAGTATAAATTAGGGTGAACTGTGTCTGCAGCAAACCGATGACAACCTAGCACGATGATGACATCCGTCACGGTTCACTCCAGGTAGGACATGTACGTGAAGACTGGACCAGCTCTGCTCCTGCAGGTACTAGCATTCACTTGTCTTTTCATGGAATATGAAAGGTAAACTCAGGTTTCTTTGGTGATGGTCATTTGCTTGAATGGCAGATTTTTCTTCTGTCTCTGCATTAATGTTGTCTGAATAAATATCTTCATCATCATCTTCATCCCTCGAATTACCCTCCAGGCTGTGTCTAATGCCATAAGCGAAGTAAATCAGGAAACCTTTTAGAGAAAAAAAATCAGTGTTTTAGGTGTGTCAGAAAATGGCTGTTTGTATGTGGAAGATTTAATACAGAACTTAATAGTGCCTTTTGCCTTCTCTTTCTGTGCTGTTTTAGAAGGACGGAATGCAAGTACAGGATATCCCATAAAAGGTCCCTGACAAACATTTTCCCAGTAGAATGTGCTTCTTCCTTTTTAACCTGCCATCTTTATATGCGTGTTTTTTTCAATAAATATTTTTCAGATGTTTATGTAGAAAAAAAATTTTTTTACTTTCTCAACACTACACTTTAAACAAAAGGATATGTGGGGAAAAATCTCATATACATCCCCAAAGCAAGTGGTGGGTTAACAAAGACACAGTCAGATATTTTGGAAAGCACGCCCTGTGCGAACAGGGGACATGGGTGTGCCTGACACACGTTACTGTCACCAGGAGAGGATGAAAAACTGTGTACTAAGCCAACTGTTATCAACAGCCATGCTGACTGGGGATCAGAGGGAAGTGTTTTAAGTATTCTCGCAAGATATGTAGGCATTTTGCTGTATTTTAGCTATATTTTTAAAAATTAGTTGAGTGTTTTGGGTTGATGTGAAATGCATTATAATTTTCCCATGTAAAATCATTTACATGGGAAAGCAGGCTACCAATGAGTATTTTGGCATGTCCAGTTATTAGGAATGATTCTATTTCCTCTCATGTCCTTAGAGGTTTGAAGATCCAGCCTTCCCTGTCCTCAAATAAAGGTACTGTTATCACCATTTTACAAAGAAACTGAGGCACAGAAGCAGGGGTATAACATGGCCTAGGTGACACAGCTAATAAATGGCAGGGGTGGATTGAAACGTGGAGAGTCTGGCTCTGTAGTTCATGATCTTCCCCAAGGTCAAGTACATGATTAAACCTCAGTGAGCTACAACTTGAGGAAAGAAGCAGTGGCTTTTGGAAAGGCAGGAAGGGTCGAGAAGCTCTCCACCAGATTACAAAGAGATTCTTCTGGGCTCAGAGTAGGGGAGAGAGTTCTATGGTCCTGTTCCCCGGGGGTTTGGGCTCAGCTTCCTGGCAGCACCTGGGGAGGTGGCGGGATCACAAAGGAATGGCTTTGTGGTACATTATGTAGGGCAGAGCCAACTGGCAAGCGATTCCCGTCAGGATCCTGGCCCTGATGCAACAGAGCCACCTATCAGAAGTGGCCACAGTGACAGAGAGAATACTCTAGAGTTACCTGCGTGGAGGGATAACCTTTGATGCACCCCAATTCCTTGACACAGTGTCAGATCCCCCAAATATGGGCAAAACTCTAGTGTGGGTATGGGGGGGATGGGCAAAACTGACTAGGTTAAATCTCCTATCAACTCAAGTGGGTTGGTGGCTTGAGACTGAAATTAAGTTAATTTACAGCCACAAAAGAGATTCATTCATTCATAAGAGATTCATTCTTTTTTTTTTTTTAATTATTATTTATTTATTTATTTATGGCTGTGTTGGGTCTTCGTTTCTGTGCCAGGGCTTTCTCCAGTTGCGGCGAGCGGGGGCCACTCTTCATCGTGGTGCACGGGCCTCTCACTATTGCGGCCTCTCTTGTTGCGGGGCACAGGCTCCAGACACGCAGGCTCAGTAATTGTGGCTCACGGGCCTAGTTGCTCCGCAGCATGTGGGATCTTCCCAGACCAGAGCTCGAACCCGTGTCCCCTGCATTGGCAGGCAGATTCTCAACCACTGTGCCACCAGGGAAGCCCCTAAGAGACTCATTCATATTAAGCCAATGGGAGGACTGTCAAAAAGCATCAACTCTCAAACTCCTCAGGCCACCAAAACCAGTACAGACTTAGCTCTTATCTCTCACTGCTTCACCTTTCAGCCACTTCACTTCATCTTTTTAAAGACAGTTGGTGCTCAGTGCTTTAGTTACAACAAAGTTAAACTCTTCATTTCTAAGTCAATTTTCACATAGGAAACTGAAGAAGTCATGATGAAAAACAGTGCAGAATAGATATAAATAAGCTCACTCATGTTATGTAACGCCAAATTCCACCCCAAGGCATTTTGATATCAGAAAAGAAATTTCTTGATATAAGCACATTCAAAACGTTGCCAGAAATCCACTGGTACTCTGGAAGGAACTGGCTTTGGAATCAGACTCTAGGGCTGCCATTTGCAAATTAGATCCCTTGACTTTTAGGGGCTTCATTTTTCTCACTCAAGAAGTTAGAAAAAATAGGAGCTATAGAGTTTTACAGGGCTACTGGGAGAACTGAATTTTTAAAAAGTATCTGGAAAAGTAAGCACTCAGATGTTCTAAAATTTGGGAAGGGAAGAAACTGAAAAAAAAGCCTTTATTTCTAGGAAGGGGGAGTGGATGCATTTCTGTAATCACAGTGCATGACATTGGAAAAGGAGAGCCCACGTTCAGAAAGCAAAAACATTAAAAGACCTACCAAGCGCCATCCAAATGCTAAATCTGATCCAGGTGTCTGCACTCAACTGGACCATCAAGTAAATGTTCACCAGGATGCTGAAGGCTGGCAAAAACGGTAAGAATGGAACCTAAGGGGGGAAATATCTTCTTAAATATACTCAAATTTTGAAAGCACGTTCCCCAAATTATTTCCACATGGTGGCAACTAACTTGACATACATACTTTCACACTGTGTCAGTAAGTTTATATTCTCACAAAAAGGACAACCTGAATAAAACCCACTCATCTTGAGAATACTAAAAGTAGCACCGTATTTCACATTGTTTACTGCAGCCCAAAGCAGCAGAGGATTTATCCAGCCTGCTAACACCTGCATCACCACCAAGATGCAACTGGTTTCAGGGTTTAGTTTAGTTTAGGGTTTACTGGTTTAGTTCAGATATCAACAGGGCATGCCTCTGGAACTCGGGCTACTCATGGTATCTCAGGTGGATCCTCCTCTTAGTTCAAATGGGACAAGATCATTTCACTTGCAGTGGAAGGGCTTTTGGTGGAAAGAATCTTCCTGGGAGGGTCCTGAATTTCTAAAATAAAATATTCTAGTTATTCTTCTGATACTTCAGAATATCGGACAAGAAATCTGTTTACTATTATACAGAATAATGTGATAGGAGCACATTCAAGTTTTTGAAAAGAATACTTTAGACAAAAAAGGAGCATCTCAGAGAATTGTGACACTCTTGTTCATTGGTTAACGTCATCAGAAGTGCTTTTTTTTTTTTAAAAGAAGCAATTCACAAAAACTAATGGACAAGAGAAAATGTGCATAATATTTAGGATCTCCAATCCTCATGACACGTACCATGAAGGCTACTTTTTGCTGATTCTGAGGCTGCCTCCAAATGATGAGCACGATGGCGACGCAGAGAGCAAGCAGCAGCGCCAGAAGAGCAAGGCTCCACGCTTCCAGCCCGGCGATCGCGTGGACTCCACGCGTGGTCAGAACACTCAGGCCCAGAATGAGAAACGCTGCAAAGGTGAAACGTCGCGAAACAAAATCAGATCACGCCCTTCACTCAGACTCCTACGTTCAAACAGTCTGTCTTGATAAGACATCAAGTTCTTTCTAGATCTGCTCTGCCAAATACTAAGAGTCTTCATTTTTATTCTGGGAAGAAATGGCTGATTTCCCTGATTTAAGAAGCACGGCTCGCTTACTCATGACTGTCTCCCCCTGAGAAGCCAGCCTTCCCCTCTGGGCACTACCGTCTTGCCTTTCGGCTCATGGGCTACAGTCCCAGATGAGATCACATGGATTGATGGGATGTTGTCCGGGGTGGCTACTTCCCCTTTTTCAAATGGGAAAAGCAGGTCTGTTCATGTTCAGCTGTTGTAAACACTGACTGTTTATATAAACAAATAATATATGATCTGCACCTTTTCTCCCTATTTCAGAGAGAGACATCACTGCCCACCCACCCTTCTCTGACCATCAAGTCTGCATTAGGGGTCCCTCCTATGTGCTCTCAGAGAAACCTGTACTGCTCTTAGCTTGCCACCAACAGTCCTGTTCTGCAAAGCCCAGTGAGAACAAGGACCATCCCTCTTGATATCCCAAGTACCCAGCAGAGTTCCTGCCACACTGATGATGTTCAATAAGTGTTGCTGAACATATGCCCGATTACGTAACTGTGGGTGAGCAAACAGGATCCGCTATATCGCCTCGCAGTCTCCTTGGGTCTCTGTTCAGTTATTGTCAGGTGTACTTTGCTTCACACAGGAAGCACCCTCACAGCTGACAAAATGGACCAATTTTGTACTTCTGCCACTCTCACCTTAGGGAATTTCTTCCTTTCTTCTTCAATTACCAAGATATAATCAATTTATCCTGCTAATATAGAGATGATCTCAATGACCAGTGACCAGTTAGGTTCAAATCTCAGGACCGAGGGTAGTGCTAACATATTCTTTCATCCTCTTTCACATCATACCTGCTCCACCTACATATACCTGCCGGGTCTTTATAATGTACACAGTGAAGGGGACTTACCAAGGAATCCCACCAGAAAGCTCACGAGAGAGGCCGACTGTTTTGTGGGCAGAAGCGAGGGGCTGAAGAGGGTTCGCAGGCTGAAGCCCTGTCCTGGCAGCACAGTGACCTGGGACTCGCTTTTGGAGGCAGTGTTGGCACACGATCTCAGAGCTTCTTTCTCAGGACAATATTTGGGTTGCTCGTAAGATAAGCCAGGCTGGTACCTATTCCCAAATAAAGGCATGTGTCTTTATTCTCAATGGACACTTGGTCCAAATGAAACGAGCATCTGAGACTCTAAGCGAGACATTTCCATTCACAGCTGGTGCAGTAAATCCACGTCTTGTGGCTGCAGCCCCAGAATGTACTGAGCCAAGCCACACATCTGCTCAGTAGAATATCTGCAGCAACTCTGAATTTCCTCTGATAGCCACTTGATTAGAAAGTTATGTACGTTAGATGCCGAAGAGAGTTACATTTTAAAGCGAGGCAAGTGTGACAATAGAATGATTATTCTGGAACTATCTATGTCCAAAGGAGATACAGTTCACAAAAACAGCACAGAAACTCTGGCTAAATATCAGCTACAGAGTAACATACAGCCTTCAGTTTGGCCTTCAAAGGCCTCACTGCAACCTGTCTCTCTGGCCTCATCTCCCTCATCTCACACAGCCACCTCCCACCCATTCTCCTCTATTACCGATGCTCTTCCTCTTCAGCTGGCATCAAGATATCAGCCTGCTTCAATTCCTAGTATCTGCCCAGTCTCCCCAATGTAGTCTTTTCCCTCTGAGCAGCCTTTGGTTAAACTTAAAAGTAACATTTGTCCCCCATCTGAAGAAGAAATATGCTCACTGAGAAAAAAATACACAAAAAGGGGGGTACGCAGAAGAAAATTGAAGTCACCCATTACACCACTACTCAGTATGAACCACTGCTAGCATTTTGGTACAATTTCAGCCAGGTATAAATATAAATATGTGTATATATATGCAAAAATCATTTCTTCGTGTAAATGTATGTTACTATTTAAATAAATTCAGATGCTACATATAGCTTTGCATCCAGAAACTGATACATTTCTCCATATAATTAAATATCATTTTATTTGCTGTTAGAAGAGTCCACTGAAAAACTGTACCCTTCTTCATTTAACTATTCTATTTTTTTTTTTTATTGACGTGTAGTTGATTTACAATGTTGTGTTAGTTTCTGGTATACAGCTAAGTGTCTGTTTATATATATATATATATTCTTTTGCATATTCTTTTCCATTATGGTTATTTTAGGATATTGAATATAGTTCCCTGTGCTATACAGTAGGACCTTGCTGATTATCTATTTTATTAACTATTCTACTATTGATATTCAGCTTAGTTCAATTTTTTCACTATTGCATATATCTGTGTGTGCCTCTTTGATTGAATCTTTAGCATAAAAGCTTAGCAGCTGGATCACTGGGATTAAAAATATAGTATTCTTAAGTGTTTTTATACATTATGAGAACTTGTTGTTCACATAGATTAGGCCTACCTTTGGTAATTATCAATTTTAGTTGATTCTTTGCTTAAGGACCAAGTATGCTAATTATGCTTTGTACTCATGTTTGTACGTCTATGGCCTCTCACCTCTGTGAGACAACTAGCTCCTTGAAAGCAAGGTCAGTGAGCCCTAATTTTTTTTTTTTTTTTTTTTTAATTTATCTATTTATGGCTGTGTTGGGTCTTCGTTTCTGTGCGAGGGCTTTCTCTAGTTGCGGCAAGTGGGGGCCACTCTTCATCGCGGTGCGCGGGCCTCTCACTATCGCGGCCTCTCTTGTTGCGGAGCACAGGCTCCAGACGCGCAGGCTCAGTAATTGTAGCTCACGGGCTTAGTTGGCCTAGTTGCTCCACGGCATGTGGGATCTTCCCAGACCAGGGCTCGAACCCGTGTCCCCTGCATTGGCAGGCAGATTCTCAACCACTGCGCCACCAGGGAAGCCCAGTGAGCCCTAATTTTCTTTACTTCCCGGGCCCCACATGACACACAATCTCCAGAACCATCTGGCAATGAGGGCAACTCACCTGAGGATGAGAACACAGGCTGCAACCAGAGAGTAGGCCAGAAGGGTGCCGATGGACATCATGTCCACGAGGGCCTTCAGGTCAAAAAGAAATGCCATCACAGCTATTGGGAAAAGAAAGAACAGTGAAGAAAACAGCCTGTGAGAAAACTCCACACAGCTGATAACTTTCAAGTCAGGGATAAGTGATGGGCACTTTTTTGTTTTAGTGCCAATGATAAGTCAATGAGAAAGGGTATTTCTCACAGTTAATAAGATGTTCTTTAGGTCATACAAACTGCTAATAAAACTTCAAAAACCCTCAGCTGTCTATCTAACAAAACACATCTACTTTGATTACTTAAAAATATTGGCCTGACAAATCTTTTATTATATGACAGAATACTCTCCTTTGATGTTTCAGAAGAAAAACACTGCTAGGAAATATTGGCTGGCTCCTTTTTAAAAAAGCATAAAAGAATTCGAACAGAAGAGGTTTCATTATAGACGTTACATAATCATTTTAATTCCCATCTGCATTCTGAGTTATATCTTCTACAGAATAAAATAATGTCCAATTAAATTATGTTTCTGATAGAGGCTAAATTCTACTCTGATTAAAACCACACAATCTGACTAAATTTGAGCGATCTGTGCCCTGTCCCCAGGCCCCAATAATGTTAAGAGGCAAAGTATAATTTATACAGTTGAATAGTCAACTTGCACTTAGCAATGTTTTCTCTCCATTGAAACATCAAAATAGTGATGATATTAACTTGAATTTATCAAATAGTTGTCCCTATCATAATAAGTAGAAAACACCACATTCCACTCATGGGGTGTTCCAGACACCTCAGCAAGCTTTCTATCTCTATGATCTCCATTTATCTTCAATTCAATAATCCTATGAGACAGGGAAAATTATTTAGATTCAGCTTTATAGCGCAGTATTTGACTGTTTTTAAACAAAACCCCAGCAATTTCACATGGTTTAACTTAACAGGATTATTATCCTCTTTTTTATAGACAGGCTAACTTAACAAGGTTACAACTAGTAGGTAGAAGCGGGGTTCCAGCTAAATCAACATGCCTGTGCCCCTTCTATAATAGCACATTGTTTCTTTAAATACACCCCATGCCTTACTTTGAAAAATCTACGTTGCTAGTATAGTTATACATCAGATTAAAATTTTAATATGTTTTGTAAGAACCACAGATAACCAAAACAAGGTAGCCAAAACAGAAGAAAATGATTAATTATCCATACAAGCTCTCTGATTTAAGTTAAAAACAAGCAAAGCAAGATGTGGGACTACAAAATAACAAAATATAATATTTTAGAGCATTAAAAATGCTACAATTATCTTCTTTTAATTATTAATTTCAATATCTTATTATGCTGTCAAATTAAATTCTTCCTGAAGGAAGAAGAGTACATTTTAAAAAATTCTGAATACATAGTGAGAATTAATGGGCAAGATTTTACTGGAAAAAAAAAAGCTTTTATGGAGTAAATAAAATATGTTGTCCTTTGTCAAGATTTATGAACTATCTTTAATATCATAATGCACTGTTTAATCATAAAGTGGGCCTTAAATCATCAGTGCAAGCTTCATTTTATGGGGGCAGAAATCTAAGCACTGAGAAAATAAGTGATTTGACCTCCCAACATACATCTAATAAAGTGCCAAATTTATTACAAAACATTTATAAAGTGCAGTTGTTTAGGCAAATACTTTCTGACTCTGAAAGAATCCCATTTCATACATAATTAAGCATTAGTATTCTCTAATCTAATTTCCCCAAAATTCAGAGCCTCAACAAAACTATCATTTTTTGGTTTGAATTTCTACTACCAAGAGTGTTTATTGTTTTATCTATAAAGCTGGCTAAAGTCTTTCTCTTCCTCCATATAACAGGGGCTTTAAGGCCATTCTCTTGATCTGTAAAATCTCTTTGAAAATTTCCACATGGAATAAGAATCTGGACAACTAGGGTGCCTTCTGGATGCTGGTGGGAGACCTTGACGCCCAAGGAGATGGGAGGAACCCCCAAGTGAACCAGTAGGACGTGGGGGGACTGAGCGGGGAGGAGAAGTGGAGGCCAGACAGGACCAGTGCCCTGGAGGGGTGGCTGGAAGGGGGGAGGGGTTCCCACACCTGGAGGGACCCTCGGGGACTCAGATCAAGGGGGAATGCGCTGAGCATTTCCCCTGCCCAATTGGCCTGGCTCTCAGGCAGGTCCTACACCCTCAGAGGCCCCCTCCAGGCCGTGTTGCTCCTGGGGGCTAGGAGGGAGGTCGAGGGAGAACAGGAGAGGCAGGCGGGAGGGGCCCTCCAGGACCGGAGGAGCAGGAGAGGAGCGGAGAGTGTTTGCCCCTCCCACTCGGACCAGGAAGCCTGCTGCGCTCTTAGGCCGGGTCCCCCACCCTCTGAGACCAGAGGCACAGCCAGGACCCCTTCTGTCGAGCCTAAGCTCCACACCCCTCCCAGGGCCTTTTCCAGCCCTGTGGGTCGTAAGTTAGGCCCCGCCTAACCCCGCCCCTGCCTAAGTCCCGCCCCCACAGCCAAGGCCTTTTCCACCTTTTTTTTTCTCCTCTTTTTTACTATTGTGGTTCTGTTTTACCTTCCAAAAGTTGTTTCATCTATATTTTTATTTTTATATTCTTTCTAACATATCTGTTAGTTTCCTAGTCTAATTTTATTTTTTACTCTTTGTTATTGTTCTCCTTTTTTTTTTTTTTTGGCCACCCCATGTGGCTTGTGGGATCTTGGTTCATGAGCGGGGGTTGGGCTGAAGCTTCTGTGGTGGGAGCTCCAAGTCCGAACCACTGAACTAACAGAGAACCTCAGACCCCAGGGCATATTCATCAGAGTGAGGTCTCCCAGAGGTCCTCATCTCAGCACCAAGACCCAGCTCTACCCAACAGCCTACAAACTCCAGTGTTGGAAGCCTCAGGCCAAACAACCAGTAAGACAGGAACACAATCCCATCCATCAAAAAAAAAAAAAAAAGAGACGGCAAAAAAATATGTCACAGATGAAGGAGCAAGGTAAAAACCTACAGGACCAAATAAATGAAGAGGAAATAGGCAATCTACTTGAAAAAGAATTCAGAGTAATGAGAGTAAAGATGATCCAGAATCTTGGAAATAGAATGGAGGCACGGATTGAGAAAATACAAGAAACGTTTAACAAAGATCTAAAAGAACTAAAGAACAAACAAACAGCGATGAACAATACAATAACTGAAATGAAAAATACACTAGAAGGAATCAATAACAGAATAACTGAAGCAGAAGAATGAATAAGTGAGCTTGAAGACAGAATGGTGGAAATAACTACTGAGGAGCAGAATAAAGAAAAAAGAAGGAAAAGAATTGAAGACAATCTCAGAGACCTCTGGGACAACACTAAACGCACCAATATTCAAATTATAGGGGTCCCAGAAGAAGAAGAAAAAAAGAAAGGGTCTGAGAAAGTATTTGAAGAGATTATAATGGAAAACTTCCCTAACGTAGGAAAGGAAATAGTCACCCAAATCCAGGAAGCACAGAGAGTCCCATACAGGATAAACCCTAGGAGAAACACACCAAGACACATATTAAACTGACAGAAATTAAATTCAAAGAAAAAATATTAAAAGCAGCAAGGGAAAAGCAAAAAATAACATACAAAGGAATCCCCATAAGGTTATCAGCTGACTTTTCAGCAGAAACTCTGCAGGCCAGAAGGGAGTGGCAGGATATACTTAAAGTGATGAAACAGAAAAACCTACAACCAAGATTACTCTATCCAGGAATCATTCAGATTGAATGGAGAAATCAAAAGCTTTTCAGACAAGCAAAAGCTAAGAGAATTCAGCACCACCAAACCAGCTTTACAACAAATGCTAAAGAAACTTCTCTAGGTGGGAAAGACAAGAAAAGAAAAAGACCCACAAAAACAAACCCAAAACAATTAAGAAAATGGTAATAGGAACATACATATCGATAATAACCTTGAATGTAAATGGATTAAATGCCCCAACCAAAAGACACAGACTGGCTGAATGGATACAAAGACAAGACCCATATATATGCTGTCTACAAGAGACCCACTTCAGACCTAGGGACACACACAGACTGAAAGTGAAAGGATGGAAAATGATATTCCATGCAAATGGAAATCAAACGAAAGCTTGAGTAGCAATACTCATATCAGATAAAATAGACTTTAAAATAAAGACTGTTATAAGAGATAAGGAAGGACACTGCATAATGATCAAGGGATCAATCCAAGAAGAAGATATAACAATTATAAATGTTTATGGACCCAACATAGGAGCACCTCAATACATAAGGCAAATGCTAACAACCATGAAAGAGGAAATCGACAGTAACACAATAATAGTAGTGGACTTTAACACCTCCCATTTACACCAATGGACAGATCATCCAAACAGAAAATAACTAAGGAAACACAAGCTTTAAATGACACAATAGACCAGATAGATTGAATTGATATTTATAGAACATTCCACCCAAAAGTGGCAGAATACATTTTCTTCTCAAGTGTACATGGAATATTCTCCAGGATAGATCATATCTTGGGTCACAAATCAAACCTTGGAAAATTTAAGAAAATTGAAATCATATCAAGCATCTTTTCTGACCACAATACTATGAGATTGGAAATCAATTACAGGAAAAAAACTGTAAAAAACACAAATACATGGAGGCTAAACAGTGCACTACTAAATAACCAAGAGATCACTGAAGAAATCAAAGAAGATATAAAAATATATAGAAACAAATGACAATGAAAACACGATGACTCAAAACCTATGGGATGCAGCAAAAGCAGTTCTAAGAGGAAGTCTATAGCAATTCAATGTCACCTCAAGAAACAAGAAAAATCTCAAATAAACAACCTAACCCCACACCTAAAGCAACTAGAGAAAGAAAAACAAAGAAAACGCAAAGTCAGTAGAAGGAAAGAAATCATAAAGACCAGAGCAGAAATAAATGGAATAGAAACAAAGAAAACGATAACAAAGATCAATAAAACTGAAAGCTGGTTCTTTGAGAAGATAAACAAAATTGATAAACCCTTAGCAGAGCCATCAAGAAAAAAAGGGAGAGGACACAAATCAATAAAATTAGAAATGAAAAAGGAGAAATCACAATTGATACTGCAGAAATACAAAGGACTATAAGAGACTACTACAAACAACTATATGCCAAAAAAATGGGCAACCACGAAGAAATGGACAAATTCTTGGAAAGGTACTGAACCAGGAAGAATTAGAAACTATAAACAGACCTATCACAAGTAATGAAATTGAAACTGTAATTTAAAATATTCCAACAAACAAAAGTCCAGGACCAGATGGCTTCATGGGTGAATTCTATCAAACATTTAGAGAAGAGCTAACACCGATCTTTCTCAAACTCTTCCAAGAAATTCAGAGGGAGGAACACTCCCAAATTCTTTCTATGAAGCCACCATAACCCTGATACCAAAGCCAGAAAAACATATCATAGAAAAAGAAAATTATAGAGCAATATCACTGATGAACATAGATGCAAAAATCTGGAACAAAATACTAGCAAACAGAATCCAACAACATATTAAAAGGATCATACACCATGATCAAGTGGGATTTATCCCAGAAATGCAAGAATTTTTCAATATACGCAAATCAATCAATGGGATACACCACATTAACAAATTAAGGAACAAAAACCATATGATCATTTCAATAGATGCAGAAAAAGCTTTTGACAAAATTCAACACCCATTTATGATAAAAACTCTCCAGAAAATGGGCATAGAGGAACCTACCTCAACATAATAAAGGCCATATATGACAAACCCACAGCAAACATCACACTCAATGGTGAAAAACTGAAAACATTTCCACTAAGATCAGGAACAAGACAAGGATGTCCACTCTTGCCACTCTTATTCAACATAGTTTTGGAAGTCCTAGCCACAGCAATCAGAGAAAAAAAAGAAATAAAAGAAATACAAATTGGAAAAGAAGAAGCAAAACTGTCACTGTTTGCAGATGACATGATACTATACATAGAAAATCCTAAAGATGCCACCAGAAAACTACTAGAACTAATCAATGAATTTGGTAAGGTTGCAGGATACAAAATTAATGCACAGAAATCTCTGGCATTCCTATACACTAACAACAAAAAATCAGAAAGAGAAATTAAGGAAACAATCCCATTTACCATCGCAACAAAAAGAATAAAATACCTAGGAATCAACCTACCTAAGGAGGCAAAAGACTTGTACTCAGAAAACTATAAAACACTGATGAAAGAAACAAAGATGACATAAACAGATGGAGAAATATACCATGTTCTTGGATTGGAAGAATCAATATTGTGAAAATGACTATACTACCCAAAGCAACCTACAGATTCAATGCAATCCCTATCAAACTACCAATGTCATTCTTCGCAGAATTAGAACAAAAAATTTTACAATTTGTATGGAAACACAAAAGACCCCAAATAACCAAAGCAATCTTGAGAAAGAAAAACGGAGCTGGAGGAATCAGGCTCCCTGTCTTCAAACTATACTACAAAGCTACAGCAATCAAGACAGTATGGTACTGGCACAAAAACAGAAATATAGCTCAGGATAGAAAGCCCAGAGGTAAACCTATGCAAATATGGTCACCTAATTTACGACAAAGGAGATAAGAACATACAGTGGAGAGAAGGCAGCCTCTTCAATAAGTGGTGCTTGGAAAACTGGACAGCCACATGTAAAAGAATGAAATTAGAATGCTCCCTAACACCATACACAAAAATAAACTCAAAATGGATTAAAGACCTAAATGTAAGGCCAGACTATAAAACTCTTAGAGGAAAACATAGGAAAAACACTCTTTGACATAAAGCACAGCAAGATCTTTTTTGACCCACCTCCTAGAATAATGGAAATAAAAACAAAAATAAACAAATGGGACCTAATGAAACCTAAAAGCTTTTGCACAGCAAAGGAAACCATAAACAAGACAAAAAGACAACCCTCAGAATGGGAGAAAATAAGTGCAAATGAAACAACAGACAAAGGATTAATCTCCAAAATATACAAACAGTTCATGGAGTTCAATATCAAAAAAACAAACAACCCAATTAAAAAATGGGCAGAAGACCTAAATAGACATTTCATCAAAGAAGACATACAGATGGCCAAGAGGCATGTGAAAAGATGCTCAACATCCCTAATTATTAGAGAAATGCAAATAAAAACTACAATGAGGTATCACCTCACACCAGTCAGAATGGCCATTATCAAAAAATCTAGAAACAATAAATGCTGGAAAGGATGTGGTGAAAAGGGAACCCTCCTGCACTGTTGGTGGGAATGTAAATTGATACAATCACTATGGAGAACAGTAAGGAGGTTCCTTAAAAAACTAAAAATAGAACTACCATACGACCCAGCAATCCCACTACTGGGCATATACCCTGAGAAAACCATAATTCAAAAAGAGTCATGTACCACAATGTTCATCGCAGCACTATTTACAATAACCAGGACATGGAAGCAACCTAAATGTCCATCAACAGATGAATGGATAAAGAAGATGGGGCACATATATACAATGGAATATTACTCAGCTATAAAAAGAAACGAAATTGTGTTATTTGTAGTGAGGTGGATGGATCTAGAGTCTGTCATACAGAGTGAAGTAAGTCAGAAAGAGAAAAACATATACTGTATGCTAATGCATGTATATGGAATCTAAAAAAAAAAATTGTCCTGATGAACCTAGTGGCAGGGCAGGAATAAAGACACAGACACAGAGAATGGACTTGAGGACACGGCGAGGGGGGGAAACTGGGGTGAAGTGAGAGAAGCATCGACATATATACACTACCAAATGTAAAATAGATAGCTAGTGGGAAGCAGCAGCATAGCACAGAGAGGTCAGCTCGGTGCTTTGTGAGTACCTAGAGGCGTGGGATAGGGAGGGTGGAAAGGAGGCTCAAGGGGGAGGGGATATGGGGATATATGTATGCATGTGGCTGATTCATTCTGTTGTACAACAGAAACTAACACAGCATTGTGAAGCAATTATACTCCAATAAAGATGTATTAAAAATTTTTTTAAAAACTGTGAGAAAAAAATAAAGAATCTGTCCAAAAGCATTTTACATGGATATTATGACATGCCAAAAGGTAGGCAAATGGAGTTTGTTGTTGTTTTTTTTTTAACATGACTTAATATCAAAACTGTTGAAAGGAAAAATAGATTCCTAATGGGGTTTATGACCATATAGGTATTAGTAACTCTTAGAGAACCATGACGGCCCAGCAAGTGGGGTTAGCCACCATACTGAGGGCGGTGATAACAATGACCAAGTATAAATCATCTCTGACATTTCTTATATTTAATTAAGAATGGGTAAACTTTAGCTTTTCAAAAATCCTATGGTCGTTTAGCAATGTTCAACTTAAATCCTGGACGAAAAAGAAAATATTGAATCATTATTCTTAATTAACAATTCAAGTATTAAGTAATCATTCTTTAATTAACATTTTGTGTGTCAATAAATAATTTTATGTGGTCTTTCATTGATCTGAAAAGCATTTGATAGCTGATATATAGTGAAGAACCATTACAAACCTTTGCGCATTTGTTAGAAGCCCCAAAGGTTAAGATAACGAAATAGGACCAAATCCCAAAGGGTCAGTTATGAATTTCGGGAGAGCACCACCACCACAATTTGCAGATGTGATTCCAATGTTCATACCCTAATTCATCAGTGATTTTGTTCTTAACTTACATGCACAGCAAGCAGACCCTCTTTTATAAGTCCATGCATGTGCATAAAATGCTCAAGTCCACTGTTGAAGAATCCTTGTGTTTGTAAAGCTTACCAGAGATGACCCCTGCAGTCAGTGTGGCAGCTACTGGAGACTGCCTCTTACTCACTCTGGCAAGAAATCTAAACAGTAAACCATCCCGGGCCATGGCAAACAGAACTCGGGGCAAAGGAAACATGGAACCCAGAAGACTAGAACAGAAAAATTCATAATCCACATGTGAGTGATTACAAGTATCATTCTAGATGAGTATAGACTGGTAAAGACTGAACACACTAAAGTACAGAACCTATAGCAAAAAAAATTTCAAAATCGGAAATAATCACAAAAAAGTTATTAATCTTTATATATATCAAAACAGAAAACGACCTGATTTTCCATTTTTTTTCCCAGAATCCTCGATGAAAAAAGATCCCCCTTTACTTAATAAAAGTCAACTCTCTCACCTGCCACCGCACCCGATGATAAAGTAGCAATTATTGGTGTCTTCGTTTTGGAATTGATTTGAGCTAGACATTTGAAAAGCAACCCATCCTCCGCCATAGCATAGATTACACGAGGCATTGGGAAAATGGATCCAAGAAGACTGAATAAAAAGCAAACACATGCAGTATGGCAAACACATTCATGCAAGATTACATCCCAGAACTGAAATTAAGTAATCGTATAAAACTCAGCATCACAGCTGTGATTATGAAGTCTTGTTATTTTTAAAATGTATTATGATTGGGCATTTAAAAATAGATACCAATTAACCATTGTGCTACTTATTATTCTCTTACAGATATTTGCCCAGCACAGTTATCAGACTAAAAACAATACTGCAAATAATTGTGCAGGCCCATGATTACTACTAAATTAAAACTAAGGAATTAAGACTTAAAAAAAAAAACCCAATTGTATCATTAAGACATTTTTAACTTAGAAAATAAAATTTATAAATTGATATGTAATTACAGAAAAGATTAAGTAATTTGATTTTATAGTATAGTCACTTCATTTATTCAATAACTACACATTTTTCATATTTATTTTACCATTATTTTTCCTCATATAGTGTGATCTTTGATCAAATTAATAATTCTTAGCATCATAAGATAATCAAGACAGAAAAAGACAAAAACAAAATCAACTCACTGTAAATTTAGTACATAAAAACAGCCGCAATTAAACGTTAGTAACAGTGCAGTTAAAGAAAATTATTTTTGCTTTAGATGTTTTGAATTACTTGTGCGTTTACCGGCTGCATCATTCTGTACATGAATTAGTTGTAAAAAATAACCATTTAAAGAGAAAGTAAGTAAAATATATTTTTTAAATCCGTCTTCTTTATCTTTTAATAAAGCTGGGTTGAGCCTGGCCACAAATAAATCTTTGTCCATCTCTCTTCTAAGACCATGGTGGCAAGGTATCACCACAGTTCAGATTTTTGAAACTGTTTGAAACTATTTAGAATAAACCTCAACACTGGCAGATGGCTAAGAAACCAACAGGGGTAATTTCTAATTGCTGCTTAATATTATCTTGAATACAAAATAAAAGAGAGTTTGAGGGGAAAAAAAGCTAGGCTGATGAATTATACAAAAAAATTTCTTTTTCCAATTTCAGACTTTTAGAAAATTATTTTCACTTCAAAAAATTAGTAATCAAGCAGAGATTAATTTTTCTCTTTGTAAGAATGCTCTAAGTATAGCACAATATCAAACTCAAATGAAATATCTTATGATCACATGTTAAATTAAAATATGAGTAGCTCAGGAAACTTGAGAAATGAATCATAAAATATTAAAATAAGCAGCTACTGAAAATCTGAATACTTGAGATTCAACTATTCCTTTCGCATAGATTTATGCAAATTTCCACCATTAATTTGAGTACAGTAATTTCCATTTCTACACCAAGTTCACTCTGATCAGTGCTGAGAGGAAAAAGTCTCAGTCCTTCATAATAAAAAGCACATTATACTTAACAATGCCACAGCATATAGCTTCCACTCATTACAGACTTGATATTATTTTAAAAGACGGCAGAAAATGTCAAGTCTGCACATAAGGTCTCAATTGTCTGTAGCACTACAAGTAACACCAAAGCCAGCAGGGAAACATACTAGTATAAGCATTGTAAAGTTTTACAGTGCATATATATATGAATATGTATGAAATATATAAATGTGTATAAATGCCATATATATCCACAGAAGCCTGGATCATCATTATCTTGAAAAACTGACTCTTAACTGACGGGGGAAATGTTTTTATCACTTAAGATTTTGATATGGCAATTTGGGCGAACTATTCAGAGAATACAGTTGTATAATGTGTTCCTCCTGTTAGGATTATTTTTAAAACATACAAAAGCAATTCTTTAGGCACTGACTACCTTTGCAGTAGGCCAGACAGCCCTGTCCCAAACGCAATGCAATGTACCTTGTGGACAAAGCACAGAGGGAACCTGCTGCAACGACATATTTGGCCGGACCCCATCCAACATACTCAAACGCTACAGGAAGCGGGCTTTTCTCATCGAGGAGGTAGTATGGCATCATCAGTGTTAAAGCTGCTGAGACCCCAAAATAGGCCATAAAGCAAACGAGCAGAGAAGTCACAATTCCAATAGGAATAGCTTTCTGAGGATTCCGGACTTCCTCACCTAAGGAAACATAAACAAAAGATTTGCATATTTAATAAAACATGAATAGGTAAAACATGAATTCTTCTTCTCCTTCATAGTAATTCTACTTGGCTCTGTCCCTTCTGTTTTCTCAGCTTGCTCCGTCTATGCTACATGACGTTTCTTCTCTTCTTGAGGGTCCTGTGCTGTCACATAAAGATCAAAGCCCAGAGGCAAGAAGAGAAAGCAAGAAATCCTGCAAGTCAGTTTCCCATTTCCAGAAAGAAAAAATATGCTATCCCAGCACTATTAAATGTTTAGGGAGAGAACAGAGTCTTTTTTTTTTTTTTTTTTAATTTATTTCTGACTGTGTTGGGTCTTCGTTTCTGTGCGAGGGCTTTCTCTAGTTGTGGCGAGCGGGGGCCACTCTTCATCGCGGTGCGCGGGCCTCTCACTATCGTGGCCTCTCTTGTTGTGGAGCACAGGCTCCAGACGCGCAGGCTCAGCAATTGTGGCTCACGGGCCCAGTTGCTCCGCAGCATGTGGGATCTTCCCAGATCAGGGCTCGAACCCGTGTCCCCTGCATTGGCAGGCAGATTCTCAACCACTGCGCCACCAGGGAAACCCGAGAACAGAAGTCTTAATCCATTTGGAAAATGATTCCTCCACAGAGATTACACATCATGGCATTCTGCAGGCCCTTAATTATGGAGGCTTCCATATATATGAAGACAAACTTCTACTCAGTGCATTGATTTATATTAAATGTTAGTTTTAGTACAAAACAGCACTTTTTCAATCTTTCTAATACGATTTGGCATTTGAAACACCCAAAATATGGTCAATTATAAGGCCATGCAATAATGTGAACCCAGAGGAAGCATTGAGGGACTAATTAATTGTAGCATGATTACTTTGTTGTACAGGATAAAGAGAAAAGAATTACCACAACATATTTTGTCCTGTTAAAGAAGAAAGAATTTAAGAGCATGGTCATTGTTGTTACGGTGATAGCACTTTCAGACCAAAGGTTAAGGGTAGTAATTATGACCGACACTTATAAAGTAGTTGACAACTTGCAAAGTATCTTTCATAATCTTAGGTACCCTTCATAACATCTGAGAGGTAGGTATTGCAGGTACCCTTCATAACATCTGAGAGGTAGGTACTGCTCTCCTGATTTTACCAATATGGAAACCAAAGCTCAGAGAGTTTCACTAATTTTCTTTTTATACAGCAGGTGTTACTTCTGGGTCTGGAACCAGCCCTTATTATCCCAAATTCCACTCTCTTCCCTTGAACCTCTGCTGTCACCTATGGGTACTCATGTGGTTCAAAGAACAATTTTTCCTTCGACATAGAGCCAAGAGTCTGCTCTTACCAGTCGTTGCAATGCAGTCAAATCCCACAAAGGCATAAAAGCAGGTTGCAGCCCCAGCCAAAGTTCCTGCAAAGCCATAAGGCATAAAGCCACCAGCCCCATAGATACTTGTTCCATTTTCAGAAGGTGGCTCCCTAAGGAAGAGGAGAAGCACATTGGAAAGTCATTTTCCTAGAAAGCTGCTTCTTCAAGCAAGTTGTCTCAAACTACAGCCTCGGAAGGTTATTGTGTTCACCAGCCCTTGGAAGCTGATGTGTACAAAACTGAAGGTGAACTCTGATTTTTTTCACCCTATCCTAGCGGATGTGGTGGTGTTCTCAATAGTGGCACCCCTCTCTGCTTACCAGCACTCAACTAGAGGCTGATCATTAGCATAAGCAGAAGACTCAGATCCACTCTGGCTGGAACTCATAGCCAGGCAGGATTTTGAGAACAGAGACCCCATATGTGGGCCATGATCCGAAATAAAGACAAGAAACTTTCTCTTCTCGTGGACAGTGGGGCAGACTGCACATCTGAAAAATTTACTAAGAGGACTTTTGACGAGGTGAAATAAAATTCTCTAATCTTGATTAATAATACTGAAGTTGAATATTCTATTACATGTTACAAATTATATAAAACCAGAGGATACTAAATTTTTGCCTCAACAGAATGGCTACAAACAGCATATGTAAAGAAAAACAGGTACATGTACATCACTTCATGTAATAGACATTTTTGTAATCTTATTTACACATAGGAATATTATGCTTAAATAAATCTTAGGATGAAACCTTTCACGTATAATTAATTTAATATTTGAGATGATCAGGTTTAAAGTGAAATGCATAGACAATTCTGCTTATGCAATCAATAACATTCTCCAAAAAATCAGCAGGCCTGAAAATTACTACACGGTTGAAAGAATGCAATGGAACCAAATAGTGTCCCCAAAGGAAAAACTAAAGGATGCATGACTCAAAAATGCTCATGGTTGTTTTGAGGTGACATATCTTTGGAGGGAAAAAACCATCCTTCCAATGGTTAGGACCTCTCCTTGCTCCTCCTTAAAACTGGAGGCACGCTTGAGGTTAAGAACCAGCAACTACATGGCTTTAAACAGCTGCTCAGTAGTGAGCACACCTATGCATTCAGGAAGAACAGTCTTGAAATAGAACAAACCTTCAGAAAGCTCTCTGCAGCAAAAAGTTTGAGAACAGTTGTTCTAGAGGAAAATGTAACATAAGACAAAAGCAAGCAAATATTTTTAAAAACTCAAAATAGGAGGGGAAAAACCCGAATATTTTACCTGGCACTTGCAGATATATTTTTGAGAAACTCTTCACTAATCTTCCAGTTTGCCACGTTCCCTTTCACAAACCCAGCGACCATAACAAAGAGAAGGACCAGGATATTAATGGCTGTGAAGACTTTATTCACCCAAGCAGACTCTTTTACTCCAAAAGATAAAAGACCTATGGAAAAAGAGAGGGTATTTTAATGTTTACCTAACCTTTAGGAAAAGGCAACAGCATTTTGAGACAGTTACAAGCTTTAGGATATCATTTCACCAGCATTCATATATTTAACTGATATTTATCCCTTCCTATTGAGAGTTCTTAGTCACCTGTGAATAAAACTAACTTGATTTCAGAATGCAGACTGTGCTCATAGCCAGGAGATCCCAAACTCTCCCATAAATGAATAAATTTAGTAACTGGCTTTTATTATCAATGGGTAGGTAAAGTAACTTAATTTTAATGAAATGCTGTTCTAAAAAGCCATTTCAAGGTTAATGGCTGAAAAATTTTTAAAGTAAAAACTCAATCATATTGTCTGCCTCATATTTACAGAATACATTAAACAAAATAATTATTCAATTGTCATGACAAAAAATATTTTGTTAAATCAATATTCATTTTAATAGCAACTTGAAGATACAGAAAAGAAGAAAAAAGAAAGGAAATAAAGATCAAGTGTAATTTCCTTTCCAGAATTTTGCACACACACACACAAAGACACACAGGCACACATTTACGTGTCAACAAACATATAACCTCATTTTTAACAGTCACATATTCTTCTGCTGTATGGAGACACTACATTTTACTCCTATATTTACAGACAATCAGGTCACTGTTAGCTTCTTACAGCTATAAACAGTACTGACCTAATCATCCTTTTATAAATATCTTTTTACACTTTCTAATTATTTCTTTACAGTAATTTTCTATAAGGTAATACCACATCAACGGTATACACTTTATATAAGACTTTTGGTTCATACCGTCAAAACAGTCTCCAGAAAGTTTGGCCCAATTTAAATTGTCCATTTTTTCCCATTAGGCTATTCTTATTCATATTGATTTATAAGACTTATGTATACACTAATGCTATAAGCTCTCTCACTGTATATGTATATAGCATGTTTTCCCCAATTTATCATGTACTTTTAATCTTAGTGTTGATTAAACATGTAAGAAAGTTTTAGAATATAAATTTTTCCTCTTTAGTTTCTACCTCTAGATTTTCCCTAATATTAACCCCAAAACATTCACCTTTGTTTCCTTCCAGTACTTTCATGATTATATCTATCATATCTATATCTTTAATACATCTTGTATAAGATATGAATTATGGATCAAAGAAAGTTTACTTTTTACTGTCGGGGAAATAACTGTGATGAAAGGCTTATATCACGTACATACTTGCTTCTTCCCCGTATCTGTACCGCCCATGATCAAATAAGCAAAATTATCCAAGTAGAGATGAGAAAAGCTGAATTTCATTCTCCTACCTGTATAATTCCCAGAATTATACAAGAATACAACTATATTAACATAAAGAAAAACTATGGTCAGTACAGTTATTGACTCTGTCAGTACAATTACTGACTCTGTAACTATCTGTCAGATTAGGAAACACTACACAACTCTACACCTTGGAAATATACACTATACTACTATACATTTGGGAAAATGACAAAGCCACTGCCAAGTTTTATAAAAGTTTCCCAATACCCCAAGTGCACTCTCCATTCTGAGATCCCCAACTCCCACCAGTAAATTAGCCTTCTCATCTAAATGCTGCATACACTTCCCTTGTATCTTTAATAAAACAACAGCCTCAGTTGACAAGACATTTGGCATTACAATATGAATAAAGATAACAGCAGGAGGTTTTGGACTTTGAAGTTTCTAAGAACAAAGTTATCATGTAATCTTAACCTGTCCTGAAAGAAAAGACATGATGGTTGATGAACACGGGACATAAGATGCAGGCCAAGGCCTGAGTCTTGCCATGGAATTTAATGACTGAAACTGTGTCATAACTACATGCTTCTCATCGTTTAGAGATTAAAGCTGAATATTTAAGGTCACTGAAACCATCCTTAAATAAAATGTGATGTAACTAATTTAATGTTAGCTAGGCGTTTGAGAAACCAAAACAAATAAAACCTATCCCCTGTTGAAAAACAATTCATGCAATTTTTCCTGACATTAGAAGGAAAATGCCAAATAACTTGGACCTATAAATTTTGTTCATGTCCCTAACCATATCCCTACCTAAAACATTAAATTAGTGGCTAACATTTTAAAGGGTAAAGTTATTTTTTTAATTATGTAATTTTATAAGGAAAAATTATAGAAAGATAGGGAGAAAGTAGCTAGTGATAAGGTTGGACAGGAAAGCAAGGGTCTATCAAGCAGGAAATGGAAACAAACATGGACTTTATTCTTAGTGCAATCCTTGACGGATCTAAGCAGGAGTGCCAGGTAGGATGACAATCAAAATTGAAAATGCTCAAATAATTAAAACAAATATCAGGGGACAGCAGGGATGAGCTACGCCTACAAAATAAAACTGCCTGCCGTCTAAGTGCTTACTATGCATCAAGCAAAAAGCCTGCACAAGATAAACACTGAAGTCCTCATTTTATGGATGAACAGACTGAGTCATGGAAAGATTAAGTCACTCAGTGTTCTAAAGATAGGAAGTGGCAGAGTAGAACTGAAAACCTGGTCACTCTAATTCCTATGCCTTTCTAAACTGTTATGCTACACAACTGATGAAAACAGGAAAATTCCAGTATCAAGTATGTTTGTCTCCATAATGTCTACATTAAAAAAAATGACGGGTGGTTTGAATATGCTCCCTTTTCAACCAGAAGTCTACGTTATATAGGCATAAATAGAAAGACAGAATTTCTTCTAGAAACAGTGTGCTTGCAAATATCCTTAGTTGTAACTAACAAGATGAAATAATGCCAAAAATTTTATATCCTTCCTTATTGAAGCTCTGTTGCCATTCCTGCAAATCTCCAATTAGTATTATAAAATTTATGTACCTTATCTGATTATTTAGTGCATTCCAGGTATCATTGACTCAGAAGTACTATTTCTACCATTCCATGTAATTTAGATTTATTTTTGAAACATACTTATCACAGAAGATAAAATGTGATTCTAGCTAGTCACAAAGCCCACAGATGTCCAATAGTAACTTATGTCTGTAAATATGCTGCCTAGCCTTGGAACTCAGGTCCCAAATTCAGTGGTAACCTATTTTCCTGGGACAACTAGTCCGGCTCATCTCAGGGAGAAGTGTAATTAGTTTTCTTACCTGCTAGAAGTAATATAAGGCATACAGCAAAAAAGTCAGGATACTCTGCAAGGCCAGTATAATTCATTTTGAAGTATGTCCTGAAAAACTGACCAATCTGTTTGCTAAGAAGTTCATCAAAGGTGCCACTCCAAGCCCTTGCAACACTTGATGTTCCTTCCAAAACATAGAACGTTCAGTGAATACAAAGTCAGTGGGAGAAAATTAACATAACATCTTTTGCTACTCTATTCTAGGATAAACATGGGTTAGTTCAGACAGAATTGAACATTTTAATCACATATAAAATTATCTTGATAACTTTATAATTATACAATAGCAATCAAATGCTCAAGTCCATAACTGTGGAATCAGGTAATTTTATTTGCATTAAAGAACTATCGTTTTTTAAGAAAGGTTGTCAAACCCACTAAGAGATGGCATATTCAGAGATGAAGCAGAATCACCGACTTTTGCAATTAGAAGGAGACACTTTATTTAGAGATGAGAAAAATGAGACACGCAGGGATCAATAGATACACTCTGATCACCTAGTCGCTAATTAATGCAGACCTACCACGGAACCCTAAGGCCGCTGACTCAGGAGTGCCATTTCTACCATTTTACCCAATCAGGTTGATTTTTTGGAAACATACCTATCACATAAGATAAAATGAGATTCCAGCCAGTGATGAAGGCCCACAGTTCTCCGACAGTAACGTAAGTGTACAAATAGGCAGACCCAGTCTTGGGAACTCGGGCCCCAAATTCAGCATAGCAGAGGCCTGCCATCACGGAAGCCAGCGCAGCGATGAGGAAGGAGACCACGATGCTGGGGCCAGAATCCGCTTTGGCAACCTCGCCAGCGAGGACATAAACCCCGGCACCCAGAGTGCTTCCAACGCCCAGGGCAATGAGGTCCATGGTGGATAAGCAGCGGCACAGTTTGGTATCTTCTAGACTGTCCAGAGTGACGATTTTTCTCCGGATCAGACATCGCGCAAAAGACAGCGCTGCTCTGCAGGGAATCATTCTGAAGATGGCAACCTGAAGGAGAGAAGGGAGGGGGGTTAAAAGCTGATCTGGAACCGTCATCCGTCCAGTTACCCGCCCAGCTTCTCCGCACAGCTGTGGCACCTGATTGCTTTTACTCCTTGCTGGAGGTGCGGCCCGGAGCAATCAGAAGGAGGGTTGCATGAGCCAAAGCTGTGATTTTCTCAGAGCTCACTCTGACGTGGCCTTTTAGAAGGATCTGCCACAAATGACTTATTCGGGGAGCAAAGGAATAGGAGCCTTGGGCGATTAAAAAGATTTGCCATTTTTGTTTGTTGTTGCAATTTTTAAGGATATGCCGATAGAATTATATTCCAAGAGATGGCTTATTTGTCGTTGCTTCAAGCAAAGGGGTAAATCACCTCATCTTTCTGGTTCTCTGTCTCTTTTCTTCAATCATTCCTTGAACTCATATTTTTTTAGGCCTTATTACACGCCAGGGATTGTGCCAAGATTATGTCTAGAATGGTGTGGAACGCTGGTATGGCCTCCAGCTTTACCAGACTTATGTTCTAGGTATTGCCTAAAAGCAGGTAAAAACGCCATCATTATGTGGTCTACAGCTTTATCAAACATGTGTGAGCTCTGCTTTCATTTCATTCTGTTTCATTTTAATGTGGAGCCACTTGAACCTTTTAGAATTAAAAAAATTCCCCCCAAAACATGCTTAGAGTTTTCTAAATAAAACTGCTATTCACTTATGCTTTAAGTATGAATTTGTAATAAAACACACATGCTTATTCATGTTTACTTGCAATTTCTAAATAAATAAAGTCAAAGTCCATGCCAAGTATGATATGTTCTTTATTAAATGGAATGAATAAGGTAGACAGAAGGTCTCACTCCCCATACCTTACAGGCCCAAACAACCTAACACTGAAAAAAAAAAATGGTCAGGTTATAAAACATGGACTTAGTAAGGAAAAAAATACACATATTACAGTAAAACGTCTGAAGCAAAATATACCAAAATATTAACAGTAATATTGGTAGTGTACAATATATATTATATAGCTAATATGTTTCTAAATTTACCTCCAATGACTATGTACAACTTATATACAAAAGAAATATAAAAATTAAAAGGCACGATATGGCCTTGTCTATGGAGACATATAACTCAGAAGACCAAGAAATAACTGAGGAATAGGGAATATAATAGTACATGCAGCTTCTCAGTCAATAAAGTTAAATGTATTTAACTTTTAGAAGTTCAGTCATGTTTACCCTGATTGCACAATGACCTACAGAGGCTGAATGTTATCCCTTCAATCTTGTTATACGCATTATCAATAACTTAAACTCATGAGATCACAGCTTGACATCTTCTCTGAAGAACTTAGAGCTTTCTATCCTATGAAATAAATCCTTGAATATTTCTCAACCTTAATCTCTATGAAAGAAAACTATTATTAAAACTTATTTTATTTAAAAATAGTAGTATAATAAATTTTCTGTACTGAATCTCAATGACTTGTTGCTCATAAGAGAAAAACATTTCTGGAATATGAATAATCCAGTTTCATGCTAACCCTAGTATATAAAGCTAACTCACTCAACATTATTCACACATCAATATAAATGCAAGTCCTTGATGTTGAAAGCAGCTGATTCAAAGAATCTAGAGAAAAATCCTAAAGAAAAATGAAAATGAGTGAAAAGTTCCTTGATAATAAAATAAAGTTTTATACATCAGTATCTTCCACACCACCTGGCAGAGTGCCAAGCATAGCGCTTCACAAATACTTGTTGAAAAATTTGCAAAAACAGATGACATCTCCCATTTTGCCCATACTTGCGCTTCCGAAGTCAAAATCTATCAAACTTCCATAAATCAAATGTGTATCAATTTCTACCCTTACCTAGCCCTTAAATAGCTATTTTTCATATAACACATCTAGAAGATAAGGGAGAGAAGTGTTTTGCTTAAAAAAGAATCAAGTGAAAAGTTGGAGTTATACAAAGGCCAACTGAGGTGGGAGGATGGCAATTGAAGGGATTTATAAATACTGACCTTCAGTAATATTTAAGCATTTTTATACAACAGAGATGTGCAAAGATCAAGAACTGCCAACTGAAAAATGCTAAGAAATGAAGACCCACTGAATTTTAGTCATGATTTAAGATCACAGGAAAATGGGACATGTCATACACAGCTTTAGGAAACAACTGATATACAGAATGAGACACACCTGTTAGTCATTAATTAAATGAAACACTCTTGATAAAGTGATTGATTAACCTCACATGTTATGAATGAAAGACAAATTCTACAACTATTGCAAAGGAATCTGGAAGGAAGCAAGGAAAACTAAGAAGAAAGGAGAGTGATACGACTGTGGGTGAGCTTTTATTTATTTTTTTAACCCTTTTTTTGGTAATATGGTCACCATGTTGTTTTTGAAACTTCTAACCCCCCCACACAAACACAAGATAGCATAAAAATAAAAAAGAATAAGCAAGCCAACCGATAAACAACCTTCTTTGAAATGCTAAAAATAGTGAAAAGTTTTATTAGTAACAATTACCCAAAATGGATAAATGAGTGACCCTCATCTTGTCAATAGAAAAGTGAATTTAATTCACTCCAGATTACATGGGAAGCAGAACTGTTTACAGAAACATACAGCTTTAATCAGAGAAGATCTGATTGCTACTGCCTCTTTCCTATTAAAAATGGAAAGTATTTCATGTTCAGTTTTTCTCCGTTGCCCTGAGCAAATAAGACAAAGCTGTCACTTGTCAAGCATTCATTTGCTTTTGAGTAACAGAAATGCATACGTCAGAAACTCTTCTCTGAATTGACAGGTTAGGCAATGTCCTTGGCAAACAGTCTTAACTACGCACAACTGATAAAATACTGATTGCAAAAGCTATGATACAAAACCGACTTTGCAGAAATATAACGAGATGGGAAAAAGCAATGTAAAAACATACTGGGTCAATTTAATGAATCGTTGTTAAATAAACATTTATTAAATCCTAGCAGGTGTATCATATAGTCAATAAAGAGAAAAGAATCCCGTGCTTTTGTTAAATATGTTTTTGTGGAGATACACTGATATATGGAAGTAGAGTGGCAACAGGAGAATGAGAAAAAATAAGATATTTGTGTCTAATGTAATATAATTTGATATTTACTTTTTTAAAATTTAGTAACTTTTCCTTTAAAGCATTTAAAAAGATATGTTCCTTATGTAAATGGTTATGACAACCTTACTCTCATTTCTAGAAGGTTCTTTCATTGCTGAAAAAAATCCACTCATACTTATTCTTTGACACATGTCTGCATTTACTGTCCCTGCCTGGGCTCTGGTGTGTTGTCTCATCAGCAAACGACTATGCAGTGAAAATATGCAAGGATTTTGAAGGTGATTCTATTTGGTCTGGAGGACAGAGACTGTTTTTCCAAGAGCAGACAATGATCCAAACCATCATACCCACTGTCAGCTGTTTCCACCATGACCAAGGATTGGTACTGAGTATGAACCCTACATAAATGTAAGTAAAGGACAATGATGTTAGACTTTGGGAAGAGGCCCATGCAACGCTCATACCCATGACCTGAACCTTAAAATATAAAACTCTAATCAACATTCCTATGAGGTCACAAATGATTCTGGTGATACTAGAAACAGATACGTATCTTTTTTCAATAAACAGTTATTTTACTAATTGCTAAGACAGTGGCCTCTCTACTGAGGCGTAAAATATGCACACATTAGCTTAGATCTGAAAATGTAATTAGCCTCGGAGGGATCTGCAACAGCTCAGGCAGCAGTAAAGTCTGTGAGTGTATTTAATGAGTCTGGTGATAGTCAGATCTTCCTGAGTCCCTTCCCCCATCCCCAACCCTAAGTATAACAGTTTCAAGACATCTAACTCCCCGATGGAGCCCTTATTAATTCTTGCCAGAAAGCTAAATTCCCTCCTTGGCAACTTGGAATTATCCCCTTCTCAAACGTCTTCAATCCAGGTTGTAAACTTGACCATGTAGAGTTTTAGGTCAAATAAATCCCTAGGCCTGATGATATAACAACACTATAGAGCAGACCTCTTTTCCACTAACCACAGAAATCTTGCAAAATCTGCTAATTACAGTCAAAAGTTGATCCTGGATTTTCAGTTCGGTTTGAAAGTTTGACGTAGCATTTAGCTGCACAGAAATGCAGCTCCTCCCCTACATAAAGGCTGAAATTTCAAACTTAATCCTCGGTATCAGTATCACAGGCCCTGACAACAAATCTTACGGGAGAGAGGAGCTGTGGGGGCAGGCATTCCAACAAATCCTCACCAAATGAGCTCCTCCGAACCCTAACCAACTTTCCTTCCTCACGTGATTGCTGGTTTCATGGTGAGATATTTGCACTTTCTGTTTTGGGCCTGATAGGGAAAAAGGAATTAAACCATGTAAGCCTGGGAACTTTGCCCCATTGTGTGTGTGTGTTTTCTCTGAACTAGAGCTTTGGGGTTTGCAATCTCCAAACTCAACATCAATTACATTTCTATAACTTTTTTTTTTTTAACATCTTTATTGGAGTATAATTGCTTTACAAGGGTGTGTTAGTTGCTGCTGTATAACAAAGTGAATCAGTTATACATAAACATATATCCTCATATCTCCTCCCTCTTGCGTCTCCCTCCCTCCCACCCTCCCTATCCCACCCCTCTAGGTGGTCACAAAGCACCGAGCTGATCTCCCTGTGCTATGCGGCTGCTTCCCACTAGCTATCTGTTTTACATTTGGTAGTGTATATATGTCCATGCCACTCTCTCACTTCGTCCCAGCTTACCCTTCCCCCTCCCCATGTCCTCAAGTCCATT
Organism: Balaenoptera acutorostrata; assembly: GCF_949987535.1. Lineage (NCBI taxonomy): Eukaryota > Metazoa > Chordata > Mammalia > Artiodactyla > Balaenopteridae > Balaenoptera > Balaenoptera acutorostrata. The sequence goes on along the minus strand of NC_080084.1, from coordinate 21,908,807 downwards.
CTCTACGTTTGCGTCTTTATTCCTGTCCTGCCCCTAGGTTCTTCAGAACCATTTTTTTAGATTCCATATATATGTGTCAGCATATGGTATTTGTTTTTCTCTTTCTGACTTACTTCACTCTGTATGACAGACTCTAGGTCCATCCACCTCACTACAAATAAATCAACTTCGTTTCTTTTTATGGCTGAGTAATATTCCATTGTATATATGTGCCACATCTTCTTTATCCACTCATCTGTCGATGGACACTTAGGTTGCTTCCATGTCCTGGCTATTGTAAATAGAGCTGCAATGACATTTCTATAACTTTAAAGTTCAGAAAATATTTTCAAATTTTACTGTAGGCTAAATAATTTAGTGAAAGGGGAAAAAAAGATATGGACATAATACCATGGAATTATTGATCTTTCTTTCATTCCTCTTTTAAGAGATTAATTTCTCATAAAATACACCAGAAGTACAATACAGGATAAAAGATAATCAGAAATGGTAACTGTTCACTTCGGTAGGTAAAAAACAAAAACAAACAACAACAACAAACTTTTGCATTCAAACCTAAAACCTTTATTTTTCTGGAAAACAAAATACCCTTTCACATATATTTCACTTATATTTGGTCCAAAACTTATCTTTTCACCAAAGCAAAATTTATGAACAGTATCATCCTCCAAAGTTTTCCCCAGATAGGCGAACACAAATGCAGAAATAAGTAAAACTGAAGCACACAACTGAGACCACTATAAAGTCACAATCATTGTGGCAATAATATTTATGTTTTCTCCCCTTTTATATCAAATCGGTACTACCAGGAAGTTAAACTATTTCGAGATTTCTGACACAGAATCCAGACACAGACAAGCATCTTTCTAAGGACATCCGAAGCAAACAGCTGATGGAGAATTCTAGTTTGTACAGGCAGCTGGTGCTTCAAAACACGTCAATCCATTTAGCTTTATTAAAGTCCAAATTACAGGAATAAGGCATACCTAGCTGTCTCATTCAAATAGCTGCAGAGCAATTTAAAAAATTAAGTGTCCAACTTTTGTTTTAGGGTTGGAGAAGAGAGGAAGTAAAAAAAAAAAAAAAAAAGAAAAAGAAAAAAGAAAAGAAGAAACAGAGCCCCCAGCACCTGGGTAATCAGAGTATCTGCCCCGTCAGCGACCCACTCACAGTCAAGGATCTTGGTGGCTCGCTTCAGCCCTGGGCAGACGCCCGTTCCCATTTAGGCTGAGCAATCTCCGGCTAATAAATCACTCCAAATGCCAGAGGGTACCACCTGTTACCATTCCCCAAGCAGCCACTGAAGGAAGTGTCCTTGGCTAAGCCCAGTCACCCTTTACATGCCATTTCAAACATCAAGAGATACCCTTTGCAAAGGTATTTCACGCCCATCACTACCCTAGGAAGTGCTAGGCTAATAAAGATGGCTAATGTTTGTTGAGCACTTACGGTGTGCTTACTAAGCCCCTTTAATTTATTCTTTTATGAACCTTCACAATATCCCTATAAGATCAGGACTGTCATAGTATCGATGAGGAAACTGAGGCAGACAGAGGTCAGCCAATATCACAGGTAGACGTGGAGCCAGGGGTGAACCCAGCAGGCGTGACTTTGGATCCTTTCTCCACAGTCACTAGGTTGAGCTGCCATCTCGCCAGACAGCCTAGTCATCGCCCACCTGCCCACACCTCCTTGCAAGAGAATCTGCTCTCCTCACAGCACTGTCCTTCCGTCCCCCAAGCCACAGGTAACCGGACCAGACACCTGACTCTGGGTTAAATATCCAAAGGCCGGGTACACTCATTCAATACTCTTGAAAATCTGAATGACACCATTGAATGGGTCAGGCTCTCCTGTCCTTCCTGATGTTGAGTGTGTGAGCCCTCTGTATCCATTCAACAAACTTCCTGTTCACTTACTCTATTTTGAGTGATCTCTGTTCCCTGAAACCAGAGGCAACTGATGAAGGTCAAGGTGGTATCAGTAGAGCTGGCTCCAGCAACCTTACTCCTGATTTCAACCCTTCAAATCTTCTGCTACTTCCTGCCATGTCTGGTGGGTTTCCTGATAATTCCTCTTCTTTCCTAGAGCAGGTGTCCTGATAGAATAACTTGAATTTGTTTAGATATTTCTCCAATAAGGTATTCATAGAGTTTAATATGCATTAGGTCTGTCCTTTATGCACACGCACAGACATATATACCCTCTACCTGAAAAATGTAACTTTATATAGGGCAGAGAAAATCTATTCTTAGACATACAGCCAACCTGGGTTCCTGGTACCACTATTTCTCCAATGTCCACTACTGAGCCAGGAACATCCTCTACCTTGTCAAAGTCCCAGAAATAGCAAACAAGGGCTCTACAGCACTTACTAAAGATGTTTCAAACATTTTGTTCACCAATGAATTATAGTAGTAAACCAGTAGCAGAGCCATTATTCACCTAATGAAGGGAGGGAGAATGAAGGAAGTACTGGAGATATTTTATCATACTCGAGAGGGTTTTTAAGAGTTTCCTGAGTCCGAGAAGAGAAGTTTCTCAACACCCCTGCCTTAAGACCTTAATGTTAGTGGGTTATTTTTTGTTAAAAATTGCAGATTTCCTAAAAGCACTTTCCACCCTTTTATTAGTTCCACAAATGCTTCAGTGCACACCACTAGACACTGAAACAGCCATGAACACGCTGCCAAAATTTCTCCCCTCACGGCGCTTACAGTGGAGCGGCCAGCGCAGACAGCGGCCAGTTCAATATCATGAAGCAAATGCTTCTGCACAAGGGAAGGCCAGAGGGGCCTACAGTGAAACCACACAACTCAGATTGGGACTTGGACCCAGCTAGAATTCAGATTGAGACTTGAACCCATGGTCTTTTAATTGAGATCACACACCTCATCTTAGGACTTACTGAAGCTCGGGTTCTTTATGTCTCATCGCAGAAAGAATTCAGTGAGAGACAAAGTGGTAGATAAGAAGTGGATTTATTTAGAGAGATACACATTCCATAGAGAGAATGCGGTTTGTCTCAAAAGGCGAGAACAGCCTTGGGAGAAACACACTCCACAGACAGTGTGGGCCATTTTCATCTCAGAAGGCAAGAGAGCCTGAAATATGGGTGGTTAGTTTTTATGGACTGGGTAATTTCATAGGCTAATGAGTGGGAGATTATTCCAACTATTTTGTGGAATGGGAGGGGATTTCCAGGAATTGGGCTACCGCCCACATTTTGCCCTTTTCTGGTTGGCCTTGGAACTGTCATGGCGCTGGTGGGTGTGTCATTTGGCTAGTGTATTACAACGAGCATATAATGATGCTCAAGGTCCACTGGAAGTCAAATCTTCTGTCATCTTGGACCTAGTTGGTTCTAACCCATTTATGTCACATCCTCAAGGGCTATGTCATTCTTTTAAACGTTGTGCCCTGCCCCCTTCCCTCTTGTTTCAACAGGAGGGGCTCCTCACTCAGACTCTGACTGGGGTTCAGGTGGTCAGAGGAACTTTCCTAGAGAGAGCTATGTCTAGTCTGAGACCTGTGAAAGGATGAGTTGGATTTAGCCATCTGAAGGTGCAACAGGAAGGAGGCAGGGGGAGTGGGGGGGATGAGGAGTGCTCTGAGCAGAGGCATAGAAAGTAGTTTCATACACACAGAGCTCAGGGGCTGGGGGAGAAGCCAGAGGGAAGTAGCGGTAAGTGGAGGGGTCCCCAGGCCATGCAGGGAGCTTGGACTTGACCCTGAGGGCAGTGGGGAATCACTGAAGGACTTTAAACCGGATACACAACTTGACAATTATTGTTCTGATTGTGTTATACAGAAGGGATGAGAAAGATCAAGACTGGAGTTAATGGGAAGGGTAAACCGGCTACTGGGATAATCTAGGCATGAGGGAGTGTGACCTTTACCCTTTACTAGGGTAAAGGCAGTGGGGTGAAGAGAAATGGATGGGCTACAGTGCCCTTTAGGAGGTGGAGGATATAGAGTTGGTGACTGTGTGGATCTGGGACCCAGAGCTGCTAGATGGTTTGTGTGCCTTTCATTTATATGAGGAATTAGCAAGAAGGAGGTTCTTTCTGACCACTCTGATTTTAAGGAATGTGTGGAATTGCTATGTGGTTTCAGCAAAGCTCAGGAGAGCACAGAAGACAGGAGATCTGAGAATGATCAGCATAGAGATGATAGTTAAATAGACAGTATCACCCAGGGAGAGACTGTACAGGAGAAGGGAAGGAAAGGAAATACCAAAGATGCACACATTTAAGGAATGGGAAGGAGGAGGAGCAGTGGGGGGGGGGGGGAGGGGAGGGGGAGGGGGATGGAGGGAAGGGGAAGGGAGGAGGGAAGGAGGTGAAGGAGGAGAGGAGGAGGGGAAGAAGAAGAAGAAGAAGAAGAAGAAGAAGAAGAAGAAGAAGAAGAAGGAGAAGGAGAAGGAGAAGGAGAAGGAGAAGGAGAAGGAGAAGGAGAAGGAGAAGGAGAAGGAGGAGAAGGAGAAGGAGAAGGAGAAGGAGAAGGAGGAGAAGGAGAAGGAGAAGGAGGGGAAGGAGAAGGAGAAGGAGAAGAACCACTACCACCGCCCACAGAGGAGCTGGAAAGGAGAGGCAGGAGTGATAGAAGGAACCAGGAAAAGTTCTGACCCAAAAAAGGAGTGAGCTTTCAAGAAAGAAGGAGTGGTCATCAGTGTCAGATGGTGCTCAAAATGAAAGGAAAATGTTTGACCTTGGAATTTTGTGGCAAAGAAGCCTTTGGTGACCTTGACAGGTGAGGTTTCTGTGGGCGGTGGGGTGTAAGCCAGGTTGCAGGGGCTGCAAAATTATGGGCAGTGAGGAAATGAAAGCAATACGTTCAGGTGCCTTTTTCAAGCCAATGCCCTGAAGGGTCCATGGAATCAAGGAAGAGCGTTTTATACAGAAGAAACTTAATCTGTTTAGATACCAATGGGAAAGTGCCAAGAGAGATAGAGAGGTTGAAAATCCAAAAGGGAGAATGGATAAAGCAAGGTTCTTGAGATGTGGAAGACTGAGATCAGTGCTGGGTTGTAGAGCTGAAATTAGGTAGAAGGGGAAATGGCATCTCCACCTTAAGAGTCAAGAAGGAGAACAGTGCGGGATGGGCCAGACAAGTTTGTAGGCTAGGTGATCGACTGCTGAGCTCTTATTCTGTTTGCAAGCTCCAAAAATCCAAACCTTATAAGGCATGTATTTTATAGATAACAATAAGAAGGGATGAAGAAATAATGTCAGAATGACTTCAGTATAACTTTATACAAGCACAGTTTTGTTTTTGTTTTCACCATTTAAAACTTTCACTCCCATTCTAAACACACAAAAAATAAACAGATAGTAACTTTAAATATATGCTTCTGGGCTTCCCTGGTGGTGCAGTGGTTGAGAATCTGCCTGCCAATGCAGGGGACACGGGTTCGAGCCCTGGTCTGGGAAGATCCCACATGCCGCGGAGCGGCTGGACCCGTGAGCCACAATTACTGAGCCTGCGCGTCTGGAGCCTGTGCTCCGCAACAAGTGAGGCCACGATACTGAGGGGCCCGCGCACCGCGATGAAGAGTGGCCCCCGCTTGCCACGACTAGAGAAAGCCCTCGCACAGAAACAAAGACCCAACACAGCCATAAATAAAATAAATAAATAAAATTTAAATATATGCTTCTACAATGTAGTTAAAATTTCCATGTCAATCTCTTTGATCTGTCAGAAAACTAAACAGGAGTTTTGGGCATGACGTTTTCACGAAACAAGGTATTCTAGATGAATGGGCTCTCTAGATTACTGACGTTTAAATCGTATATCTTTGATGATTGTTGATCAAATCTTGCCACAATTCAGTGATCCTCCTAAACACTACTGAATTTGATGGTGGCTGTGTGCTACGGTACCAGGCATCCAAGCTGCCCATCTTTACAGGAAGGTGACTCATTCCGTATCACTTCTCAACAAACCGTTTAATAAGACAAAAAACAAACAAACAAACACTCACTATTACCTTAATTCCAATTTTAATCCACTGTCCACACAAATTAGAATCAACTCAAGGATGCCAAGGAAATCCAGATAACCTGGACGAACCCATGCTCCTGTCAACAAAGAGCCACTGCTCAAGAAGTTTATTTTTACTTATTTCTGGATTAGTAGCTGAATTTCAGATTAAAGATGCTAGAAGTACATTCATGGACTAGGAGGTGTGTTAAAGTACAAGAAACCTCTTTTTGTCTGAAGCCAAAAACTGAGAAGTCCTTTAGAACACTCTGATTTCTTCTAATCATTCTCTTTCCAGACCAAAGTATCCCTCTTAATTCACTTACTCCACACCCTCCTCAAAAGGCTACCTAATTTAGTTGTTAGAATGCAGCCACTTTTGTTTCAATGCTAGGCAAAATTCCTTCCATCAAACTGTGGCAGAAAAGGAATTCAACCAGAATTCACATTCGTTTTTAATTCATGTTCAAGAAATTTAGATGGATACCATGTCGAGTATACTTATGGTTTATGGTTTTGCTGTAAAGTCATTTCTTGAAAAATAGTCATTTTTGAGACTATATTTTTAATTTTGAGAAGCATGTTCTGATTTGGTACTTCTTAAAATACAGAAACAATATATCACCAGAGATTTTTATCCTTAGCATCTTGGCAGATTGTTGAAACACTGTTATTGGCTGAGAGGTTTGGAAATTCATGTTGGCTTCCAATAAATCTGAATGAAACTTTTCTATTATGTGCTCAGAGAAAGTAATTAAAACAGTAATTAAATCATCGTCATGATTCAGAGCCTCTAAATTCAAGTTTAGAATATGCAAACTAAGTAGAATTTTAAAAATTAAAATAACTTGAAATGGCGAGGTCCTTAAAACTGAAGACTGATAGTCTTGTCATATTTATATTCTGCTTATTAATATGCAGTAACTACAAACAACTTCTCCAACTTAAGTTTTCACCAGATTTTTCTATTTTTATATTATGGCATAGACTGAACTCAACTGATCAGTTGCTTAATGACTGTCAATTTCTCTAAAAATATCGTCTTAGAAATTTAAAAAAAAAAAGGGAAATGGTCTAAAGGCAATTTCTAAACAATATTCCAGGGGGCAGGGGAGATACAGGCAGAGGGAGAAACACAAATACAACAGACCATTATCACATAGTGCGCTTGTGGGTAAGGGAAGTCCAGGGCACTACCAGAACACACAGAAGGGAGTGTGCCCTGTTCAGGGGGCTGGGGGGGGTGTCAGCAGGGGAGTCTTCCTGGGGAAGCCATGACTGATCTGATTCCTTATCCATTCTTCCATTCCAGAATTTATTTTTTTTAAAAAAGGCTGAATACCGCTTAAGGAGTCCTTAGAACAAAGAATACAAATATGAAAATCAATATTGAATTTTTCTAATAAAGAAGCAGTATCCAAAATCTTTAATATTCATTTTGAAATTGACAATTTATACAATCAGCCATTTCTTAAAATCAGTTATTTAAAACTTCAATTTTTCTTCTCTTACTTTATTTGAAAAAACCCTTTTGGTGGGTGGGAGGGATAAATTAGGAGTTTGAGATTAACAGATACACACTACTATATGTAAAACAGATAAACAAGGACCTACTATATAGCACACGGAACTATATTCAATATCTTATAATAACCTATAGTGGAAAAGAATCTGAAAAAGAATATACATATAACTGAATCACTTTGCTGTACACCTGAAACTAACACAACATTGTAAATCAACTACACTTCAATAAAAATATTTTAAAAACAAAAAAAAATTTCTTGGAAAAATATACTGAATTTTATATAAATATCTATAACAACTAAAGTTATTTCCCTAATAAATAGTAACCAATCCTTAAAATAATCATATTAATTTGCCAATTCTTAATCAGAAGTTCCTGGAAATATCTATCTTGATTTTTAATTTTGAATAGCAATAACTTAAATTACTATATAATCTAATATTCCTACTATTTCATAATCTTCTAAAAACTCTATTTGGTAATCAATGATTAATAGGAGTTTTCTAAACAAACAAAGTATTTAAATAATGTGTGAAGAATGGGCTCTAAAAGGAATAGGATTTATAAAAACAAAAAGTATAAAGCATTGTAAAACCTGCTGCTATTTAAGCAGAAATTCAAAATATGTATACACATATAACTACTACTCATCCAGTTTCTCAAATTTTGTTTTTCCTTTAAAGAAAAAGAAAAAGAATATGTTCTCCTTGTGACGTGAACTCTTAGGATTTACTCTCAGCAACTTTCAGATATTAATCATGTTGTACATCACATCCCTAGCACTCATCTAAAACATTCACCTTTAATCTTTTTGTTACTCAAAAATAAAACTGTAACTTGGCCTTCTCACCTCTGAAACCTCTCTAATGGCTCTGTACTATAATCTGGCAATGGTGTACCCGAAGTATTAAAATAAGAAGAAGGCACACTCCTGCTACTTCTTTGCAAAGCAAAGAGCGGTTTCATCTGATCTTCAGAGTATTCAGCACCAAGATGCAGAGAGAGAAATATCTCCTGTGGGGCTCTGATTCCAGCTCTATCCAAGAACCCAGCACTGTTATTTCCCAACCCTGACTTTAAATGAAACCATGCCATGCAGAGACTTGTAGATGAATGATTTTGGCCAATCAGGGCTTAGTATCCGTAATTTTAAAATATGCTTGGAAAGGTTTATAAGTATCAGCACACTCCTAAGTAACAGAGAATTATGAAATATGCAGAATGAGCTAAATGTTAATGCTTCAAACCTATCATACCGAATCTGTCGTATCTAATCGGCCTCCTGCCAACTTCTCCAAGTCGAACAATCCAGCCTGCGTTTCAAAACCACCCCTCTGTCATCTGATCTCAGCCTGCCTTCCTAGCCTTATCCTTTGCTCTCCTCCACATGAACACTGTAATCCAATTTGTCCATCAACTGCCCCTAGAATACTGCCCTCTTGTCCACACATAGGTGACAAGATTAATTGACCCGTCTGATTCTGGTTGCCCCCTTGTCCTCTAGGGAGGGTTCGGTTCCCAAGCCTTCTGAGCTACTGCAGGGACAGCAGGAAGGTTCTTTCTTGCCCGTCTGCCAGCTCCTGAGCTTTCCTTTGACTCAAGGAAGAAAAAAACCCACCTTATGCTTAGCAAAGGTAAAGCCAAGAAGCAGGCTGATTTATATAATAAAGGGCTGGGGGTAAGAGAAGAATCCACAGCCTAGAGAGAATCCACCTGGCAGAGAGAAGTGGGGAGGAGAGGAAAGGGGGATTTTGAGAAGTGCTGGTATGGAGTATGAGTTGGATGTCCTTCAGGAGATACAAGTGAATGTGGAAATTCCTTTTAAATATACTTTGGGCAGCTGGTCAGCGTTTCTTTGAATATGACCGACCTCCCCACCAAAAGAGAATGGCTCCCGTGGCACTTGGGTAGGATGGGCACTTGGTTTATGCAATGTGCCCTCCTGCTCCCTCCCCGCCAGAGAAGGTAAAATTGCTGGTTTGGTGTAAAACAAAATGTACACATTTACATACCATCACTTCTAAATAGGATTTATTCAGCTTAACAGAAATGACTGGCAATTGATCCCTAGAAACAAGTTTAATAGAACAAGTCAAGTAAGGGCAGCTGAGAGAACGTCAGAAAAGGAATGAGAGAGTTGTACCAAAGATGTGAGGTTAAGGATAATTGCTGCAATTACAGCAGAGGGTCCGGAAAGACAAATGCATCTAAATAATTCTGCAAAGTCTTCTTTGAGATATAACTGACATATAACATTGTATTACAAAGATGTTTTAAATGAATTCAGCTACTTAGTAATCTCCCAATGATATTTAATTTTAAAGCCCTTTTAATGCTCTTACTTTTTAATTATAAAGTACAAGGAAATGTGTTTCAGAAATCTTAACGTCACATTTGAACCCCTAGTGGATACTTCACTGGGTTTCCTTTTAATGTCTTCAGAGCTCCTGGTCTCTCACTGCCTCCCGGCTTCCTGCACAGAGGACCTTAGAGGCAAACACTCCTCACTTCACGGTCACTGCAGTAGCCCTTGCATCTCGGATGGGTGGCCATCCTCCACGGGCGAATACTTCTCAAGGCTCCTGCTCTCAACTTGTGTAGCTCCCACTGCTAGAAGACCCTTCTTTTCCAGAGCCCTCCTGTAACTCCTACCCATTGGCCTAATTCTTCCCTAAGAATAAAGGCAGAAAGTCTTGCCATTCAAATAATTCCAAATGGCTATCATCCGAAGATTTCTCTCCACGCAGATAAGTACATTAATTCAAAGTACAACACTCATAAATACTAACTTAAAATACGACACTCCCAACAAGTCAAAGCATTCCACATGTGGTCAAGCAAGTATAGAGTCTAATTTATCACCTTCTCCATTCTATATACTTCTATTATTCTTTTTGTTTTGTTTTCATTAGTCGCCTCAAACCATGGCAACACAGCGCGCAGAGCTCCTCTGGGTCTGGCGCCTAGCTATCTCCTCAGCACATCTTCTACCTCTTCCTCAGACCCCTGTGCTGCACGGGGCTTCCTTTTAGTGTCCTCAGAACTCTGAGCCCCTTACTGCCTCCAGGCTTTCTGCATAGTTGCTGCTCCTTTCTGGAAAGTTACTCCTTCTCCTCTTCGCCTGGAGAGCTCCCAATCCTCCCTGACACCCTCCCCCAAGCTAAATGAGGTCACGCTATTGCTTATGCTCACAGCACTCCGTATTTTTTTTTTTAATTTTTATTGGAGTATAGTTGCTTTACAACGCTGTGTTAGTTTCTGCTGTACAGCAAAGTGAATCAGCTATACGTATACATATATCCCCTCTTTTTTGGATTTCCTTTCCATTTAGGTCACCACAGACCACTGAGTTGAGTTCCCTGTGCTATACAGTAGGTTCTCATTAGTTATCTATTTTATACATAGTATCAATAGTGTACATATGTCAATCCCAATCTCCCAATTCATCCCACCCCACCCCTTTCCCCCTTGGTATCCATACGTTTGTCTCTATGTCTGCGTCTCTATCTCTGCTTTGTAAATAAGATCATCTATACGAATTTTTTCAGATTCCACATACATGCGTTAATATACGGTATCTGTTTTTCTCTTTCTGACTTACTTAATGTAAGGCCAGGCGCTATAAAACTCTTAAAGGAAAACATAGGCAGAACACTCTTTGACATAAATTGCAGCAAGATCTTTTTTGACTCACCTCCTAGAGTAATGAGAATAAAAACAAAAATAAATGAATGGGACCTAATTAAACTTAAGAGCTTTTGCGCAGCAAAGGAAACCATAAGCACTCTGTACTTTTACGATACTTTTTCTTTATCATAATCATACTCAACTACCTGGATGAACATGTTTTACTCCTTGTCATGGGTTGAACTATGCTTAACCCATTTAAAAAAAGAGAGAGAGATGCTGAAGTCCTAAACCCTCGTACCTTATTTGGCGACATTATTTGGAAACAGGGTCTTTGCTGGTGTTACCAGATTAAGATTAGATCATTAGGGTGAGTCTTAATCCCATATGACTGGTGTCCTTATAAGAAGAGGAAAATGCTGTGTGAAGACACAGACAGATGGGAAGAATGCCATGTGATGACAGAGGCAGAAACTGGAGTGACGTAGCTGCAAGCCAAGAAACACCTACAATTGAGGGCCAACACCAGCAGCCAGAGGGGGCAAGGAGGGATTTTTCCCTCCACGCTTCAGAGGAGCATGGCCCTGCTGCCACCTTGATTTTGGGTTTCTAAGTTTCCAGAGCTGTGAGACGATACATTTTTGTTATTTTAAGTCACCCAGTTTGTGGTACTTTTGTAATGGCAGCCCTCGGAAATGAATACGCTCCTTTACTCTAAGTTTCTGGAAAGGAAGGTCTATACTTTCTTCATTTGCTGCATTCTCAGTGTACTCATAGTGATTAAAATATAGAGAGGAGTGCAGTACACATTTGTTCCGTGAATGAATGACTCATACTTGGTTTCTAGTTAACTAAAACCTTCAGGTCTTTTTTTTCTCAAAGACATCAACATAGACTGGTCTTCTTGATTCCATTTTATTTCACTGATTATTTTCAAACCTAAATTCAGAATTTTAAGTTTCATATTATTTGGGATTATGTGTAACATAAATCCATCCATCAGTGTATTAAGCATCTTACCTACCTTTATGTCACTGCAAATTTAACAAGAATGACTTCTACCTTAATCCAAGTAAATGATAAAAACGTGACAGGGCAAAGGACAGAGTACCATGGCATGCCACCAAGAATGTCCCTCCAAGCTGGTATCGACCCATTAATCAACACTCTCAGTATATCGTGCAAACAACTAGAGATCCACATTTCTCTCCTGCTTATCCCAAGGTTATCACAACACATGGTATTAAATGCTTTGCCGAAATGCTACTTGTTATGCTTAAACTTTTGAATTCCACCATTCTGATAACTATGTAACAAAGAGGGTACAGAGTTTGTTAGGCATAACTGTTCTTGATGAACTCACGATGCCTTTTGGGGACTGGTCACTTTTTCTCCAACCCACACACCACACAGTCCTAGAATTTTGCTGGTGAACTGTATCCAGCCCCCTGATCTGTGGTTTCCAGGATCTACATTGGCCTCCGTTTTGAAGACAAGGGTTACTGTCTCTTTCTTGCTGTTCCCTTTCTTGTACTTCAGGGCACCTCCAAGATGACAGATGGTCCCACTACACTCATATCTACAAATTATTTTAATATTGCAAGATGTAATTCATCCAGGCCTGAAATTGTGAGATAGTTTAAAGCAGCTGCATTCTCTCTCACCAATTTGGGCCTCAGCTTCCCTTTCAGTTATGTGTTCTATCCTTCTGGTCAGAGAGCCACCCTTCTCCTAAATACAAGAGCAGCTCTGCCTTCCCTCAGTCATCTATTGTTACCACTCTAAGGTCCCCCTTATTTCTCCTTCCTGATTAAATATTTCATAAAGATTCAACTCAAACATTCCTTTGCTCCTTTTAATAGATTCATACTTTATTCTTCCACCTTTGAAATCTGAGTCCCTCAAATGAATTCCTGTGACAGCCACAGTGAACCTTTCTGGTGTGTGCCCTTCTCATTCCGCACTCTGAGCATTCACTATCTGATTAGGATTTTGATTATACAATCGTCCCTCAGTATCTGCGGGGGATTGGTTCCAGGACCGGCCATGGTTACCCAAATCCACTGATGCGCAAGCCCCATAATCAGCCTTACGTATTCACAGGTTCCCTATTTGCGGGTTCCGCATCCGCGGACACAGAGGGCCAACTCTATTTGTCTTTTCTTCTTTCCAAACATTATTACCTTTTAGGGTTACGTACAGTCCATGAAATTATATCCATATTTTCTCTGAGTATTTAAAAGTCTAACTTTTAAAAATCTACAGTACGTAGACTGAGTCTGCCAGACGGCCGTTAGGGAACATTCTAAGGTTTAAACAAATAATTTCCTTGTCACCAAGAGACAAACATTTTGTGAATATCCCCAAAAAGTAGAGCTTGTGCAAATTCAGTGAACAGCCTACGCTCCTACTTGGCCTCCCTATTTCATTTATCTTTGGTCAACAAAGACCAAGTTTGTTTAAGAATCTTTCACAGGAAGGTTTCAACGAATCCCGCTTGCGGGAGGGTCGTTGTTTGCAAGCAGCAGAACAATGTTTCATCATCTACGGCCCTCACACCATCCAGTTGCTTAATGTACTCTGAGCGTAAGCTCACAGGCACCCAGCCACGAACAGAGGTGTAGAAGGCAGGATTCTACCGTGGTCATTTGAAGGTAAGCAGCTCATTGTCGAATTAAAACTCTGGCAAACAAACCCTCCTGGATTATCACTTGTGCCTCCCTCAGGACTTGCCTACAGTTCTCCAAACCCGTATCTGTGTAGTGTCCTGTTTCTAGGACAGCTTTCTGGGAGTGTAAAGATAATTTATTGAGGAATCAGAAGAAAATGCAACAAATACTAACAATTACAACTATGATTTTTGGCCACTTTCTTGCTTCATATTCCAGAGCTTACTTACTTGGTTTTCTAAAAGACTTCTAAATACTTCCTTTTTCTTCAAATAGAGAAATACTTATAAGCAAAATGTTATTTCTAATGGGGCAGACTAAGGGCCCAGCACATTTAGGACACCCAGTGAAGGATATTATTCAACTTGAAAAGTCAAGGCAAACTTCTCTGGTGGGCTGAAAGGATAATAACACAACTGTAGCAAAAATATGGGGAAAATACATAGAAACATGGTTCCACGCTGGATTACAACTTTATCTAGGTGCAGGGATAGAGTCTAGTTCTGAGTCATCTTTGACTCTTGCCCCAATCAATAATTTTCGGTAATTTCTCCACTTCCAAAAGTTAAAGTGCTATCACTGTGCACAGCCGAGGAAGCACAGGGCAACTAACCATGTGTGCTAAGAACTTGTTTCTAGTGGCATATTGTGGCTCTGTATTTTTCCCTGCTACAAACAAACTAGAAAAAAAAAAGTCAGGACTAGATGTGAACGTCACAACTATGTACATAAATGCATAAACACTTTAGCCAATTATTGTACTCATTCCTGAAGCAGGGATTGAAGGGAGAAGGGGCAGACAAAATGCTTTTCATTTGCCTCTTTTCAATGGCAATAACCACAAAACAACAACTAGGATCCCACCTTTCTGGGCATCAGATAGAAATTTGAGATTATTTTGCCCTCATGTAAAATTAAACACTTTAAAAATTCTAATGAGAATCAAGTATAATGATAATATTACCATCCACACTCATTTGATCCTATAGCTAAGTGACAAAAGCAGACTCCTAAAAACCACCCAGAGGGAAGACCTTGGGGTTTTAGAGGCAGGTGGACCAGTGTTTACTTCTTAGCCCTCATCTCCTCTCTGGTAAAATGAAGATATTCTCATAAGGTGGTTTTGAGATCAAATGAGATAATGCATGTGAAGGGCCCACTACAGAGCAGGCACTCAGTGGATGGCAGAGGCTGTTGTTAATTTATTATTATAATATAAATGAAGGACCCAAAGACATGTGTTTGACATTCATGTCTTGGAACACCAAAAAGAGTCCGTTTATAAAAGCCACTTATTTTTATTTTAAAATATTTGTAGGTACATAGAAATTAGGATTTAGAATGAAACTGATTGCCAGTCCAGTGCTCTAGATTTAAAGGAGAAAACTGAGGCCCAAGGACTTTTTTCTGGGCACACAGATAGCTAAGGAGACTGGCTCAGGCCTCCCCACTCCACCCTACCTCTTGGGTAGGACAAAGGGAGTTAAAGTAGCCCAGCTCAGTAGCAGTTTTATGCACCTAATCAAATAGTCTCCTAGCTTATGTGTATATATAAATGCAAATCATTTCCAAAAGAAAACCCACCCTGTTTACATCTTCAGGGTTCTCACAGATTAAATTCAACATAATATGTGTGTTCACAATAAAAAATTCCCCAATACATGCAATAAAATAAACCACTACTTTTTTGGGGGGAGGTGGTGGTTCAAACAACAGAAATTTATTTTTTCACAATTGTGGACACTAGAATTCCAAGAGCAAAGTGCCAGCAGGTTTAAACCACTACTTTTAATAGTCAATGAAAACAACCAACAGATTTAACCCCCCTAAGTCTTCAGATACTGGAAATACCAGACAAGCGTATGGAATAACTATGCAGAAAAAGTTTAAAAAATTAAAAGATTAAATTTTTAAAATGACTCAAAACAAGAGACCACCAAAATAAAAAGGCAGATTTTTGAAAGAACTAAATAAAACTTACATAAATAAAAATATAATCGTAGAAATTAAAAACTCAGCATATGAGTTAAACAGCATATTAGAGAGAGAAAGAATTAGCAAAAGAGAGAATTCATGAACTAAAATGCAAGGCAATAATTACATGTAAGTTGTAGATCATAAATTCTAAGTTTTTTGTATTATTAGGGAAGAGATCTGGGAGACTTTTTAAAAGTATGCATGGTAAAATTTCATATGGTCTACACTAAAAGAATAGAAATAGAGTGCATATCATCTAAATAAGTAGAGGAAATAAACGGAATAACAAATAAAAATCCCCCAAATGCAAGAAATAGTAAAAAATATAAAACACATATAAAGCATAAATTAAGATGATAGAAACATGTCTAAAAGACCAAGGATTTATAGTAAATATGATTGACTAATTTTACAGTTAAAAGTCAAAGAGTATCAGATTGGATTTTTAAAATTCCAGTAATATGTGTTATCACAGAGATACATCAAATCAAAAGAACCTGGAAGTGTTGAAAGTAGACAGAGAAAGAACAACCATGCAAGTACCAATAATAAATAGAGACAGAAAAACCAAGCAAATAAATACTAGTAAAAAAGAAAGCCAATGTAGTTACATTAACATAAGATACAATAAACATTAAGACTAAAAGCCTTATTAGGGCCATCACACAATGTGAATAGATTCAATTGACAAGGGAGAAATTATTTTCAATTTGTATACACTAATAAAATAGCCTCAAAATACGTGAAGCAAAAATGGAGAGAACTATAGAGAGAAATTGAAAAATGCACACCTTTGGTAGGAGATTTTCAACTTACCTCCCTCAATTATTGATGTTAGATATACAAAAAAAAATGATCCATACTACAAATGATTTGAACGTCACAATTAATTTGACTTAATTAACATATAAACTGTAATCAGAATCTGCTAAGTGTCAGCCATTGCTCTAGGCACCGGAGAAAGCGCCGTGAACAAAATACAGTCCTTACCCTAATGGAAAGCACAACTTAGATGGGGAGACAAACAATAAAAAATACAGAAAGACATGTAGGGTACTCATACACACAGAACACTCCATCTAACAAGTAGAGAATCCATACTCTTTTCAAGTCCATAAGAAACATATATAAAAACTGATATAACTTAGACCCTAAAGTAAATCTCAACAAATTTCAAAGAAAACCAAATCATACAAGTCTGACCACAATGCAGATTGGTCAGTTAAATCAATCACAAAGCCATTTCAAAACCAAAACTTATGAAATTTAACAGTATACTGAAGAAATTTAGAATAAAACTTTATAGCTTTCATAGAACTACAGGTTTAGAAAAATCTTCCAACTATCAAATGTCCCACTTCTGTGCAAAAGAACTACATATAAGCTACTCTAGTATAATTGGACTGAATTTTAAAATATCTTCATCCCAGAACTTATCAGTTCCTTCTAGGTTTTTTCCTGTTTTTATAACACTCTTCACCATTAAAACAAAAAGAAAAACTATCCTATGTTGAAATTTTAAATCTCTTTTGCCTGTCTTCATTTCTACTTCTACTACCATAAAGTCCCTGTATTCATTATGATTTAGGTTCAGCTGGCAGTGACAGAAAACCCCAGATAACAATGGTTTGGACCAGAAGCTCATTTCACTGTTGTGTATAGTAGGTCTACAGGCTGACTGGCTGGGCCCCACTGGATCAAGGGCACAAGCTGCCTCTAGCTTGTTCCCCTGGCATCCTTGCTATACAGCACTCACCTTATGGTCTAAAGGCGATCATCAAACTCCAGCTGCCACATGTGCCTTCTAGTCAGTGAGAAGTAGGAAGTGCGAAGTGTCCCAGTCAGCTTGGGCTGCATACCAAAAATACCATAGACTGGATGGCTTACACAACAAACATTTCTTTCTCACAGTCTGGAGGCTGGGAGGTCTAAGATCAAGGTGTCTGCAGATTCGGTGTCTGGTGAGGGATTCCAGCCTTCTGATTCATCCATGGCCATCTCCTTGCTGTGCCCTCACGTGGCAGAAGGGACAAGGGAGCTCTCTGGAGACTCTTCTATAAGGGCATTAATCCCATTCGTAAAGGTTCCACCCTCATGACCTCATCACCTTCCAAAGGCCCACTTCCTAATACCATCCCCTTGGGGGTTAGGTTCTCAACATATGAATTTTGGTGGGGGGCACAAACATTCTGCCCATAGCAGAAGGGGTGAAGAGAGAACCCTTTTTTAAAGGATACTTCCTAGAAGTCACAGAGGTCGCTTTTCCTTACTTGATATTAGCTAGAATTAGTCCAACGCCACAGAATGCTTCAAGAGAAGCTGAGAACATAGTGTTTATTTCAGGTGTTCATGTATGGGTCCATGTATGGGAAGTAGATGTTGAGGACAAACATCTGAGAAAATGTGATAAGATACAGTAAGAATCCTGCCCAGTCCTCCTCTCGGCCAGCTACCAGGGTGGTCAAATGAGTGCACGGCGCACGTGGGTCCCAGGCCACACGCTCAGCCCTGCTTCTCTGTGGCCAGTAAGGTTTTTAGTCTCTTAGGCCCCAAGTATATCCTGGATAATTTTCCTCCCCTTGCCTAAGAGGTTGTGCTGCTGCAGCCATGATAGTCTTTAGGGCACAGTCTCAATGATATTCTGAGGCTTCAGTTAAAAGAAATTCCAAATACAATTTCCTGAGCATGGCCACTGGGTCATATCTCCCTAAAGAAGTTGCCTGACAGAAAATTTTAAAGTGGGAAATGAAAGCATTAAGAAACTTGCCCTCACGTTTGGGTTTGATTTCTTCCTTTCATAACTGGCTACATGCTAGCAGTGCATCATTCTGGGCAGGGACACAAGTAAAAAGCTAGGCTTTCTTCAAGGCTTCTCCTCAAGTTTTCCTCCTTAGCACCCTATGCTAATGAGAGACATGCTGCCAGAAAGCCCAAAAGAGGCCCCTTCTTCCTACTGGCACTGCCTCTGGTCTGGGTGTCGCCACGGCTGTCTTCACAGCGAGCGAGGTCTGACCCAGGATTCCAGAAGCACCGGATGGACGGCAATTCCGTGTGGGCCAGACAGCAGAATTCCCTCCGTGTAAGTCCTTAACCAAGAAGGTTACCCAAACTAACAGGATGGAAACAACGTGCCTAGAATTAAACATCAAGAAACGATCGGCATCCTGCCAAATTAACCTGATATAAATTATTCCAGTCCTACACTATCCCTTTCCCATCAATTACAAAGAACAAACACAGGCCATTTACAAGCTCTTTTGTGTGTGGGAAAAACACAAAGCATGCCAAATGTTGCCTAGATTCTAAGGGGATTTCTCTGCACTTTTTCTGAAGTGTAAACATGTCTTTGACCTCTCTCTATCAAAATATACAATTTCATCTTTGGAATATATTTTTCCTAGAAGGCAAGTACTGTAAAAGCTCAAGGAGTACAAAAAAGATGAATAGGGGAAAAAATGTAGTTACCTGGCATATATTAGCCTAATCAATAATGTCAACAAACCAGCAAGAGTAAATATCATTATGGTACTATGTGTTTTCTTTCAAAATCAAATTGTATCTGAAAAACACCAAGCCTGAAATAGGTTTACAGAAGATCATTTCAGTAACATGCATTTTGGCTCAAGGTTAAAAATTTAAGTAACCTTGAGGCAGGAAACAGAATTGACTTGCTTTTAAGATACAAATAGCAGTTCTGCGGTCACAAATCAATAATGGAGTATAAAATAAACTAACATCCTACTCTACTAAAAAATAGATCCTCTTTTTTTGAAGACTTGGAATTTGCAAATATGAAAACACTAACACTGCTGCCCATGGAGACTTCATTTTGTGTGTGTGTGTGTGTGTGTGTGTGTGTGTGTGTGTGTGTGTGCGGGGGCAGGGGAACTTCTAATATGCCCAGTTACCTCAGTTAAAACTTCCTGTGAATACCCTTCTTATTGGTGTAACCTCAGTTCATCCACGGTCCTCACTTCGCAGGAGCTCAGTTATTCCTTGCGGCAATTCAGACTCCTCACTGCCAACCGAATGACACACTCATGACCTCATCATCCAAAGTCTGAACTATGACCCAATCTGTGCCTCCGGCCTTCTCTTCCTTAGGATTAAATCAGTTAATGCAAGTAAAGTGCTTAAAACAATGCCTGGCACATAGCAGGTACTCCATAAGCATTAGCTATTACTATTACTCCTCTTCTCTTCCCCCTCCCTTACCCTCCCTCCAATTCCCTTACATTCCACCTTACTTTGGTCAAAGAGAAGCGTGTGCTCTTTTGCCAACAGGTCTCATACTTTTCAGGGTCCTTTGCTCACACTGTTTCCCCATCAAGAATGTCTTTTAAACCTCAATCTCTATTTGTAGATACCTCTTTACTCCTTTTTCAAGATCCTTTTCAAATCCTACCTTCTCCATGAAACTTCCGCATGATCCCTCAAACAGAACCCACATCTCTGGATGCCATTCCTCACCTATGCCCTGGACTGGAGCGTCACATATATTTGGCTTATCACCCCGTCCCCAAAACATATGTATCTGATAAGCCTGCAAGGCAGAAATTTTGTTCTATGTGTCATCATATAACCCCTTTGGATATAACCACACACCCTTGAAATGAAAAAGATGCTAAAATATGTTTAATTTTTTGAGGTGAAAGTAATTTTTGTGTAGAAAAAGTACTGGCCTTTTTACTTAAAGAACTAAAGGATGTGTGTGTGTGTGTGTGTGTGTGTGTGTGTGTGTGTATTATCTATTAGAGCCAAAAATACATTCTCATAAATCCCTAAGCTTGATATGACTCGGCTTTGAAATATATTTTGATGGAATGTATGCCACAAGAAGAAACTTTCTACTACTGATGATTCTTTGCTAAAACACATTTATTATTTTTTACACAAAATGTGTTTAAGATTTGAAACATATTTGTAATTTATCATAGTCTCAGAATGTCCCAAATTCTAAAATCAGTGCCAAATAGCATTCAAAACTAAATATACTGCAGCTTTAATATATGTGTTTCACTATAATAATCATTAATAATTTCTTCTTATAGAAAACTCTTCTTTTCCCCTATTCACTGTTGGAGAATAAGATGTTTCAATCTATCAGATGCTCTGCTGGTAGACAGTGATGACGGATCCATTACCAAGGTTCATAGAAGAAGCAGGGTGCTCTTCCTGGACCAGTCTAGAAGGCCTTATAGAGAAGAGGAAGAAGAGAATATTTTAAGCAATCAGAAAGAGGCAGCTTGGCAAAGTAAGTGTGAACGCTGGTTTCAGGAACCTGGCCACCCTTATTCAGAAGACCTGAGAAACTCACATGTTCTTTATATAAGTGACCTTTGAATGAATGAAGGGTACAAGATGGAGCGGCAGAGGGAAAAGTAAGAGAGGCAGTGTGAAGGGTATGAAGCAAAGCTTAGAAATCCACAAGGCAATCAGAAACAAGCACCTACATATAAGGCGGCGTCAGAGGCAAAAGAAGAGCCCATAATTCCACAGTCCCCATGGAGGCTGGCCTGGGGGCACAGAGCTGGAGGAAACAGGATTCAGAGACAGGCAACTTGGAATTATCCAGGGAAGAGAAAACGCAGCCAGAATAAAAAAGAAGAGCGAGACTTTCTTAAAGATACTTCTTTAAGATATTGCTTAAAGACAATTTGACCATCAATTTAAAATTTAAGAAGAGTTCTGGGAATTCCTGAAATGAGATATGTTCATAAAATATACACAAATAAACTACCATCACTAAGACTTTTTCTTTTGCTGCTACTACTGAGAGCTAACGTTTATCAAAACACCCTAGGTTTTAGGAGGTAGGCTAAGTGCATTACATACATTAACCCAAATAAATTACCCAACAACCCAATTAGGTACGTACTATTCCTATCCCTAGCCTACACATGAGAAAACCAAAGCTTAGAGAGGTGAAGTATTAGCTAGTAGTATCAAGGTCAGGACACAAAATCGAGTCTGACTCACAACAGTAAGATATGATACGGGCATTGACCTTTTAGAAGCAATGGAATGAAGTCTCACAATGTTTCTATTTTGTTACAGTCACTGAAGGTTTTTACTGGTTTGTGCCATCTAAAGATACAAGCGTGAAGTGTATCTTTCAGAGTTCAGCGTTCCTGTGATGAACCCTGGACCAAGGAGACAGCGCCTGGACGAGCAAAGCGCTCACCACCACGTCCTGCAAGTGAAGCACAGGCAGTTCTTTGCCAATAAACAGTCCGGTTATGAAGTACAGATTCTAAACTGAGATGAAATACTATCCAGAGCATGCCTTAAGGAAAGAAACTTGTCGCCACAGCTTGGTTCAAAGCCAATGTTAGCTAACAATTACATCATGTAGCTCAAGATAGCTTGCCGAAGAGAAACTCAGAATCAACAGAGCTGCAGGATACTGTTCCTTTAGTTTTGGATATGGTGGGGGCAAAAAAGAAAGAAAGAAAAAAGGAATAAATATTTGAGACTATTCTCTGGGGAGAAAAAAACAACTGAGAGAGGATTCCACTCATAAGCAAGGCCATTTACCACAGGCTTCGGGATATGAAAATAAAAAGTAATCATTGGGGTCATTCATTGCTCTTGTATTATGTTCTGGGCACTGGATATACATTATTTAATCCTCACAACCACCTCAGCGGAAATGTTGTCCAATCCTCAGTTGACAAAACTGAGGCTCAGAGATGTTAGGGAACTTGCTCAAAATCACAGACCTACATTTGAACCCAAGGTCTGTGTAGCTTCAAAGTCCATGCCCTTTCCTCTATGCCCTTTCCTCTATAACCATTTCAGCGCAAAGAAATGCAGAATTCTAGCTGTTCCCAGGCTCCTGGCAGCCCATCTAAGACCCAGCTGATGATGAAGGGCATCACGCAGAGACCAAAAATATACTAGGCAGACTTCGGAATTTTAAAACCTCATCTGCAATAGAGTCTCACCTTCCAAATTCATGAACCACTATTACCTTAAGATTGAAAGTATAATAGTTATTAAAATATAAGCAATGGGGAAATTTTTAAGGACCAATTAATTAACTAGATAAGTATCATAACTTATGTCTGTATTAAAAATTCTAACATATATTAAAACTCATTTCTTCTAGCTACAAAAATTTTAAACAATTTCATAAAAGAAGGCTTCCTGCAATAAAAAACTGAACGCTTTTACTACTTTTACAAAAACATATACCATTTTCTGAAACACTGTATTCATTTCACAATTTATCTAGTTCATTCCTTATCCATCTCTTGGGTTCTCAAATATCTCGTATTCTCAGTCCTCCCCACATGTCTGAATTCAAAACATATCCCAGAACAAATAAAGTCTTGGGCCCAGTAAATCACATCTTTCATGCTTTCATTTTGCTTAGATTTTATTTCAAATGGCTTCCGATAATATCAGAGACCTTTCTCTTCTATTACCAAAAGTTTTTCTGTGGCCTCATTTTGTGCCTGGAAATAAATTGGTATAATTCAATAGAAGTCAGCATTATTCTCTCAATCCACAGAAGGAATCTGTTTGAAGGGATGAAAAGGGGGAAATGAGCAGAGATATTATATTTTTTAATACATCATTTTAAGTTTTCGTATAGAATTCCCATCTTAACTTTTTTTTTTTTTGGTTGTACCAGGTCTTAGTTGCAGCAGGCGGGCTCCTTAGTTGTGGCATGGGAACTCTTAGTTATGGCATGCATGTGGGATCTATTTCCTTGACCAGGGATCGAACCCGGGCCCCCTGCACTGGGAGCGCAGAGTCTTATCCACTGTGCCACCAGGGAAGTCCCCCATCTTAACTTCTTAAGAGCACAGAACCCGCTACTCCAATTCTTCAGTCCGCTGTTTCAAACTCCTCTTGGGTGTTGCTGTGGGGGTCTGAAGGGTCTGAGCCCTGTTGGAAACCCTCCGAATGTAAGCTTCATGAGGGCAAGAACTTCGTTTGACTGCTTTGTTTACTGGTGTATCCCAAATACCTAGAGGATGCCTGGCACAGAGCAGCCACTCAAATATTTCCTGAATGGATGGATGCTTGGCTGTAGCTGCCATCTTTTTCTTAAATGCTGACCAAGTATGTCCAGTAAAGAGTGACCAGGGTAGGGTGAGGGGCCTGGAAGCCATGTCATGACTTGAAGGCAATTAAAGACAATGCAGGTGTTCAGGTATGATAAGCAGGGATGTAGCTGGGCCCCAGAGAGGGAACCCTGCTCTGAGTCTAGCCAATTAGCTCTGAGGGTTACCGGCCATGTGTCTGGGCAAGTCACTGCACTCTCAGTCTTCCCATCTTGGAAAGAGATGTTACAGAAGTGATATAAGGGTTAAGTGAATAAGAAAAGTGCTGGGCAAAGAGCTTTAGAAAGATAAGTTGCTCATACTTCTACATTTTGCTTCTTTTCACTCTTGGGGTGGGGGAAAGCCTTAGAGAAGAGATGATAGCTTTCTTTAAATATGTGAATGGCAATGTGTAAGAAGACAATGACTCCATATTATACTAGAAGACAAAACTACAAACAAAGGATATAATATAAAAAAGAGTAAGACACTGACCCAATACAATGCAGCACACCCTAATAAAGAGTGTTCCTGTCCATTAGAAGCTGCCTTCCAAGAAAGGTGTTAGATTTCTGTCATTTTAAAGAGAGGACAGGTGATTCAGAATGATTCAGAAATGTGAGGAACCAGGTCTAGTTAAAAGGGTATTAGCTAAATTATCTGCCAGCTCAGATTCTATGATTTAATGATACAACTTCTTTTTTGTGGCTGATAAACTAAGTTTGTCATGATTCTCTGCAGATACAAACCAATAGTCAGAGAATAGGTAGTTAGTTTACACCAAAGTCCATATTGCCAAAAACCGCCCACCCCACTCAACTTCCTCATCTTCCCAAAAAAGTGATAATCATGTAAGTTCACGGTGACTAGAAAATTGTAAAAACCCACAAGGTATGTCCTCATGATACTGATGACTTGGAAAAATGTCAAGGGGTATTACACCATTACATATCCCCTATTCAGATCAAATAAATATTGATTTGATAAACCTTTCTCAAGTTTAAAGGTTCACCTTATGCAACAAGTCTATTTTAGTGTTCGCAACTGTAATTCCTCTGTCTCTCCCCTTCCCCATGTACCCCTGTATGGAATATTTAACTCTGAGTAGCGGGTAATGAAAACCTCTACCAATGTACCTACCTATCACACATAAAACAATCTTCCACAAGACCAGAAAAGAAAAGCTCTATCATTCACCCACATAGCCTAGAAAATCACAATAGTAAATGCTGGGAATATTCCGATCACACACAAACAGGAGATTTTATCTTTCTCATTTCAGCAAAATTTATCAGTCTCCACCGCCTTTATCCTCACTACTGTATGCTTCCAAGACTTAAGGAAGCTGTGATTCATAATTTGAAAAAGTAGAACTGTTTGGAGATGAGGCTTTAGTTGATCATTTTTACAAGAGGACATTTTTGGCTGAATGAAAGGATAATGAAGCTAGCCTAAGAGACAAATATGAACTCTAAGAAGCAGGAAAAGGACATTCTACCAAGATTGAATTTTGCTTCTGCTCAGAGTATCTTTAAGATAATAGGGAAATCTGGAAAACCTGAAAATTGATGGGAGTCAACTCCCATCAATAGCTACTATATGGATATTTCCCAACCTCTTTCTTTCTATGTGTCTTTTTAAGAAGGGAAAATAGATTTGGAATTGCTTCATTTGCCAGTGTGTTCTGACATATTTAAAGAGATCTAGGATACAAATATGGGTTTTCTGGGCTGCAGTCTCATTCCACAACGTGACATTCTCACAATGGCAGGAACTCTGCTTGGTTCTGTATAAATGTTTTATCAGTCACTCTTCCCAACTCCCAGTGTATGTTTTTGGGACACACAGTATTTTTAAAATTGATTGCTCTCTGGTTCACCACAGTTCCCAACCATTCCTTACTATTTTGCACTAACCTGTTTCACTCATTTGTATCACATGCCTGTACCCAGGGAATTGGGACCAAATCAACGGGAGACTCTGTGAGGTAAAGGAAGCCTCATGAATGTGCTCAGCTACTTTGCTCCCAAGCAATCCTGTAAGGGCAGAGCGTGTACTCTTGCAGGGAAGAATCAAGATTATTACGTGTCTTTGATATTTACATGCTCTTTGTGGGTTGAGAGAAGCCCAGGATTTTCCTTTTTGACTTACACTGTTACATAGACGTTTTGGGATTAAGAAATTAAGGACAAAATGCTGATTGTTTTCTTCAGTTATAGATAGTCTCAACATTTTGTTTTTAAATATGAAAATATTATTATTTATGATACTAGTTAGGAAATTTTGACTTTCCTGCAGCTATGTCTGCACATGTACAATCTCCAGCTCACTCTTACATAGTACACACACCTATGAGGAATGGTTAGGCATGGTTTTGCTTAAAATGAAATATATAGGCTTCTTCTGAGCCTAGAATCTCATGATTTATTAAACTAGCAATGCCATATATTATGCCTTTAAAGACATGGAAAATCCAATTCAGAAAATAATTGCAGTAGAAGTTCTGTTGACAAGAATACTAGAGAAAAATTACTTTCTCTGCCTGAAAACATTATTCTACACACATCATTTTTGGGAGGGCAAAAAAATAAAGATTTTTGCATTCTTTTTTCCCCTTTTATTTCACTCAACAGAAATTATACTTAGTTCAATAAAATGAGCACCTTTCTTCCAATTCTTGAAAACAGTCTGAATTCTGATTCATGCATACAAAATTAGAAGTGAAATTATATAGCTCCACTTTACTGATTTCTCTGGTCTAATATGTAATGAATTAAAATTGTATGTGATGAAGTAAAGCCCCATTCCTAAAACAAAAGACTCTTGAACTTTCAATTACCATTGGTACCAACTACTACAGCTGCTACCTGCACTCCTCACTAGTCAAGTTACCACCACTTCGGTAATACCATCCTGCCCACCTTAGGCCACCATCACGTACACATTTCCCACCACACACAAGCATCGACCAACAACTATGAACAGGCCGGTGATGGTGAATCAATAGAAAGTCAAATATTGGATTGCAACTCTACTAAATCCTTTTAAAATTGGGATTAGCAAAATGATGTGGGTTCTTGAAACTTTAAGGCTTAAAACCCTTATAAAAATTAATTTACTACCAGTTCTAGTAGTTCAATGAGATAAATAGTGCCTTATGCTTTCAAAGTCACTGGAACAATTTTTTGCAAGCAGCGCATGGAACATACCCAGCATTAGCAATGCAGTAAGAATAGAAAAATACTTTAATTCAGCAGAATAACTTTTAAAATGATAATGCTAGGCTGTTTGTCCTTCACATTTCTTTCTTACTCTGTAGCAAAAAAGATCAGAATAATGTAAATATGCTATTCATTATTCAGAAAGTTCATATGATCCATTTCAGTGAGATAAAATGCACTATCAACAGAAATTTTATGCAAAGTCTGTTCTTTTTTTGTTTGGTTCACTGAACTAAGTGCAAACCATCTGTTAGCTATGATAATCAGAAAAAGTAAAAATTCAAACAGCTTTTTTTTGAAAGATAGCACACCACCACTCCAAACAGAACTAGTTTAAAAGCACCACTTACGAGGTATAAATCCTAATGACTTTAGATGGCTTAGAATCCATATGTAAAGTCTTTTTATTTTTAGGTTAAGATTACATTTTTCCATTTTGGGGCTAAAATATGCTATTTAATAAAAACTGTTCACATCACAAGCTTGTTGCTATTACTAAAATGTCTTATTCAAATATGTTAATTTCCAAGAAATTTTAAAATTAAAAACTTTCAAGTTAAAATTGTATTTTGATCCCCACTTATAAAATTCCTACCACCTAAGTAGTGTATTATAGTGATTATGATTTGCTTTTACAAAAACGGAATGGCCTGATATAAATCAGCACTTTTGCTAAGTCAAAAAGCTTGAAGTCAAGTCTTCACTCTGCTCCTAGCTGTCTTGACCTCAGATGAGTTACAACTCTTAAGATCTCACTTTCTTAACTATTAAAAGAGAGCTCTAAAATGTCATTCTCAGGAGCTTACTTCCCTTCCAAACCTGCCTAGCACCATGCTTGGTACATACTTAGAGCCAAGAACTCAGTAACTGTCCATGACCACGGGGGTTGGAGGCGAAAGCTTCCAAACTTCAGAAATTGCCCACAAGACAGCTTTCGGTATATTGTTAAGTTTAGAGAATGGAATACAAAACCTGCTATCACAACAGTGTCTCACCATTTTTACAATGGTAGAACCAAATTTCCAGGCTGCAGTGCCTTATTCATGTACTATCATCTAATGAAAAAATGATTTTGTTTTAAAGGTGGAATTCTAAGTTTCAGGAGAGTTTACAACAGGCACGTTTTCAAAGCTCTAGTACTACAAATTTTATCAACACCCGCTATTGTTTCTCCATGGCCTGTAAATGCACTTTGTGCTATTTTCTTGATGAATACTGCACACACATCCTACTCCACCTGCACAACCACTATGTCACAAATGTAATGCACGTAAAAGAGGGCCTTTTTGCAACAAAACCTTACAGATCTTAACAAAGCAAGTTTGGCAATGGATAAGAATTTCAGTAGAGAAACCAACTTAAAAATTCTTCACTCTGCTTTGCTATTATTCATTAGGCATGTTATTAAACGAACATGACAAGTAAAAGGAAAAGCTTTCAGTTAGTTATTTTATACTTTGAAAACTGACAAGGCTCTGCGGTGATGCTTACGTCTTTATTATGACCTCTTTAGTTCTATTAAACTATAAGTTTATTACATTTCAGAGGTTTCTACAAGAAGATCCATGCCAGACTGACATTGAGCTGTAAGGTTGGATTTCTAATGTCACTCGAAAGGTATTCCAATTTTAGATAAGGAAAGAGAGCATGGATTATTCTTATCCATTCTTTCTTTTTCTTCCCATTTGTGTATATATTATACATACTCAATGATCTCAGCTTAACTTAGAATCAAATTTATTTCCTGGTCCATAGGTAGACATAGACATCTGTGAATCTCAGAATTTGGAGGAAAGAATTCTGAGAATTTTGGAGGAATTTGATGCTGGTGACAATTAAAGTCCAAAGTATCCCTTCAAGGCCAGGGAACTGCTTCCACCACGGCACAAATGGGAATGGTCATCACTGCGTTACTGTCCAAGCTCTTTAACTCGGAGCATCTCACTGCCCCACCGACCTCTGAGCCCGTTCTCAGCCCCTCCTCAGAGGCCACAAGCAATGTTATATCAACAAGGGGAAAGGACGTATGACCGGGAAGGCCCCATCCTGCCCCAAAGTGTTCTCTCCTAAGACAGTTTTCCCACGGGTTGAAATGTCTTCTGAATTGCAGGGTTCTTTCTTATTCTGGGTTCCAGAAACCCTAGGTGTCCACTGGTTGGAATTCAGGGATTCTTGAACTCCCATGGGGTAGGGGCATTTTACATGCATATGTGTGGTTCTTCTTTCTTCTACTGAAGTATAGACATTATTAGAATCAAAAGAACTTGACATCTTTGATATTTTGGATATCAAAGAATTCTAAGTACTATAGTACTTATACCAAAGAACTGTAAGTGCCATTAGTTCAAATACAGTTGATCAAAACTGTATGAAGCTTGTCATGAAGCCTTTCATTAGAAAAGACATATGTCAATGTAATCTTTTCTTTTTCAACCTGAATCTCTTTAGTTCTCCCACCTGATTCACTTGTCCAGTCTTTTAGGAGGTACACAGCTACATTTCAGGGACGGCTTAAACAGCATGGACCTCATGTTGTAAACATTAATATGATTCTACGAAAAAGAATATGACCTTGAATTTCTCCTCCAAATATGTCTATGTAAATTCATAGTATAGGTTAAAAAGCCAAAGAGAGGAAACTATTCACTCTGAACACCATGAAGCTCCATAGAGACTAAAGTGGGAGCCCCACCGGCCTCTCTCCTTCACCTCTTCAGACACATGCTCACACGGCACGGAGCTGGTGCTCAATACTTACTCCAAATGCTGAGACGCACTAAAAACTCAGCAGTGCCCTTTAATTTCAAAGGGATGAAAAAACTGAACTCTCAGTAAGTTTTACACTTGGATGAAGGTTGTTAGTCCTTCTGTCAACTCCTTCCTGAAAGTCCAGATCACTGCAAAACGTCAAAAACTAAAAGCTGAAACAGCAATCTCACTTTGCCTGATTAATCATAGTCAATTTGACTTCGTTTTCTAGCATGCGCTGCCTTGGAACAAAGGTAAATTCCTAATGTCGCCCAAACACTCTAGAATGTTAATAAGCCCTCAGGATGGAGTGTCAAAGCTCACCCCAGGCTCCTTCTAAGTCTCACGAAAATATCTCCCAAACAATTGCTCAGATTACAGCAGAATTAAATAAACCACTTAAATCTTTGTGTTGGATTGAAATACAAGTATAAAATTGTGTTCTTTAATATGCTAATTAAAGCACATAAAAAAATCTATACAGAGTAGCCTAAATTTTTTTGGACATAGGCTTTTCCCAGAGGAATTCATGTCCAAGTTGATACAAACTATAAGGAAGTTTTCATTTGGATTTTTATCAGGACAAGCACCTAAGCAAATTGCAAATATCCTGTGGACTATGAACCCCATTGAAAAATAATAAGTATCCTTTGCTTCAAGATACCAGGAATGTTATGGAAGTGAATATAAAGGAATTTTAGGAGGAAAAAAAAATCACTGTCTAAAGAAAGCTGTCCTTCTGAACGAAAGGAAAATTTCATTCAGTACAGATGTTCTCTACTTGAAGGAAAAACACAAAGGAGACATTTGTGGAAATTTTATTTACTAATTTATTTAGGGGAAATTTTAAATTTTATTTATTCATATATCATTTTAAAATCATAATACAGTGAATATCCACCCACCACCCAACCCAAGAATCTAAAATGGGTAATATTTATTGGCCATACATGAGCCAATAATGGCATGACAAAGTGTACTGCAAACAAAGAATTATGATTAAAGGAATTCTGAGCATCTGAGGTCCATTAAACAAACACCCTATGAAGTGATTTTTACCTAGTAGAAATGGATTCACCCCAGGATTCCTTTAAATAAAGATTTGCCTATTACACTGAGAATGTAAATCAATTGCCTGTTCCCCCCACACACACACCACCTCTTGGGAACAATTATCAGATTTTTTTTTTAAAGGTACATTCACAAGAGCCTGAAACCTGGAAGGTTAAGCAGTGATACCCAGTTCCATGTCTTCATTAAAAACCCTCCTTGTACAATAGAAGAGCTATGTTGAAGATGGCAGTAAATATATTTTTGGTTATATAATTTCTTTTAGAACATTTTTTTCTTCTTCTAGGTCAATGGTAGGAACTGAACTGAATGGTTTTCCTTCTAACAAAAGAACTCTTCCCTCTCTAACAAGTAATAGAAAAGTATCTCTTCAGCAACCAGCATTTTTTATCAGTCCTTTGTCCATTCTAAACTGAAAGCCAAGACTGGAACCAACACTAAACTGTAGCTGGGACTGCTTTCCTGGATTTCAGAGGGACTCCTGCAGGAAAAGCAAAAGTGGGAGGGATGGCTGAAGACCTCTTACGATTTTTATATTCCTGACCAGGCCCCTTATGGGTTTTAAACTCACTAAGTTTGTATAAATGCACTAAACTTAACCAATGTAACACTCAACTGTCAGAGTGAGAAGTTAAGATAATCTCATGTTCTTAATTTGACTGCACTTTTGGAATGACTTTATTCTTCAAATTTTCCACCTAAAATATGATCTCCTAATGTGTTTTAACTTTCCTCCAAGACCTTTCAGAATAGTTTGAATTCTCAGTTAAACATCATAATTTTCTTGAGTGTCAGGGTAATAAATGACAGACAGTTCTGTCAAATGATTAATAAGTATTATTGCCCCCTCCCAAATGCAAATTTTTGTGAATAAATGCTCAGCCAGAACTCAAGTCTAAGTGACCCAAGTTTCACCAAAGAGCAAATGGAGGAAGAGTGATAGTGGTTTTAACAGCAATAATAGTAACTGTAATGGTGATGACAATAGTACCTTAAATTGATGGAGCATTTAGTCTATGTCAGGAACACAACACACATTATAAAAAAGAGAAGTTTAGAACAGACTGTTACCTCTCCTCCTGATACCTTCAGCTTTGTGTATGGCTCAATCAAATGGCAGCTTTATCATTCCCTTCCTGCTGTGTGTGTACTTGTTAACTCCTTCACTGGTGGTCAAAGCCCACAGAGACCAAGTCATTGATTTATTCTTCGCTTCTCTACAGACTCTCGATCTGGGCTGTATATATTTATAACACATATTCATCCAAAATGGATTAGCTAACCTCTGATCATGGAAAACTCCAAATGGATCATCTCCTAGGATATTCTTAGAATCAAAGTCATATCTCCTATTCCAAGGGAATCCCAATGTATCAAAACAGTATTCAGTAATTTGTTTGCACATACAATTGCTAAAAACTATGATTTCGCATGCTAGTTTCACAAAAATCAAATCCAGCTGTTTCCACCAAATGGATGCATTTTTTTTTTTTTTTTTAAGAAACCAGCAGGATGAATGGGGGCTGGTGAGGGAGATAATCCAAAGGATACACATACTTTGGAAAAATACAATTTGCATGTGATACAGAGATGACTTCCCACCCCACCACTCAAATATATTGCAAATTCTAGAGATTTTAGTGTAATTTTTTTAAACTAGAAATTGAATTGCATTCTGAAAAATCTTCCCCGAGTTCACATTGAGGAAGGAAACAAATAAGGCTGAACATGCAAAGAGAACCAATTTTTTCCTTATGGTTCAATATATAATAACTGTTAATTCCGCTAGTGACTATCATCATTATCATCATTTACCAGATGACAGCTGGATATCCAGAGCCAAGTGAAGAAAAGACCCTAACCCATCAACTTTTATCTTCTAACTATAAGTTACCAACTCAGATAACATCTTTCTGCCCACAAAGGAGTAGAATGAATAAAAAGTGAGCTTGAAGGTTTATGTTAAACTTGACTTTTTGAAAAGACAAGCATCTGTTTTTAAATGGAAAGATCCATTAAAATCAAAAAAAAGATGGGCAACAGTGGAAGTATAAAATGAGAGCATCTTAATGACAGTATCGTCCAGCATCCCTGGCGACATCAAGCTCTATCCACGGTGAGCACTAGGTCTCCACTGGAAGGAAGTGGGCTTTGATGGCATAAACAGCATTGTATTAGGTATGACTGTATGAAGACTTAAAAGCCTTGATGAAACCAGAGTGGGCGAAGGAAAGAAAAGAATTTTCCCCACAACTGTGGGAAAAACTAGCAAGAATCAACAAGGAACATAAAAATTCTTTGTTGTGTATTGTTTGTAAAATATTCCAAAAATGAATATAACATAGTCAGGGCTTTTTTTTTTTTTTGAAACTCCTAGAAGAAAGGTTATGAAATGTTCTTATCTCATCCACCTCACTGCCGAATCCCGCATGATACAAGTTCTGAACAGAGGCGCTAGTTAGTATGCAGCACTAGAATAGGTGTGAACGTATGGGTTTTATTTTTGTATTTTTTATTTTATTTTTGTAGTGGGATAAGGAGAAGGCATAAAATTAAATACATGACATTTGCAGTACTAAGTCATCACATAGGACACCCCAGCTGATGTTTCAATCTTGGATGTAAGAAACTTCAAGATTTTCAACAAACCATTCATGTTCGTACACACCCAGAAAAACCGAGAACCACAGACTTTTCTGAGGAGAGATATTGTAAGTAAAAGTCTAAATATGAACAGAAGAGATGTGACCCACATATTCAAATCCAGACTTTTAAACAAAAACCACATTAACTCAAATCTTAAGTCAACACTAATTGTACTTACCAATGAGTAGGTTAACAATGGCAGCAGAGGCCATTCTCAGAAACATTTAAGGTTTAAAAGAGTCCACAAGCACTTGAAAAATAATAGCATACTGCTTGTTTCCACAGATTAATATATAACAGTTATTTTTACTAAATTGGACAAAAAAAATTAATAGGTAAATCATGCCCTGATTATCTGAACTCAGCTAGTTAGAGCTTGATCAACTAGAGTCTGGTGGAAATGAACCCCCAGTTGTTGCTTTGGTTTTGTCCATAGCACCTACAACATTTCCACAGACACCACTTCTTAGAAAATAGCCAGAAATGCAATGAAAGGAAAATATAAGAGTCAGGACAAATTTGTTACTACCAGTAAAACAAAAATGCCAAAGCACACGTGCTTTTGACAATGGAACAGAAAGTAACATCATCTTCATATTTCTGAGAATGTGTTCCTTGTTTGCTTCCCGGTGTAGAGAGTACTAAAGTCATCTGTTTATAGGTGTTGTTACTTTACATAAAATTACAACAAAATAAATAACTACTCTTAAAATCCATCAATGGAGGGTTTCCGGAATATAAAAATAACTGTAGAATCTCTCCAAAATTGGAGCTGCACACTACTTTTCGATGTCTAATGCTGAGTACAGAGTAGGGACTCAGTACTTTCCAATGAAGGAATATACCTTTGAAGACAGACATAACACCCTTTTTTAAAGTATTAAAATCAGTGGCATTCACTCAACAATAAGGAGCACATGTTATGTGCCAGACATTGTGTTAGGCTGTAGAATGAAAAGCTATTAAAACAGAAAACAATGAAAAGAACAATATCATTATTTTTTTTCTTATCCAGGCTATATTTACATGGTTTTGAATATTCAGATAAAGGTGTAGGACTAAGTTAACCACTTAAGTCCTCAAAATCATTTAGACAAGAGGTATCATGTAACTGAAATCTTAGTTAACTGAGTTTTTCAGTATTCAGTTGGGTGCCAAAACATCCAAATGGGCACGTTACTAAGTATGTGAATATTCAGAAATATACTCAACTGAAAATGTTGCTTTTGTTCTAAATGTCTGACATGCAGTAAGTAGTCTACAAGAAGCCAGTCCATGAAATCAGTGGGTTCATATCCTGTTTGGGGAAATAATAAAACAAATAGCAACCTACCGGTATCTTCAAGGTTCTGTTTTGAAAGTTGGTCACTGAAGGGCATCAGAATAAAACCAGCAGATGGCTCTGAACACTTAAAAAATACATACATGTATAGAGAGATAGATATGGATATATGGAGCAGTGAGCAAATATAACAAAACAGAAGGGAAGACAGAAACTAAGCTAAATAGAGAAGTCACAAAGGAAGACTACGAGGGAGAGTCCATTTGAAAAAGTAGGGCCAAAAAACAGAAGGAATGGCCACAGACAAGGGCTCCAGGTCTGGCCAGAAGAGCCAGGAGAACCCATGATAAATTACGCAAGGCAGCCTGAGAAGAGAACAAGGTGGACCACCTAGAAAGGAGACTAGGCACCTCCACTCTGAGAAGGTGAGCAGGTTTGCAGTAGAAAGCAAGAAACATGAACTTTAAAATCCTTCAGACACATATGTCCCAATAACAAAAACACATGAGCGTACAAGACGAAAAACTCCAGAGTATTTTCAGACTTTTAAAACTCCAACAGGTACCATGTCTTCCCTTCCAGCCTCTAAATCCAGGGATAATGATTAGAGACTTTGGAATCAAAAGGGCTTTAGTAACAGGTTAAGCTAAACGAGGCCAAGGATTCTGCAAATTGAATCCTTGCAGATACCATGCAGAGTTTTACTCTGGTCTCCAAGGCCACGTTACACCCAAAAAGACTAAGGTAAATGACATTCCCCTAATCAAGGCACAGTGCAGAAACCAAATGAGGGGCAATGGAGGAAACTTGAAAACTCCTAATAAATAATGTGGCTTCCAGAGTCATCCAGAGTAGCTAACTAGCAACTTTTCAAGGAGAAATAAAAATGCATATGTTCTATTTCACTAAAAAATCATTCCATGTCCAGCTTTAGTGCGATTAAAAGAAAAAAGGATTTAATATTACAAAAAGGAAAAAGCAACCATAAACATATAATTAGCATATTTTTACCCTGTACATCTTCTAGAAGAAGATCACAAGCACAAATGTTTGCAATTTCCTGAGGAAATAATTACTATTAATGCTGAGGGGGAAGAGAAGTGACAGAAGTTCTAAAGACTGCCTAGGGCAAGAATAAAAAAGCATCAAGTCAGAGGCCACAGACACATTAACCTCGTATCTCAAGTCCCCGCCGGGATTCAGATAGCTC
The DNA here is from genome assembly GCF_949987535.1 of Balaenoptera acutorostrata. Lineage (NCBI taxonomy): Eukaryota > Metazoa > Chordata > Mammalia > Artiodactyla > Balaenopteridae > Balaenoptera > Balaenoptera acutorostrata. Next base: position 21,872,792 of record NC_080084.1, on the reverse strand, counting down.
TGCTTGAATAAAATCCGACGATATCCCCTAGTTAAAAGGATGAGTGTTTCTGTAGAAACGACTAGATAAATCTTATCACCAGTCGTAAACGCTTTTTTAGGCAGTTCTGCATACATATTTGAGAGTTGGAATATTTGAACATTTTTACTCCTGAAATCTGGGTACTGTTTGCACTTCAAAAGACTTATATAACTCTGTGAGTGGATTTCTTTTCAATATCTTTAAGATACAATCTCTGAAAATGTTAGTCCTTGGATTGGATATACGCATACCCAGAAGTTGCAAAGCTCTCCGGAGGAACGGGTACTGTGGGGTTGACCGGCAGAGCTCCTAAACGTCAAGAATGGTATTTGGAGTTCAAGGTTGAAGGCGGCATGAAATAGGCTTGAAAGAGTATAGCCCATCTCAAAAGGGTTTAAAACTGCACCTTTACTTAAGAAATACCCCAAACAGACAGCACGACGGGCCCTTTTACCTGTCCTACCAGTGCCGGTCAGGTCAGGGTGTGGAAAGACTTCCAGAGCTCCGAGCGGTGTCCTATATGTAACCCAAGAGCCTCAAGAGAGCGGCAGGCGACTTCGGGGACCCGCCAGTGCGCAGGGCGGGGGCGGAGGCCCGGCCGGTCCTCCCGCACGAGGGTGCCCAGGGCCCCTCGGCACCAGGGCGGCCAAAGGGACCCGCGGCGTCGCCGTGCCAGGCCGCCTACCGGCCCCCGCGACCCGCACGGCGGCCGCGGATCCCGACGCCCTGGGCGCCGCACGGGGCGAGGCGAAGCCCGGAGCGCGGCCCCGGGACTCACCGTCTCCGAGGGGCCGGAGCACGGCCTCCGGGCAGCTGCGCGCAGCTGGACGCGGCCCCGGGCGCCTCCGCCCCAGCCCTTCCCCTCCGGCTCGGCGCCCAGGCCGCCCCTCGCCTGCGACCCCTCCGCGCCGCCCGACCCTCGGCAACTTACTGCGGCAGCGCGAGGGCCGCGACGAGGGGCCGGGAGTGGGCGAGCGGCTGGAGAGTGTCGCGGCCCGCGGCTCGGGGAGGCTGCTGGAGCGGCCGCCGCCTCGCTGGTCCGCGCCGAGACGAGCGCCGAGGCCGCCGCGCTGCAGAAGACGGGCTGGGCAGGTGGGCGCCGCTTGTGTAGCCGCGCCGGGGGCGGGGCCTGGCCGGGGGGCACCGCCTCCCCCGCCCCACTTCCTCCCCCCACCAGCCCCCGCGCTCGCCGACCCCCCACCCGAGCCCGCCTCCCGCGCCGACAGTCCAGGCCACGCTGGCCAGCCCTCGGGGTAGGAGGGTCGGGCTGCAGCACCGCGGAGTCTGTCTACGGCCCGGTGCCCTTGGCCGTGCGCTCGGCTGGGGCTAGGCCCGTGGGCGCCGGCGGGCGGGGGAGGCCGAGCTCTGCCGGGCGGCGAATTCTTGCTTTCCCTGGAGGTCCCAGCCTCAGGGGCATCTCCGAGGCTGCTTCTAAGTAGAGTTCCTCTAAGTGGGAGTTCTGCCCCCGATTTATTTTTTATTCTGAGAAGAATTTGCAAGTAAGAAAGTAATGATAATAAAATATGTCAAGGACCGTAATAAATAGAACCCAGATGGGCGTGCTTTGTCAAATAGTACTACTTCACCAGTAAAAACCGTAAACCGTTTATTACAATGTTTAGTTGCTAGTTTGAAAATCCCGGTAATGTGAATAGGTAGTCCTGATGATTTAGGGGTGGGCTTATAAGAAAGTGACATTTGCTGTTTCTGAGAGAGTAGTAAGAGTTACATAACCAAGGTTTCTCATGCTGTGCTGTTGTTTACTTTAGGGGTCTCTGATAAGATTAAAGACACAGTATGAAACTGTTCATTTCAATCCAAAAGGAGGCCAACACTGGCACTGAATTGAACAGTGAGTGTATATTATTGGGTTTTTTTGTTTTTTTTTAAAATTTTATTTATTTATTTATTTATTTATTTATTTATTTATGGCTGTGTTGGGTCTTCGTTTCTGTGCGAGGGCTTTCTCTAGTTGCGGCGAGCGGGGGCCACTCTTCACCGCGGTGCGCGGGCCTCTCACTGTCGCGGCCTCTCTTGTTGCGGTGCACAGGCTCCAGACGCGCAGGTTCAGCAATTGTGGCACATGGGCCCAGTTGCTCCGCGGCATGTGGGATCTTCCCAGACCAGGGCTCGAACCCGTGTCCCCTGCATTGGCAGGCAGATTCTCAACCACTGTGCCACCAGGGAAGCCCTGTATTATTGTTTCTGTTTGATGGAAAGATCTACCTTATTTTGTTGAGTAGTGTGGTAAACATCTTTATTCATCTACCAGTAATGCTCTTCCCTTTGGCAAAGTGCCAAATTCATATTGCGGAATTATATGTACATTTTTCATGTGATGTTCTAAATCATTCTTAACTTCTCTAAGACATGTGTTCCCAAGAGAATCTGATTAAAGATTTGGGGCTTCACTCCAGAAACTGGACCATGTACAAAATCTCAATGACTATTTCAGAAGCGCATGTACCTCATGAAGCCATTAAGAACCCCATTAAAGAACTGGAAATCTAAATAGCAACATGGCTACAAGAGTATTATCTGTTCTAGTAAATGTCCTAAGTCATAGAGACACTGTTAATATAAACTTACTTTTATAGTATAAAATGGATTCCTTATGCAAATAATTATTAATGACATTGAGGAAAATGATGCGTATAGACTCTGACACCAAATTCATTCAGTCCCACAAAGGCTAAGAGGCATTGTACAGGGGGGTGAAGACTCAAGACTCAAGAGTATTTGTCTAATTTATAAAGGTTAAGAACATAATCTAAATTTTTTTACCTTTTTTTTTTCTTTAATAGAGATTGCTATTTTTTAATTTATGAGATTATTTCCCGGCATATTTTTATTTAAACATTGTGAAGGGACAGTCTGTAATTAGGTTGCAGAACAATGATTGGGGATAAACTAATCTACTTGACATTTAGAAACTGCTAATTTAGTCAAAATACCAATCTTTGAGTTTATCTAGTAATCTGCCCATCTGATTTTGGTACTTCCTGAAACAATACATGTGTCCATGTGTGTGAATAATAAAAGCTATTTCATCTCTAAGCAAAAACAAACAAGTCCTTTCTAACAAGCACAATGTTTGATGAATATCTTGACACAGTAGAAGTTTTTTTCTTTAATTAATTTATTTTATTTTTGTCTGCGTTGGGTCTTCGTTGCTACGCGTGGGCTTTCTCTAGTTGCAGCGAGCAGGGGCTACTCTTCGTTGTGGTGCGCAGGCTTCTCATTGAGGTGGCTTCTCTTGTTGTGGAGCCCAGGCTCTAGGTGTGTGGGCTTCAGTAGTTGTGGCTCGTGGGCTCAGTAGTTGTAGCTCGCGGGCTCTAGAGCACAGGCTCAGTAGTTGTGATGCACGGGCTTAGTTGCTCCACGGCATGTGGGATCTTCCTGGACCAGGGATCGAACCAATGTCCCCGGCATTGGCAGGTGGATTCTTAACAACTGTGCCACCAAGAAAGTCCCACACTAAAAGTTTTGATTTACATATTCCTTTTCTTGTTTGCAATTATTTGTTAACTGTGAACCCCATATCTCATCTTTGGTTATTACTCAAATGTTAAAATGTATTTAGATGTAGAAAGAATAGAAGATCCACAGATCTAGTATGAGTCTTTAAGACTGACTCTGAGAGACAAAGGATATTAGAATAGAACATTTAGAAATAAAATGTTTGACATGGACTAAGCTATTTTGACATCTTCATTTGCATTTCCTTTAGCACTACTCTATTCCTGCTATAGAAACGGAATTATTGTCTTCTCCCTATTTGATTAATCCTTTCACCCACCTTCTGCCTCACCTGTGTGGAGTACTGTACAGTAATCACTTTTCATTTTCATCTGTCAAACTTCCTGCTTAGAAATGAAACAGACGGGGCTTCCCTGGTGGCGCAGTGGTTGAGAATCTGCCTGCCAATGCAGGGGACACGGGTTCGAGCCCTGGTCTGGGAAGATCCCACATGCCGCGGAGCAACTGGGCCCGTGAGCCACAGCTACTGAGCCTGCGCGTCTGGAGCCTGTGCTCCGCAACAAGAGAGGCCACGATAGTGAGAGGCCCGCGCACCGCGATGAAGAGTGGCCCCGGTTGCCGCAACTGGAGAAAGCCCTCGCACAGAAACGAAGATCCAACACAGCCAAAAAAATAAATAAAATAATAATTAAAGGTGCTAATAATTTTTTTTAAAAAGTTAAAAAAAAAAAGAAACGAAACAGAAAATCCAAGTTAGTCATTTTCAGCAGAAGGAGTAATCTAGGTTGTTGTCTTCCAAAGATTTCAGAAACATTTGTGCATGTCTGAACTCCTAAGGTTTTATGAAATTACAGGAAAGTTCAAGGGACTTTTGTAGCTCAATAAATTCCACACCCTGTACTCCTACACTTGCCAAATACAACCCAGAGTAAGTCTCATATCCACGAATAAGGGATTTACTTTAACTATCAAGGCTGAATGAGTTGATTCTTATTAGTTCTAATTTTGACTCCATTATCCCCAAGCTATTTCAGCAAAGACAAAGCTAAAATCCCCCAGTTTTTAAAAAATGGTTGGATACTAGATATTGAAGCTTGTTTTATAATTGAATAAATAGGCTTGAAGGAGAAAAAAATATTGGATCAGAGTTCAGACCACTAGAGTTTCAAGTGCTTTCAGGCCACTGTTGTTCTCCATTTCCCTTTCAAAAACATGTATAAAATTAAAGGTGACTTTCCACACATTCCATATTTACCCATCCCTTAAGATAAACAATAAAATATTGAAAAAAATACAATAAGCCCTTATAAGACAAATTATCTTTTAAATTTGTATTTTTCTACTTGTCTTTTAACAAAGACCAAATAATGGTTTCACAATGGTTTTCAGTTCTGCACTGCTCTCCCTATGAATTTCCCTACATCCTGCCACTCTGCTTGTTTCTGGGTTTTCTTTACATTGGCCATTAATCAAGAATCGCCCAGAGCTCCACCCGTTCCGTGCTGGTCTCTGTTTCCTTCGGCCAGGATTCCTGCTGGGACTGTATCTGCTGAAAAAAGTCAGCCTTCTCAATCCAAACATCTTCAGTCAGCCCGTTGCTCTAAGGACTGAAAACCAGGGAGGGGGTCAGGAGAGAGCTCAGCTGATGTAAATCCTTCTCTGTCCCTCCACCTTGTCAAAGATTCTCACTGCTCCAGAGATGGCTTCCTAACCATGTCCAGTGGACTTTTCTCAGTTTTCAACTGCCTCAAATTCTCTCTGGCTTTCTATCCTTTTGTCTTGAAATTGTTTTCCCCCTTGGCTTTCGTGATCTCTTCATTTTCTTCCTACCATCCTTACAACTTTTTGTCCTCCTTGCTAACTGTGGAACCCCTAAGAATAAATTCTTGAATCATTTAATCTTCATCCACCTTCACAATCTTAGTTGTTATCCATTCCTAAGGCTCGGCCAACTTGATGGCATCTCTCCCAAAAGCTACTTTGTTAGACCTTGTCTTTGCTCCAAACTGTGTCTCTGGGGAGATAAACTTGCAAGTACTTGAAATTATATGATTGAAGAAAATCCATCTCTTCCTTAGACTGATACCTCTCTCCAACTTTCTTCTTACTATTCTTCTGGTACTCTTTAATTTATACATTCTCCTGGTAATAACCTTAAATTGTTATTTACAGCTCTGTCCTCTACTTTTTTTTATGTTCCATCAGTCACGAAGTGCTGCTACTCTTCCTCCGTTGATTCTGTATTACAGAAACAATTCTTTCTCTTGATTTCTAATCTCCGTCTCCCTAATATCTATCCTTATCATGTTTTTTTTTAACATCTTTATTGGAGTATAATTGCTTTACAATGGTGTGTTAGTTTCTGCTGTATAACAAAGTGAATCAGCTATACCTATACATATATCCCTATACCTCCTCCCTCTTATGTCTCCCTCCCACCCTCCCTATCCCGCCCCTCTAGGTGGTCACAAAGCACCGAGCTGATCTCCCTGTGCTCTGCGGCTGCTTCCCACTAGCTATCTATTTTACATTTGGTAGTCTGTATATGTCCATGCCACCCTCTCACTTCGTCCCAGCTTCCCCTTCCCCCTCCCTGTGTCCTCAAGTCCACTCTCTATGTCTGTGTCTTTACTCCTGTCCTGCCCCTAGGTTCTTCAGAACCTTTTTCTTTTTTTTAGGTTCCATATTATCCTTATCATGTTAAGACAAGTTACTGCAGTCTTCTCAACAACTCATGGTGTCTTCTCATCGATTATAGAATCAAACTAAACTCCTATCTTGTACAGACCCCATCAGTATATCTTCTTGACTTATCATGTGTCCAAGATGGTAGCCGTTTGCCACGTGCACCTCTTGAGTGCTTGATTCATGACTAACCTGAACTGAGATGTGCTGAAGAGTAAAATATAGCCTGAATTTCAAAGACCGTACAATCAAAGTCATGTAAAAATGGCTCACTAATAATTCTTTCACATGGATTACATGTTGAAGTAATGTTTGGGCTAGGCCATATACATCATTGGAATTATTTTCACCTGTTTCTTTTGACTTCTTTTCTATGTGACTGCTAGAAAATGTTAAGTTACAAACGTGGCTCACCTTGTATTTTACTGGACAGTGCTGCTTTAGACAATCAACAAGCCTGTTCTGGGCTAAGCAAGATGCAACAAATGTTTCAAAAAGCACGAATAATCCACCCCTTCACAACCCAGCTAGGGCGATAAGACATTGAAAATCAATTATTGACACAACCGGTAGGAAAATGCCAAATGACTGAAGAAGAAAATTAGCCCTGTGGAAGCTTAAAGGAGAGAAGTGGTCAGGAAGCCTTTTCTGAAGAAGTGGAATTTCAAAAGATCCTTGGAGGACAGATAGATTGCTTTTCTGCAGCTGTGGAAGAAAGATAAAGCCATTCTGGGACGGAGGAGGTGGGAAAGCACTGAGGAGGCTTGGGGGTAAATGTGTAGACCATTGGCTGGGGTGAGTGCCATGCCCTGGAAGGGACTCGGGTCGACACATCTCCTGTGCCTCTATGGGCTCAGTCACCTCTAGGATGACTTCTTGCCTGCTTTTCATCATTCTCTGTCCCATTGCTTTCTCCCAGGCTTTACCATACTCAGGACCTGAAGCTAGGATAAAAGGTACATGCATGTTGCCAGCCAGACCTTTACCCTGCTTCTGACGAAGCTTCCAGAAAGCGTGCTCCAATGTATGCTCCCGGACAGTGGCACCGCATGGTGTTTTTGCTGAGGAAATGTTCTCCCGCACTGGGGAAACCTTTGAATGGAGGGTCCGACCCAAGTAAAGAACAGAACTCAGTATTTATTTAAATTGCCACCTATCTACGTTGGCCAACCATTCTGATTTGCCCAGGAGTATTCCAGTTTTAGCACAAAAAGTCCCATGTCCCAGGAAACCCTTCAGTCCCAGGGAAACTGGGATGGTTGGTTCGTTTTACTTACTCTGCCATGTTCCAGGTTCTGACTTTCTTTTTCCTTTTTAGTCACTACTGTGATTTCTAAGACAAAATGACAGATAGTACAATTGTGTTGAAAAGGAGTGTGGTTGCTTTCTCTGGTCACAGCAGTGCTGACTAGACAGCATTTTTTCTCAGCCTTGGTTTTGTGATGTCCTAGGGGGTCACAGTTCTTCATGTTAAATTCACTCAACTTCCATTTTAAAAATATGTCACTGGATACACCCAATCAAATAGAAGGGGGATACTTCAGTTCTAAAAAGTGGGAATAGACGGAGTCCTACCTGCAAGTAACCTTACCTCTTCAGTGGAACCTAATCATCCCCGTCAGTTCCCTGGTACTTCCTCCTGAGCCTCTTTCTGGGCCCTGGGAAGCCATGCTCCTCTTGTAAGTCCCATTCTTGTTCCCAAGGCCTGATAGCTAAAGGACGTCATCAATATGAAGAGAAAACACCTAGATGAGAAATTCGAGGAGCAGATGCAATTCCAAGTTCTGGCAGGAAAAGGGTTACCTGATTAAGAAGTCTCCTCGTCCCAAAGGAATGAAGCAACAATGGTGAATGGGTAGGTGATAGGTTTGGACTTTTAAGATACTGACCTGAAACCTTTCAGATCATACCATCTACACCATATATTCATAAAGCTTAGTTGCAGTAGAATCACTTACTCAAAAGTTCTTGCACAAGTCTGAAAAAATATCCAAATTCCAATTTCCACTTAGCAACCACCTCTTGCACGGTGCTGTGAATTCCAAGTTACAAAACTTGGGTCTCAAAATACTCATGTGGAAAATGTTACTGTCTACCACCTTCCAGGGCTTCTGTGTAGCTTCATCAAAAAATTAAATACTTGGAGGTCAAACAATGAAAAGCAAATTAACCTCTGGTGGTGGGGGGAAGGGAGAGGGACAGATGGTTCCTTGCTTAGCATGACTTTGATGTTTTACTGTCTGGCTTGGGCTCCATCCCTTAAAAAGCTCTATGAGTTGGTAACCTGTCCTAAAGACCTCAGGGGATGAGAGCTTCAGAGAGTATACTTTTAAAGCTCCCACCTCTTTTACTTTTATATTTGGATTGGCACGAATTGGTGCCTCTCAGCAAATTAAGCAGTCTTTTGTGCCTTTTGTATCCTAGACAGAGAGGCAGAGTCTGTTTTAATGATGAGCAGTCTGGTACGCCGAGTTTCTTCATACAAGTCAATGTTGGTTTACTCCGTCCCAGGGAGAACACCTGAGTTCTTCCTCGGTTACATAGAAGAGTTCAGAGTGCTGGATCTCATGTGGCTTGTTCCCTAGTCTCTACTATCAAATCTGACCGCACTAGAAACTGCGTGCATTTTCTCCAGAAGCTTTAGGGGAAATTGCCCTTTTGTGCTTTTGGATCTGGAGAGAGAGCTTGTACAGCCAGGCTGAACCTGAGTAGGATCCTGGCCTAATTTGGAAGGCACTTCAGTTCTGCCTGGGTTTTCATTTTCATCTTTCCCAAAATTTAATTCTGAGGAAGAAATCATGAACTAAAAAGATATAATTACGTACAGATGTGCAGTAAAAAAACACAAACTAATCCTACTGGTTGCTAAGTTAGCTAAATGTATGATTTTGAGCAAAAAGTTCTCAACTGCATTTTTTTCACTTTCTTTTTCCTGTGAAGTGAGGATAATAATACTTTCTTTAACTTCTCCAAAAGATTGTGAGGGTGATACACAGGTAAGCAAAAACGCTGTGAACAAGTTAAGTCACTCATTAAGGTTTGGCATGGTTCATACCCCATCAATCTAAAATTCAGTTCCAAATACAATTTAAAGTTAAAAATCTAACTCATTTCTCAGGCTATGCGTGTAAACCACATAATGTAGCATTATCTTTAACATTACATTGAAATGAATAAAATAAAGTTTTAAATAACTGATACTTTTAAGCCAGGTTGATCTGTCCAAACAATCTTCCAACAATAGTTCTATCTTTAGGGTCATCTTCCCTGTGTCAGCAGCAGTCATCGCCAGAGTGTGACCCATGACCTGTTAACTGGCCGAAAGGACCTCAGTCTGATGATCATACTGCTTTCCTTTCTGTTGGCCCCTGTGTTGACCTTCTTTCTAGCCTTCTTACAGTTCATGGAAACTTAGAGCAAAAAATAACTAGCAGAAGAAAAATAGGAGAGAAGAAAAATTCTTGAAATTACAACATTTTAATTTTAAATTCTCAGTCATTTCACAGCCTATGTAGGTAAGTGGTAATTATTAAAAGTATACAAAAATACGTTCCCATTTATTATTAAATGCATCTAAGGATGAGTCTTAGGAAAATCTACTGGGACCCCACTTCTAACGCTGCAATCTCAGCCTCCCAGCAAGTCCAGGCAGGTAACATCAAACTTTGAGGCTAGCTGGGCATCAGACGATAGTGGGGTGGGGGGAAGGAGGCTATAGAACTGAGAAAACATTCAAATACAAAAATTTAAACACTGAGCCAGATAGGCAACACACAAATACAGGCTGAATTAGTCCCCAGGCAGGGCTGCCAATTTTCCACATCTGTTCTAAAGGTTACTCATATAACCGTGCAGTCAACTGAAATTATTTATTAAAATTATTTTTTAAACCACATTCACTATAGGCATAGTGGATATTTAATTGTCTGTACTATTCCAGTACGTTATTCCCTTTAAGGTACAGTTTCACATTTTTTTTTTTTAAGGAAATACGAAGTTTAGTGTAAATTTCTTTCAAAAAGTTACATAAGCAAATTTCCCATGAGAAACTCCACTTGTTCGTGTGGGAAACTATACAAAGGAGTTTATTAGCAATAAGATTGTGCATGATCATCAGAATAGCAAAGTAATCATTTTTAACTGAGTGCATATTCTAATCCTCCTGTATGAATTATGTGAATAAAATCTTTGAAGAATTGTTGAGGAGGCAATCTTGGCTAAATTGAATTTGACAGTGCCCCTTTATCTAGTTCCAATGTGATTAGACTATGGGGTGCATATAGACTCATAGAGGATACTGCTTTAAAATATGGTGCAATGAGTACATTCCAGCATTAGATAAAGCAACTCAGGACAATGAACACTGCATTGAATAAAAGTAACTTCAACATCCACAGTGTAACATTTCCTTTTTGGGGGGAGGGGTTCAATTTGATAGGCTGTTTCACATCATTTTATTTTTATGAAAGTTTGACAGTAATATCCAAGGGGGTAAACATTCATTTTACAACTGGGTATGTTTTATACCCTTAAGTTCCAGCCGGTTGTGCCCTGCATGACCCCAGGAGTTGCCATTCTTGTGGACAACAATGTGAAAAGCATCCCCGGGATTCAGGCAAAGTACAATTTACACAGCCTTAAAGCAACCTCACTGAAGATTCAAGGGGTAAACAAGCTGTTCTGCATAGGCATGTTTCTCAAAGAGCAGAAATTTGTCCACTTAAGTACCCAAATTTAAAACATCTGTGTGTATGTACATAATTGTAAATAAGCACTTTAACTGGTTTTTTAAATGAGTGTACCACTTCCTGGATCCTTAAAGAGATGATGCAGATGAAATTTTCTTGTACCTTTGGGTCACGATTATGAGGGTGCGAATAATGAGAACACTGTGATGTGTGTTACCCCGTGGCTATTGAAGTGTGCATGGTGTTTTTAAAATGTTATGAATATGTCTTTAAAGAAAAGACAATTTTCAAGGACTCTATCTTAGCTTGGATTTCCCCAGAAACCAACATGAGACAAGGATTTGACTGCAAGAAATTTATATGGGAGGAATAAGGAGATAGGGAATTAAGATGGGGGAGGGAAGGAAACTAATAAAGGGTGTTATCAAAAGCATCATGTTGACAAGTGGCGCTTAACTCTTTGGGAGACAGTGTAGATGATGTGTCTCAGAATTCTCTCATTGAGGGAGAGGGAAATGGGACACTTACACATCAGTTCCATCACCTTTGATGCAGGGCTTCTCCTGGGGGCTATTAACTCTCCTCGAACATGGACAAACAGGCTGAAATAGCCAGAGAAAGCCCTACAAAGGCACATGAAGGACCTTGTCATCTCCGTCCTCATTATGTCATAGCAGCCCTGATTCCTCGCGTTAATCAGAACTTCTTTCTTTGCTTATTGGTCACCTGGAAGAAGAAGCTGAAAATGCCAAGGGAGAAGATGTAACTTAAGGTTCAGTGGAACCTTGCTCTGTCCCCTTATAGAAGGATCTCTCTCCCTCCCAGGAACCAGGACCCAGCATAGGCAAAGTGGTGGGAATGGGAAGCACAGATTTCCAAGTCATTCCCTGACCCATGTATTTTAAACACGAACACTGTTGCAGGCTAACTTGTTAAATTAAATTAGGGTATATCGGGGCTCACAGCCCCTGCATCCTACAATTCAGTTCAAGATATGACATGGTTCTTGATTTCTTACCATGGCCAGTAGAGGCATTTTCAGGAGACTTCCATTTGGCCTTTCTTAACAGATGATTTACTCTGCAGGTCAAAGAACCTGTGCGGGGTGAGGTTTTGCCAGCTCTAAGAATAGTCATTTTGATTATGCCCTTGGGCAACACAGACATTTCTACTTGGTTGTCCATAGATGCACTGGATCTCCTGTCAGATGAACTTGGGCCAGGACTCCAGACTCCACTTATTCTCTAGCCTCTGAGTAGCCCCGGCTCTAAAAAGGGGCCACGATGTCGGCTTACATCCACCAGGGTGAGTATCCTGCATCTCACAACTGGAACTTAATTCTGCTGAGGAAATACAGGAGTACACATTACAGTTCCATCTATTCTTCCATTCAGTGTGTTTATGCCCCCAATTAAGCATGAGACAGGGGCTGTGAGTCTGTTTGTCATTCCTTAGCTGCTTTCAGATCCCACGTCATCTGTCGTTCCACTGCACCAGTTACGACTCTGTGATTTGAAGGTACATATACTTTGTACGACATGGTCTCTAAATGCAATCCATAACTCATCCAATGCCAAGCAAAGTAGCGATCTGTTCCAGTGCTGGAGGAAAACCAATTGTGAAATAAGTAAGAGATAGTTTGCCTCCTATGAGGTGACTCTTGGCATCCACCACCATCCTAAGAGATTTCCAAGGGTCATGCTTTTCCTTTGCCTTCATGCTACCCTATTTAACCTAACCCCTGAATAAGATACAGTGCCTTTGTAATATTTGCCCTTCACTGGTGTCATTTAGTAAAGAGATTTGGGGGAGGAGCTAATTCTGTTTTCTCTTTGAGTGTAATATTTACCTTTAATTTTGTAGCTGGTTTGCTAAGCTTGTTGACGTATCTCTAAGGCTTGCCTATTTTTTTCTCTCTAAGAAGTACAACTTTTAATATCTTTTATTTTGTTCTCTTCTCTGTCTTTAGCAATAAAACGAATCAATTTTATACTAGAAGGTATTATTTTGTGCTTGTTCTGGAAATAGGTTCACCAGAAGTGTTATTGCACTTTTTCTTTTTTTTTTTTAATGGTATGAGAGTTTCCATGGCTTTCTTTTACTCTTTGGCAATGTTTTATGATAAACAGTGTCCTGGGCACTAGTGGTGATGGGATTGCTGGTCTAATAAAAGCATTTTCAGATATTCTTCAGTATCTTTCTTATTTCCTTCTCTTTTGTAGCTGCTTATACAAAATCACCTTTCAGATTCATTTGTCCCAACACATACTGGTTGATATTCTATATTCATGTTCGTGTGTTGTGTTCCCTTTCTACACTTATGGCTTGCAATTAGATGTTTTGCTTATTTTATTTTTAAGTAAATCATTCTTGGGCAGTCAATCCATTTTTAGGATTGATTGTGAGAAGAAATAAAATCATCAAAGAAGAAAAACCTATATGCACATTTTTATCTGACCCATACTCTCCCATAGAACTTCACTGGTGATAAAACAAATGAAATCTGCAGCATTTTCAATGTGCTTACAAGTATGTGCTTACAAGTATGCGAGAAGGTGAGTGGATATTCCCAAGCATGAGTTAGATAACATCTTAAGATTATTTTTATGCTATGGTTCTACTATTACCTCCAGGAAAAGAAAGCAAATGCAACCAAATGTATTATAGGACAGTGGAGAACCTGGGATTTATATTTTTGCTCTTCAGTGTTCTTTCTGTCCATTGGTAAATTATACTGTTGTCATAGAACCATTGAAAGCTAGAGTTGAAGTGGGTTTCTGGCATGACCCAGCACAGCTATTCCATTCTTCACAAAAGTGGGGACCTAAGTAATTTAAATGTCTTTTCCTAAAGTCATAGCCCTAGTTAGTGGTAGAGCTGGGGGTGGGGAGATACCCAAACTGAATGCTATAATTTTTTCGCTATCATTTTGCTTCTCAAAGCAAATCCCATGACTCTGCCTATATGTAATGTAGGAAAATTCTCTGGAATTTCCCCAGTCAATTGGACGTCTTGACTTCAGGGAAGAATGTAAATGTCAGGAGAGGTCCACCACTAATGCATCACTGCTCTCGTAATAAAGGGGACAGGTGTCCTGTGGGTCAAGGCTGAAGCAGTTGGCAGGAGAGTAGTACTTGCCTCAAACATGCTTCACCACTAGACAAATACAGGATTTCAATACTTAGGACAACTTGCCCTGTAACCTTGTGATTTCAAACAGAGATGTGAGTGGAAGTGTAGGTAGAGAGACAGAAAGGCAATGACTAGGCATTTGCCAAAACCATGTGTCAACTAAATGAAATGTGTCAAAAACCTGTACAAACACAAAAGATAAAGCACATGGGGTACGTTATTAGAAAAGACAAATTTTCGAACATTGCTTTATCTATCTCCAATGTACTGCTTAATTTTTCTCTAAGGGATTAAAACGATGTCTTCTCAATGGTTGGGAGAGGTTAGGTTATGTCTCTATGGTTAGGTGAGGTTAATAGAGAATATTATACAAAAGGCAAAGCTTTTAATACAACTTAGGTGAAAATAAAGCAAGGCTGAATTGTTGGCTCATCTTTCCCATCTGGCAGCCCTGTGATTAGTGGTATCAGGGGGTGTGTGGAGGGGGTGTGTGGAGGGGTGTAGCTGGAGAGCTGCAATCATTGCTTTCTCTCTGGTGTTGACGTAGGTGTCAAAAACTGGTTGACATGCTTGATATGTTGGGCAATTCTTGTGATAACTTAGTTCAAGCTTCTGCTCTTAGGCAAACACCTAAGTGAAAAACAGACTGTAAATGTCCACTAGCTGGAATGACCAGAGGCTAATCTGGTTTTGCTCCATGTACAGTATACACTTCATCCCAGCAGATGGTCACGATGGGGTGGTGCAGGGTGATACATGCTTTCTTTTTTTTTTTTTTTTTTTTGCCAATATTTTATACTAACTTTATTTTTTTTTTCACACACACACACTATATTTTATTTTTACAAGAGATAAATAGACTGACACCAAGCATTGTAAATGGATGACCACAACAAAAGCAACGATTGCAATTACCAAACATGAAACACACTCATACTATGTCATAATATTGACATTCAGTCCAGTAATCCTCCACTGTAACAGCTCCTTTACTTTGCAGTGAAAATTGATTGATACATGCTTTCTTATGCAGAGACCCACTGATGACAAATTCTCTCCTTTACACTGTTAGCTCTAGTTTAGTGAGATCCTGAAAATAAATGTTAGGCTAACATCAAATAATGTTTCTAGGGAAATATATAAGGGGCTAAACCACTTTCCTTAAATTAAATCTTAATAGTGGTAACTTGATTTTGTGAGTGCAAAAGGGAATGCTATGACACCTCTACATGGGTTTGAATATAAAAATTATGTTTAATCTGCTGTTACCATAGATTTAGCTATAAAAATCATTTGAAGGACATTGTGTTTTGATGTAATGTACAACATGACAAATATAATTAACACAGCTGTATGTTACATATGGAAGTTGAGACTAGTAAATCCTGAGTTCTCATCACAGAAAAAAAATTCTATTTCTTTAATTTAGAACCTATATGAGATGATGGATATTCACTAGATTTATTGTGATAATCACTTTATGATGTATGTAAATCAAATCATTATGCTGTACACCTTAAATTTATATAGCGCTGAATATCAATTATATCTCAATAAAACTGAAAAAAAAAAGAACATTATGTTCTTACACTTCTCTGGGAAAAAAGTAGACCTTTCTAAAAATAATAAAGGATACACACACAGGCAAATTTTTTCCTTTTAGTTAATAAAAAGGAGTAACACTATGCAATTTTGAAGCACAGCTGACATATATTTGGCACTTAATAAAACAAACTTTGTAATAAATGAATAATTATTTGAGCTTTGAGGGTTTTTTTCCCTTCAGTAAGCCTTATAATGCTTTGAAAATTCTCTTAATACAATTGCATTGGTCATCATCCAGTTCATAGAGAAATATGGAGCTTCTTAAACACCATATAAGCAGATAAAATGTACACAGTCCGCTTTCCAAGAGCTTTCAGTTGGAAAGAATAGTCAATTAAATCAATATGTAGGAAAAATTCAGATATGTAAGTGTACAGCAAACTTAGGGATAATATAGCAAAATCCACATTATTGAACCTCCTTTTTTCAACACAATAGTTGATTTTATATAAATAAAATTTTATTTTCCCACCCACCCATTAACCCCTAAATGAAATATAGTCAACTTCACTTCCACATAAATTAGCAAATCTGAGCACAGAATCTTTTTTTTTAGTTTCATGTATTCAGTAGAAAATCATAAGCAATGCAGTAGTCATCCATAAAGCCCAAAGTTTAAAATAAGGGATATCCTCAAATGAGACATTAAAAAGGGGAAAAATAAAATTCAGTGCTGTGCCACGTTTTTCGTAGAATTCATGAAGAATACAAACAAAAAGAATTGCACCGGGTTTGGTTGAGAGAAACACTGTACCAAGTTCTTCCCAGAACATGTTTTGACAACCATGGTTGCACTTGGTTTTTGAGCTCATATGCATTACAAAGCAAATGAAATCCGTATGTTTCTGATTCACTTACACTCAACTCATCAAAATGTAGTTGTAGGAGCTTCTTGATGTCTGAGCAGCTTATAAACCATACTTTGCCCTTATGAAATAGAACTCAAAGACAGAATTGGTTTGCATTTAACATATAATTATCTAAAAACTATCTGAGGAATTTCGTTCAACCCATGTGGCTTAATACATATTGTGCTATCTCTTGGAAATGAACAAGCAGTACAGGATGTTTAGCCAAATAAATCCTTACTACCCCTTCTTCCCATTGCCTTTTTGCTTCCATTGGTTTTCAAGGGAAACAGAAGGAATTTAGCCTGCCAAGAGAAATCTGTTCTCTCCTCAAGGAACATAATATATTCGATTAATTTTCTCTCTAATTCTTCATGTAAACAATAATGAAAAGAAAAAAAGAAAAAGAAAAAGGACTTCCATGGTGGTCCAATGGTTAAGAATCCACCTTCCAATGCAGGGCACAAGGGTTCAACCCCTGATCGGGGAACTCAGATCCCACATGCCGAGGGGCAACTAAGCCACAGTTAGAGAAACCCACGCGCTGCAATGAGCACTCTCACTGCAACGAAGACACAGCACAGCCCCCCAAAAAAATGTTTGTCAACCATGGAGTTAAGTAATTCTCATTCCTAGTTCTTGGTTGGACTTTTTTTTTTTTTTTTAATATTTATTTATTTTTGGCTGCACTGGGTCTTCGTTGCTGCGCGCGGGCTTTCTCTAGTTGCGGTGAGCGGGGGCTACTCTTCATTGCGGTGTTCAGGTTTCTCATTGCGGTGGCTTCTCTTGTTGCGGAGCACAGGCTCTAGGTGGGAGGCTTCAGTAGTTGCAGCACTTTGGGCTCAACAGTTGTGGCTCGCGGGCTCTGGAGCACAGGCTCAGTAGTTGCGGTGCACTCGGTTAGTGGCTCCGCGGCATGTGGGATCTTCCCGGACCAGGGCTCGAACCCGTGTCCCCTGCATTGGCAGGCGGATTCTTAACCACTGCACCACCAGGGAAGCCCTCTTGGTTGGACTTTTATTCAGGGAATTTTGATCAGAGTTTGATTATTGTTTATAGCGACTTGAAGTGTTAGCTCCACAAAGACAGTGACTGTTCTTTAGCCTTGTGTTCCCACGTCCAGCACAACACCTGGCACAGAAGACTTTGTTGAAGGAATGAGCATGGCAGGTCTTGTCGAGGCGACTGGTCCTTTGTTCCTTAATAGAGTATAAGTGGCACTACAATCAATTTATTTTAAGGAGATGTGCTTGGGGATAATATAGAGATGTAACAGTAAATCTGATATTGGGTTTTGCAGAAGATTTGAAATATTTTAGCTGCTCAGATCATCAAGAATTCTTAAGGCAGCCTTTAAAGCTGCTATGTTATAACCAAAATGGGATTCAGGAAAGTTGCCAAACAAAAAATCCAGTGGACAACTTTACTGTGGGGTCAGTAACATTCCGTGCTACCCCATGAGAGAAGGTCTTCTCCGAAGACAGTGCTTCTAGGGCTATGGGTTTCTCTGTCACTTCCTCACCTACCTGGTGGGATTGGAGTCCAGCCTCAACACAGCAACTGGTCCCTTGATACATGGACCTTGTAGGCAAGGACTTCGTAAAATGTATATTTACTAGTTTGGTCTCTTTTCTCCATTAAGCTTATTCCACAGATGACCCTGCAATTATTTTCCAGTCCCTTCTAAAGGGGATTTTGTCATTACATCCTCTCCTCTCAGCAGAGCTTAAGGTGCAGTGAGATATAGAAAAAAAAAGTATTTAAGGTCAACAAACCTTAAACTGTGTAACCCTGGGTAAGTGGTTCAACCTCTCTGAACTTCAGTTTGGTTATTTCAAAAGCAATTATAATAACTAGCTTGAGGACTGTAATAAGAATTATACACAGTGCCTAGCACATAACTGGTTCTTATAAATATTCGGTTTTTTTCCTCTCTACTCTGATAGCCTGAAGAATATCATACCTACTTGTACCCTCACATTTATTATTTCAGCTCATATTCATCAGGTACCATGAGCTAGGCAGTCTGTTAAGTAACTTGGCCTTTGGAGTGAAGGAAAGGGATGTGACCATGTCCTCTTGGGGTTTCAAATTGAGTGGGAGGGAGACATTAAACAATTACACAGATGAAGATGTATTTACAAATTGCAACATTCTGTGAAGCAAAAGTAGAGTACTGTAGGCACTGATCCTGCCAGACACCCATTCCTAGTCAACCGACTTGTTTCCAGGCAAATATCGAGATTTATAACACCCAGTGAATTTTCATGGTCCTAGCTGCAGTCACGTGTGATGCTTTCCAATTGTATTTGATTTTTATGGCGTTGGGAGGGATCAATACTTGTGTTTATCAGACATATAAAAACACATAAAGACTGAGTGAACTGATGAGGATGAGTATAATTTTTGTGACTTTCTGTCTGAATTAAAAAAAAAAAAAAAAAACACATAAAAAAGAGTGTGGGATTCATATTAAAGCATTAATATAAAGAGAGGCTAACATTATCATTAATGTTTGTTTATTATAAATCACCAGTAGATTTGCATCCAGAAGACTGTATGACACATCTGCTTACACTAGGGGTATCCTATAGGCAAGATTCTTATTGCCAACATAGAACAGAAAGTAGCCATCATATGTTATTGCCCAGGAAAAGGAGTGCTCTATTCTCTTTTTTCAATTTCTTGAGGTTACTTTACATATTAAAAATTGCACATATTTAATGTATACATTTTAATGAGTTTGGACATATGCATACACTTGTGATACCATCACTACAACCAAGATAATAAACATAGCCATCAACTCCAAAAGATTTCTTGTGCCCCCTTGCTTGTTTTTTGTTTGTTTGTTTCATTTTGTTTTGTTTGGTGGTAGTAAGAACACTTAGCAAGAGATCTGCCTTCTTAATAAGTTTTTAAGTGCACAGCACCATATGTTAAGCATAGGCACTAGGATGTAGAGCAGATCTCCAGAATTTATTCATCTTAATGTAACTAAAAGTTTGTACCCATTGAACAACTTCCCATTTCCCCTCCCCCACCCCGCCACCTTTTTATTCTCTGCTTCTATGAATTTGACTATTTCGATACCTCATATAGTGGCATTATCAGTATTTGTCTTCCAGTGACTGACTTATTTCACTTAGCTTAATGTCCTCCATGCTGTTGCAAATGGTAGGATTTCCTTTTTTAAGGCTGAATAAGATTCCATTGTATGTATATACCATTTCCCTTATCTATTCATCTGTTGAGGGATATTTGTGTTGTTTCCATATCTTTGATATTGTAAAAAATGCTGCAATGAACATGGGGATGTAGATATACCTTCGAGATAGTGAATCACCTCCTTAGGATATATACCCAGAAGTGGGATTGCTGGATCATGCGGTAGTTCTATTTTCAATTTTTTAAGGAAGCTCCATACTGTTTTCCATAGTGGTTACACCATTTTACATTCCCATCAACAGTGTTACAAAGATTCTTTCCGATTTTGTTGACAGTGATTTAGAATTCAGAAACCATGTAATGAGTGATGATTAGGGACCCAGACCAGCTCACATGGCATAGATTACCCATTGCATAGCTGAATCATGATTTTTAATAGCTGTAAATTGAGTTCTGAGCCCTGTGAAGTGAAAAGTAGAAGATAGAATCTTCCTTCTGATGTAGGCCTGATCCCAGACCAAATTTAAAAACAGGCAACTGCGAAAGGTGCACTTTCCAGCTTGCCCCCTCTACTCCTCCTACCAAGCACCCTGAGCCGTGGTGTTATCCAAAAACTATGCACTTGAGCTTGCTCTAAGTGATAAATAGTCTAAAAATTGGGGGTGGGTGGAATTTTATTTGTTTATTTTGAGTTAAAAAAACACTATATTTTAAAAGCATAGAAAATACAGAAAAGCAAAAAGTCCCAAATTTTCATCATACCAACATATATATCATTCTTATATATTTCCATTTCCTTTGTTTTGCATAAATGTGATGCATACTATTTGGCATCCTGATTTTGTCCTTTTTATTAACTTATATGCATTTTTCCTTTTGCTGCTTTGTATTTTTAACCATCACATTTAACGCACTTAAGGACAGGCGTTAGTTCACTGGTTAGATGGCCACTCTTGATGTCATTAATCCTTCCACTTGTGCTGGAAAATTAGATTGCAGCTGATTTTTTTTTTTTTTTTTTGGTGGCTTAAAACAACACAAATTTATTATCGTGTTGTTGTATAGGTTAAAAGTCCAACACAGGTTTTACTGTTCTAGTGGTGAAACAAGGAGATGGGATGGGTCCGTCTCCTTGCTTTTTCTAGCTTCTAGAGGTCACCCACATTTCATAGCTTGTGACACCTTACCTCCATCTTTGAAGCTAGCAACGTCACATCTCGCTGACCGTTCCCCTGTGGTTACATCTCCCTCTGATTCTGACCTCTTCTTCCTTCCTCTCTTGCTTTGAAATCATCCTTAGATTGTGCACACCTGACTGATCCAGGCTACTCACCTATTTTAAGGTCCACTGATTAGCTAATTTAATTCTATGTGAAAACTCAATTCTCTCGTCATATAACTTATATTCACAGGTTCTGGGGACTACAACGTGGACATCTTTGGGTGCATTATTCTGCCTACCATAGTTTCCTCATAAAAACACCCTTGAATCTTTCTCTTCCTTCTGCATCCTCAAGCATCTTGATTCGGCTCTCACATTTCCACTGCAACTGCTTGCACTAAGATCACCAATGACTTAAACGACCACATTCAGAAGACACTCTTTCACCCTCATATCGTTTTATGCCCCTGCAACATGTGAAGCAAGGAATTCAAAAAAAATTTTTTAACTTCCTAATTGAAACTGTCTCCTACCTTGCTTTCTGTGGAAAGTCTTCCCTGGTTCTTTTACCAACACCTGATTTTTTTTGTTACTACAAGTTAACACCATGAAAAATTTCTTCTTGTGTATAGTTTTTCTTATTTAAGATGATCTCCTTAGAGGTCCCAAAATGGAGACTTCTAGGTAAAAGTTTTGGGAAAGAATGTGCCAAGTTGTTTTCCAAAAAGATTGTATCTCTTTAAACTGCCCTCGAAGTGGTGTGAAAGCACCAGTTACACTTATTTCTTGCCCATCTTGCCTATTACTTTTTTTAAACTTTTTATTTTGAAATATATATACATTCAAAGGAATTTGCAAGGAAATGGACAGAGAAGTCCTGTGAAACCTTCATCCAACTTCCAATGTAAACATCTTGAATAACTACAGCAAGTTTTTATATGAGCATAATATCAAAACCAGGAAATTGACATTCATATAATCCACAAATTTTATTCGAGCTAAACATGCAGGTATTTGTGTGTGTGTGTGTGTGCGTGTGTGTGTGTATGTGTGTGTGTGTGCGTGTGTGTGTGTATGCG
This sequence comes from Balaenoptera acutorostrata, assembly GCF_949987535.1. Lineage (NCBI taxonomy): Eukaryota > Metazoa > Chordata > Mammalia > Artiodactyla > Balaenopteridae > Balaenoptera > Balaenoptera acutorostrata. The sequence goes on along the minus strand of NC_080084.1, from coordinate 21,850,924 downwards.
TGTGTGTGTATGTGTGTGTGTGGGTGTGTGTGTATGTGTGTGGGGGTGTGTGTATGTGTGTGTGTGGGTGTGTGTGTATGTGTATGTGTGTGCGTGTGTGCGTGTGTGCGTGTGTGCGTGTATGTGTGTGTATGCGTGTGCGTGTGTGTATGTGTGTGCGTGTGTGTGTGTGCGCGTGTGTGTGTGTGCGTGTGTGTGTGTGCGTGTGTGTGTGTGTGTGTGGTGCTATACAATTTGATCGCGTGTATAGCTCCATGTAGCCACCACCACAATCAAGATACTTTACTATCTGTATGTCAACTATATTTCAAAAAAGAAGAAGAGGAAGAAAGAGGAGGAGGAAGAGGGGGAGGAGGAGGTGAAGAGAAAGGGGAAGAGGAAGGGGAAGGGGAAGAAGATACTTTACTATCACCACAAGACTCCCTTATATTACCCCTTTATGGCCACACCTATCTTTCCTCCCCCATCCCTAATCCCTGGTGACTCCAAATTTGTTCTCCATCTCTACGGTTATATTATTTCCCCAATGTTACATAAACAGTATCTTACAATATGTATCCTTTTGAGATTTTTTCCACTCTGCAAAACTTCTTTGAAGTTCATCCAACTTACTTCATGTATCAATAGTTTATAACTTTTATTTCATGGCATGCATGTACCAGTTTGTTTACCCATTCAGTCAGTGAAGGACATTTGGTTAATTTCCAGCTTTTGACTACTATGAATAAAACTGCTGTAAACATGTTTGAAGTTCTCCGTGAAAATAAGTTTCTGTTCTTGAGAATAATTGCTGGCCTGCAGGGTATTTGCATGATTAGTTTTATAAAACACTGACAAACAGTTTTCCGGAGTGGCTGTGGCATTTAACTTTTCCATCAGCAATGTACGAGTGATATACAGTGTCTCTGCGTCCTCTCCAGAATTTTGTGTTACCACCAATGAAAAATTTTAGCGTTTCTGCTAAGTAATATCTCATTATGGTTTTTCTTTGCATTTTTCTAATGAGTAATAATATTGAACATCTTTTCATGTGCTTATTTGCCATCTGTATATCCTCTTTGGTGAAATGTCTAGTTATTTCTTTTGCCCATTTTCTAATTGGATTTTTTTAATGTTCAGTTTTGAGAGTTACTTATTCTAGATGCAAGTCCTTTGTTGGATGTGTGATTAGAAATACTTTCTCCAGTTGATAATTTTTATTTCTCATCTTTTTAACAGAGTCTGTCACAGAAGAAAAAAATTTAATTTTGATGAGGTCCAACTTATTAATTTTCCTTTTATGAATTATGCATTTATTATTTAGTCTAGAACTCTTCATCTAGTCCTCATTCCCAAAGTTTGCCTTTTCTCCCCCTTGGAAGTGTTATAGTTTTACATTTTACATTTAACTCCATACTGAGTCAAATTCTGTATAATGTGTGAGGTTTAAGATATAGGCTTTTTAATTTGTTTTGTTTTTTTGCCTATGGGTGTCCAACTGCTCCAGTACCATTTATTGAAAAGGCTATATCTCCTCCATTGAATTGTTCTTTCCCCTTCGTCAAAAATAAATTGAATCCATATTTGTGTAGATCTATTTCTGGGTCTCTATTCTGTCCCACTGATTTATATGTGCCTTTGTATCTGCCAGTACCACAGTCTTGGTTACTGTAGCTATGTAGTAAGCCTTAATCTTGGGAAGTTATTTCTCCCAATGTGTTCTTCTTTCTCAAAATTGTTTTGGCCATTCTAGGGCTTTTCCCCTTTCCATGTAAATTTTAGAATAAGCTTCTCTATGTCTATAAGAAACCTTGTTGAGATTTTGATAGGAATTGTGTTGAACCTATAGGTCAATTTGTAAGAATTGACATCTTTATTACTTTGAGTCTTCCAATCTTTGAACATGTATGTCTCTCCAAGTACTGAAGTCTCCTTTGATTTCTTTATTCAGCATTTTGTAATTTTCATTATCTAGATCTAGTACATGTTTTCTTAGACTTATACCTAAGTATTTCATTTTGGGGGGTACAATTGTAAACGGTATTGCATTTTTTAGTTTAGTTTTCACTTGTTCCTTGTTAGTGTATAGAAACAATTTCTGTATGTTGATTTGTATCATGTGACTACTTAACTCACTTTTAAGTTCTAGGAGTTTCTTTGTAGATTCCTTGGCATTTTCTATGTAGACAATTCTGTTGACTACAAATAGAGATAGTTTCATTTCTTCACTTCTAATCTGCTTCCTTTTATTCTTGTTACTTGTATTATTATCATAGCTAGAACTTCCAGTACAATGTGGAGGAACAATGGTGAGAGTGTGCCTCCTTGCCTTGTTCTTGATCTTACAGGGAAAGCAATCGGTCTTTCATCATTAAATATAATGTTAGCTGTAGACTTCTTGCAGAGGCTCCTTATGAGGTTGAGGAAGTTTCCCTCTATTCTCATTGTACTGAGAGTTTTTACCATGAGTCAAAGTTGAATTTTGTCAAATGATTTTTTTTTGCATCAGTTAATACGACCATATGATTTTTCTTCTTTAGCTTATTGATATGGTAGGTTACATTGATTGATTTTTGAGTATTGAACCAGCTTTATGTTCCTGGAATTAATTCTACTTAGTCTTGGTGTATTAGTCTTTTTATACCTTGTTGAATTGCTAAAATTATGTTGAGGATTTTTGTATCTAACTGCATAAGAACTATTTGTCTGCAGTTGTGTGTGTGTTGTCTTTATCTGGTTTGAGTATCAGAGTAATAACGGCCTTGTAAAAGGAATTGGGAAGTATTCCCTCCTCTTTCTGAAAGAGATTGTATAAAGTCAGTGTTCATTATTTGAATGTTTGGTAAAATTTTACAGTGAAAATATCTGGGTCTGGATAGTTCTTTCTCAGGAGGATTAAAATTACAAATTCAATTTCTTGAATACTTACAGCATTATTCAGGTTACCTGAATAATTCAGCATTATTCATGCATTCATCTTGCATGAATTTTGGTAGTTTGTGGAGTGCAGAAAGGGGGAAGGGGAACGTATTTGGGTAAAGACAGTGTTACCACAATGTAAGGCAAACTACACCTGAAAGCCAGCCCAAAGCTAAATACTCCCTAACAGATACTACTTGTTACTTTTCTCACTAACAGAGCTCCCAAGCTCACAGACTTTCTAAAGGATCCAGCTTTGATTTATTGTTTTAACAGCACATGCAACTTGTTTAGAGCGGGTAACTGTGGCAGTAGCTATTAGTCTCTATGTGTAGTTCAGAAGTCAGTATCCATTTTTACAAGTATAATATGTGCTGATTCAGGCCCACTACTGGTTTTGTGGCGGTACACACTCCAAGGCACATGTAAACTGAGTCATATACAGACACGGGGCAGTGACAGAACACGCAAGCACCTGCGACACAATGAGTTAAGGTAGAGCAACCCCAAATGCCTTTGAAACAAATACATGCCTTAAAAACCAACTCTAGCATAAATGCTCTTTATTTTCAATTTGAGAATATTGATTATGAACAAAAAGAGAAAAGGTTTAAATTTATTTCTCAGAGAAACTGATCTAAATGTTAAGGAAGCTGCTGCTAAGTATGGGGAGAAGCAAGTCCCTGTTCTGTTTCCTCCTTCCAGCAGTGTCAGAGATCGTGGACAAGTTTCTTAGCACCACGCCCTAGGAACCATGGCTGAGGCTTTTCCAACGTCTCCAGTCTCTACGGCACCCGTATTCTATAAACAGAGTTTAGTCACTCAAACCTGTGGCTTTTTAATCATATAGTTGGCAAGGATGCTATTGGCTGCTCACAAAGAATTCTGTCTTTCTGAAAAGCACATCTGTTGACTTAGGATGGTCTTTTCATGTGGATTTTCATGTTTATCACTTTTTAGCAAATAGTCACAGCATGGGTACCCCCTTCAAAAACAGATCTGAACATTCACGAGGAATCAATTTGTTAAGTCTGCTGGAAGGACACTAGACCTGAGGATGTTAACCAAATCCCCAGGCCTGGTTAGGAGTGGTCATTAGACCATCAAATAATCAGGGACCCTAGATGATCACAAATACAAGCCAGAAACGTCCCAAAGTTATCCTGACTCATAGTACAACCATCTACCCATTACTAATCCAGTTCTTGGCCAGAATATCTTTAAGAACAGACTCTAAGTTTCCTAGGTCACCATAATGGAGATTTATTTTTTCAGTTTCAGAAGAATAAGACACAGATGAGTACTGTAACTCCAGACTACACACATTGTAGGATTTTTATCCTATAAAGTTTCACATTATAGGGATTTGGTCACCGTATGAAAATTACCGGTCTCTTAAAGCATGTATTTTATTTACATTTCTGCTGTTGTATTTAAGAAATAAGAATACTTAAATCAGAGTTTCACTTCTAACATTTTTATTTAGACAATCTTTTGTTCTTTTCTGGACAGATGGATTACAGGCATACCTCATTTTATTGTACTTTGCTTTACTGTGTTTCACAGATATTGCTTTTTTTTCTTTTTCTTTTTTTTAGAAATTGAAGGCTTGTGGCAACCCTGAGTCAAGCAAGTCTATCAGTGCCATCTTTTCAATAGCCTTTGCTCACTTCATGTCTCTGTGTCACATTTTGGTAATTCTTGCACTATTTCAAACTTTTTCATTGTTATTATATTTTTTATAATGATCTGTGATCAGTGATCTTTGATGTTACTATTGCAAAAAGATTATGACCCACTGAAGGCTCAGATGATAGCATTTTTTTAGCAATAATGTATTTTTTAAATTAAAGAATGCACATTGTTTTTTTAGACAATGCTATTGCGTACTTAATAGACTACCGTATAGTGTAAACATAACTTTTATATGAACTGGGAAACCAAAAATTCATGGGACTTGCTTTATTGCGGTGGTCTGGAACTGAACCCACAATATCTCCGAGGTATGCCTGCTTGTATTTTGGTATTGTTTTATAAAATGAAAGTGAAAACAGTGAGACATATGTCATCTAATTTTTTGAATAAATTTTATCAAATAAGCTTACAACAACTTAAAGTATTAAAAATATATAGGGGTGATGACATGAAAACATTGCATTCACTTCATTTTGCAGAATATGACAACTGGAAAGAGACATTGTGGGTGCAAACCCCATGATTACAGCTGCTTAAGCCCCAAACTGCAAGGAAATGGTTCCAATTTCTTCTTCCATGAAAACGTGTAGCTTGTTATCGTCCTTCATTTTGAACTTCCTGAACCTTTTTCAAGTCTGCCCTTCTGTCCGTATTGTGATGCCTTTCTATTTCATGCTGAGAAGCAATAAGATGTGGAGTGGAAAGATGCCTCTGATTTCCCCAGGTGAGAGAACACGCCAATGACAAAGGTTGTTCTGGTGTTTTATTTTCCCCTAAATCAGTGCTTCCCAACGTCTATGAGGATAACAGTGACCAAGGCACTTGTTAAAAATACTAATTCTCAACCTTTGCCTTTGAAGAGTCTAATTCAGTAGGCTTAGGGTGGGACCCAGGGAGCTCTCATTTTAATAAGTTCCCAGGATGCTGTTACTATCAGGGCAGTTTAGGAAATGTTGAATTAAAGTAGGTTTTTTTGCACATTGCATTTCAAGGACCCCCTTTAAAGAATCAGGGCCACTGAAGGAGGCTGTGTAATTTGTTCTCCACCAGCCCTGCTGGCTACGAGGTGCTCTCTGGCAGGAGTGTGTGGGATCTGGGGGAGGAGAGCTTGTTAAATTTGTCCACCCAGAGGAGGCGCTTTTTTCTAATTGGCGCCACATTGCACCTGTGCTAGCAGCTGACTCTCGTCAGAATGGCCAAGAATGCTGGTTATATATACAGATTCCTGGATTCTTACCTACTATCTATTGAAAAAGGATCTCTGGGTTGGGTTGTATTTTAAACAAGCTCCCCCACGTCCCACCACTTTGACTCTAGTACGTATAAAAGTTGGAGAACCACCAACAGCTCAGACCCAAACTCAAATAGCAATCTCTTTGATAGATGTGGCTCTGTATTCTTTAATCTCTAATCTTTGAGGACCTCAGCTCCCTGGCCCAAAGGCTCTCTACCAACTCCTAATACCTTTGAATCCGGAGCCAACTTATAATAAACACTGCACACCCAAATTATGATTTCCATCACTGGAGCTCAACCACCGCTACCCTGACCTGCATTGCTGTGTTAACCCAACGCCTGTGTCACCCTCATTTTCCTCTTAGTTTCCACGCTTTATTGGACTCTATCCTTCACGTTTCAGTTGTACTGCAACTCATTTGAAAATTTGTCTCTATTCTCTATAAATTTTGCAAGGTCCCTGAACCCAGTCTCCTCTGATATTTCATCTGATTCCTGCCGTGTTGCTTTCCAGTCCTTGATTCTCTGCAGCTCTTCCTTCTCACCCTGCTCACTTCTCACCACCGGATTGGCTGTTATTCACCCACAGTGCTCAGCCTCATGCAAACTCAGCACCAGAGAAGTTCCCTCTGGACGTGCTGGTTTCCTTCCTGTGGGATGAACCAAACAGCTTCTTTGGATACCCACAATCGATCAAGCTGGTAGGAGCTACACAGGTTTGGATGTCTGGGAACAGATGTTATTGAATTTGTTTTTATTTACTTTTTTATTTAGTCCTGTGATTTGGCCGCTGTTGCACTAATTTTAGTCCACTGCATTTCACAAGGTAGCCTCTGATTTAAAGCTTAGTGAAATGAGACACGGGAGAAAGGACGAAATGAAAATCACCACAAAGCTTAATCAACTTCCCCAGTCCTTATTTATCTTATAACTACAAGTTTGTACATTTGACCACCTTCATCAAATTCCCCCACCTTCTACCTCAGGTAACCACAAATCTGATCTCTTTTTCTGAGTTTTGTTTTTTGCTTTGTTTTGGGTTTTTCCCCCAATTTTATTTATTGATTGATTGATTGACCATCACAGGTGTTATCTATTTTTTTATTTTTTTTATTTTTAATTTTTTTGAATTTTTAAATTTAACTTAATTTAATTTTTTTATACAGCAGGTTCTTATTCGTTATCCATTTTATACACATCAGTGTATACATGTCAATCCCAATCTCCCAATTCATCCCACCACCATCCCTCCCCCGCCGCTTTCCCCCCTTGGTGTCCATACGTTTGTTCTCTACGTCTGTGTCTCTATTTCTGCCTTGCAAACCGGTTCTGTTTTGTTTTTTTTAAGAGTCCATATGTAAGTGAGATCATACAGTATTTGTCTTTCTCTGTCTGACTTATTTCACTAAGCATAATGCCCCCAAGGTTCATCTATAGTTAACCCTGCTATATGGCATATTTGAAAATTGCTAAGAGAGTAGACCTTAAAAGTTCTCAGGACAAGGAAAAAAAACCTTTTATTTTGCTAACAATATGAGGTAATGGATGTTAATGAAAACTATTGTGGTGATCATTTCATAGAATATGTAAGTCAAATCTTCATGCTGTACACCTTAGATTTATACACTGTCATATGTCAATCATATCTCAATAAATCTGAAAAAACTTAAGCAACTTCATATTTGCCGGTAAACCTTACATAGTGATTTAAATTCTGCTTCCCCCTTTCTTGGAATATTTTCTAATGTTAGAATTTTTAAAAATCTGTATCCGAGGGGCTTCCCTGGTGGCGCAGTGGTTGGGGATCCGCCTGCCGGTGCAGGGGACGCGGGTTTGATCCCCGGTCCGGGGGGATCCCGCATGCCGCGGGGCTGCTGGGCCCGTGCGCCTGGAGCCCGTGCTCCGCAGCAGGAGAGACCACCGCTCACCACGGCTGGGGAGGGCCCGCGTGCAGCAACGGAGACACAATGCAGCTAAGGATATAAATAAGTAAATAATAAATAAATAAATAGATGCAATTCCCTGCTCTTCGGAAAAAAAAAAAAAATCTGTATCCGAATATTTTTTCTTGATCCCTGCCTTCTGAAGCAGTGAATCCCTGTAAGTGCTAGTAAGTCTACCCACTTCAAGACACAGTGAGGGGTGCCTTTCCTAGTCTCAGATTCCTTCTCTGTATTATTGGTTACTGCCGCTGCCATGGTAACCAGGCTCCTCCCACTCCAGAGTTCAGGTGATTCTATTAGATGAGTCCGGGAAGGAAGACCCTTCACTTACTAAGGGGGATGGTCTTTAATGTGGTTTCGCTTGATTTCACATAACAAGAGTCATAAATAACATTGTAGCGGACCAAAAATCACCATTTTTTAAGCTTTAAAAAATAGTTTCCCAAGGGGTAAAAGAACGTTGATTTGGGGGAAATCGTTGATTGGGAGGCAAAAAATACAACTGCAACCAATTTTTCCTAAAAGCTAATATCGTGCCACAAGGATTAGATCCATCTATGACTTGTTGTTCGTCTATGATCATTAGAAAATGACCAGTTCTGAAAGTGAAAGGATACTCATTTTATTTATGAAATGTTATTAATGAAGTGCACCATTTTATTTAATAATACAAAGTGAAGTTTTAGTCTTATAAAGCAATTCATTTCCCCCTAGAATTTGCCCCCAGAAAACTGGGTTATGGATGCCTGGCTGCTGATTTTCCATGTGACTTGACTGGGCTTGAGTCATCGTTGCAAACTCTACTTAACGATGTCAAACATCTTGTGGTACAAATATCCTAAAAAGGTTTGCTAATGATGCACTTTCAGTGGCCTTGGGCATGGAAATCAATAAAGTGAAATCTCCTCTTGAAACAAAACCATCTGATGGTAGACAATGTTCCACACATGGTAAAGTAACTGATCACGTGACAGGAATGACACACCAGCTAGGTGGTGACTTCACAGAGGGAGAGGAAGCTTAGGCTATGTCCAGACAAGGTGTGTCATTGTCATCAAAGGAAGGGGACGGACATACGCCAATTGCCAAATGGTGTTTTATCTCCAGGCACTATTTTCCTGTCTACCTGCCTCCTTGTATCTAAAGCTACTCAAAGAACACTTCCGGTTGAAAAAGAATTTCTCTTTTACTTGCAAAACCAAATCTGTATCTGTATCTCCTTCTCTTACTCAGATAATTTGGAAAATATTTAATTGCTATCGCCCATTGTGGCAGCCTGGGTTAAGGGAGCGAGAGAGAAACAGAGGGCTAGAGATCTGACGTAGATAATACAGAGCCTGGTTCCCGGTGTTTTCCCTCAGCCCTAGTGTTCTGTCCTGGAGAGAAAGTAAATCAGGCCTCTAATAATAAAAGCAATTCCCCAAAGAGCTGAATTCATAAGGACCTAATATTTGCAAACGAGGGTTTACATTCTGAAAGCTTTAGAAAGTGATCTGGTGCCTTTCTTTGGTGGTTTAGAGAGAAGGTGAGGAGATCGACGGGAGGGTGTTGGTCAAGGGTTTTGCTGGGGTAACAGGCCCCCCGACCCCCTCCCCCGCTCTTTTTTAAGTTCAAGGTATGAAGACATCATCTCAAACCTTAGCAGGTGGGGGTGGGGAGGCATGAAATAATGGTGAGTCCATGCTTAGTGTCAGGGTTCAGATAATATTTCAAAGTTTATAATAAGTTCATAAACATCTGGAATCTCCCAAACTGGCCTGGCTTGGTCGCAAGAAAGGCTCTCACGAGATTTGTCAGAGTTACTTCCTGCTCTAATCAGGACGTACATGTATAAATATCTTTTCCCAGTACGTCTCCACTTTTGTTTCCAGGTGAAATGGGATGTGTAGATGTGATCAGAATGCAAAATGAGAAAACATACTTCACATATTTTATTAATAGAGGATTGTTTCCATAGCTTCTATCATAGGTCTTTAGTAGTCAATAAGATCTATCTGGTAATTTGTTTAAAATGTAATTTTAGTAGGTCTCTCTATTTATGTCTATATTTGTACATATATATGTATGTGTGTATTTACACACAAATATATATATATACATATATAAACACGCATATATACACACAAACACACACATATTTACTTGTTTGTTTATGAAAAATAAGAGAGCAAAGCATGGCGTTCTGGTGTTCAGAGATATAGATACACAAGTGCTACAATCCTTTTTTGTGTTTCAGGAGAAAAATGTGGTAGCACAATGTATGAGGAAATATGATTTTATCTTTAGTAAAACTCTCTATAGGAAATTATAAGACAAATTTTAAAGACTATTTTTCCTCTGTACCCAAAAACCAAATATATCAACTGGCTTAACAGAGGAAAAAGTAGATAAAAATAACATTTTAAATTTCTGTATTTTTCTGTAGTAGGGAGCAAATGCTTAGAACTATAGGAAATTGCAAATTCTAATATTTGCAGTTTACAGGGAAAGTTAAAAACTTATACTGGAAGTTTCAAAGCCCAGCTTCTGAGTGCTGAGCCTTTGCCAATATACAACATTTATTTTTGGCTCCATGTGTGCTTACAGAGTTTGCTTATACCAAGTTTTATGTAGCCTTTGATTTTTATCCAAAAGATTTGTTCAACACCCCTAATGAGCTTCCTTTTCAGACAGGTTAGTGGCCTTTCTATAGGGGCTGAAATGTTTGCACCAATTTGGCTCATTTTAAATAAACATATAAAACCAATGATGGTAATGGAGAGAATACACAGGAACCCAGTGCTGGGACCTCATGTCACAGCAGGAATGATTCATCAGTAAGGCAGTCAGAGTTCCCAGGGTAAATAATTTCCGTTTTACCACTGGACTAGAAGATAAGGATAGAGCTGACTTTTTAAAAAATTAAGTTTAAAATTTCTGACATCTTTTATTTGGTAATATCTTAGAAATACATATATATTAAACTCTATTCTTCCTAGTCCCTAAAATACTTGGGGTAGGGGGAGATCTTACAAGTAAAAGAAAACTCCCCAGGGCCAAACATGAGGATAAGAGATTACAAAAACTCGATTACGAAGCCTAATCATATCTAGTTAATGGAGGACAAAGAAATTTCTTACGAAAAGGCGAAAATAATCAAGCTCTAATTTTATTTGATTTTAAATTTGCTGAGTCCAGTGATTCGACTTTTCCAGGGAGAAATCTAAAAGACCCTTTACTTCTTGAATTCAATGAATAGTATGTTGTGGTTAATAATTTATTCAACAAATATATCAAAGAAGTTTGAAAACAAGCAACCGTGCTAATTTAGTTTATTATCCAAAAAGTGTGGGGTTCAGTATTCAAGTAATGCTTTCAATTTAGCTAAGAATCAGATCTGAGAATGTGTAAGCCATCTACTAGAGGTGAAGGGAGCTGCACAGAAGTTCCGGCCAATCATTCGATCATCAGCTATTAGTTATCTATTTCTATGGCAAGTACCATGCTAGGCAATGGATATATAGAAATAAAGAATCAAAACTGAGTCACTCATGGTCCAGTGAGTATCTGAACATGTAACAGATTATTGTAATACACCATGACAAGGGCCATGTCACTCTGGGCACTCTAAGAAAACATGGGGGTCATAAGACAGCGAGCGATTGCCTCTAAGAACTGGGAAAGGCTTCAAGGATGAGGTGACCTCTGAGTTGGGTCTTGGAGGACGATCAGGTGTGTTTCTAATGAGGGAGGAGCTGGTCATTCCAGGCAACGGAACTGCCTGTACCAAGATGCGGAGTCCTAAATTTAGCAGATCTTTTAGGAAAGCTGAATGTTACTGGAGTGTTTTGAGCTTGTACATGAGTACAAGGGCAGGGTATAGGATACATGGGTAAATTCTCCCATGGTTTTCCTGTATCATCCTTGCCTGTTCATCCAGTTTATAAAATAAGACGGAATGATCCTTAAGGTTCGAAATTTTATGATCCTATGAAAGGGAAAAAAAAATCTGATCTGAGTTGGAAAAAAGAGCGTGGAGGTGAACAAGGGTATGGGATTGTTTCTATGAAAGTGAAGATTTGCAGCTGCTTCACACAAGTTACACTGAGTAAAGAGAAAAAAGAAAAAGAAAAAAAAGACTTTTTTTTTTTTCTATTCTTAGTACGTTTTGACATGTGCCTCTAGCACTATTTGGAAAGAAGATGACAATTTTTCTTCCCAATAACAAATACTTCTTTTTTCATTTTCTTTTATTAGACTCCCTCGGCAAATGGAAAGTTTTTGTCCTGGTCTTGTTCTTAGACAGAAAAGCATGTATTTTAAAACTAGGCAATCTACGTCTAAGAACCAGTTTGTTGTCATTTACAGATAGGCACATGTGCAGGGAACCAGGGTCTAAGTGCTGGGCAGAGCTGCCCTGTAACAGTGTTCTTCGCATACTTCAGACACCAAAACTGAACCTCAGGTTACTGGAATGAGAGAAACAACCTGTAAACCTGAGAGGCTGTTGACAAATGAAAGAGAAACAGAAAACTATTTCCCATGTGGTACATAATCTCAATTAAAAACATAGAAGTTGAAAACATATGGTGGCTTATAAAAGACAAAGACATGGGATTTTTCTCACACATTCTATTGAAAATTACCATGAGCATTTATATTCATGGGGAAAGAAATGAATCTGTTGTTTATTTAAATAACTGAAATTTAACTAAAAAACACAGAGACTTAGTTTAAATTTAAACTCTAGGAAAGGATAATTACTTTTCCAAATGATACTCTCTGAGAGTGTAGTTTTACAAGTAAAGGAAATCAGAAAAAAAATTTTCTGGTTTTTTTAAAGCTTGAATTTTAGCTAATTTCTTTTATTTTAATATCCAAAGTCCTGAAGAGTACTTGAGCGGTTTTGCTACTTTGAGATTGGTAATTAAAGACTACTGATTGCTCTGACATAAGTAGCTTGGCCCCAGTACCCTTGTACTCTCAGACAGGAAACCTTTGCATTTCCCTGTTCTCATGCCTTTCAGAGTAGCCTTCCTTCACACCTTCATCCACCCAAAGCTTAGCCACTTTTAAGATCAAATTCAAACCATCTCCCCTGTAAGATGTCCATTTGATCATCTCTGCTTGAATAGTTGCTTTCTGCTCAGAAATTCTTCACAACCTATTGCCTATCACTTAACTGGCAATTAATCCCGTGCTAGCTCTTTCATTATTATCCTGAATCTTGTATTGTTGACTCTCAGTACCAGCAGGTGTTTGTGCCTAACCTCCTCAACAAGATCATTGCTCCTTGAGGACAGAGACCTTTTCTTCCTGGCGTCTTTACAGAGTTGAGTTCAGTAAATATTTGGTGATTTGAGTAATTGGTTAATTCAACAAACATTTACGAGGCAGCCACCGTAGGAAATGAACTAACATAGACCCCGTGTCATGAAGGCTAACAGTAAATCCAGAGTCAATACAATGTAAAAATCTTTAGCCCATCTTTAGATAAGTCGCTAATTTCTATAAGTTATTAAGTTAGGGTCCAGACTTCTTTTTCGTTGGTGACTCCCTTGGGCCTCACATGGACCCTCCAGGTTCACATTATTCTAATTTCCCAGCAGTCCTGCTGACATTAGCAGTCTTTTCTCTACAGTCCCTACAAAAATCTCATTTCACTTGGTTGGTTCTGATTGGATGATGAGAAAGTTTCAACCCCTCCCCCCCCCCGCCCAACCCCCGGCCCCGTGTATGAGTGATGGGACAGGATGAAAGTGGATGGGTTAGGGTGGTGTTGACAGAAAAATAAACCACTGTTCTGTTGACAGGAAAACAAACCATTGTTCTGTTACCAGGACAAATGTAAGTAAATGTTGAGTAACAGAAGAACATATATCGGCTGTAACTTTCTTGCTCACTATATAAAAGTTGATAGAAACTAATCTCTAATGTAATGAAATTAATTGATTTCCTTTAAAAAACAATTTTCTTTTCTAAGTTTTTGTCTTAGTACTCACCAAAAAATCCCACAACAGGAATAAAAAAAAAAATGTGCCAGTTTTGAGATGCTCTCAAATACAGAATACAAAAATATTGGTGCTTCTTTTTGTAGCAATTTAATTTGTTTCCTAAACTTCACTCAGGGCAACACTACCACCAATGGAAATGCAGATTGTTTCAGGATAGGTTAAAAAATAAAATTTGATACCATAGCCATTAGCCACATGTTACTATTCAAATTAAAATTAAATACAGTTAAAAATTCAATAACATTCACATTTGTCACAATGCAGGTGTTCAGTGGTCACGTGTGGCTAACAGGTTGGACAGTGCAGATGAAGACTGTTTCCATGGTGACAGGACATTCTTTGTGCAGCAATGATTTAAACTATGATATTTATTTCCAGAATTTTATCACAGATCAGATTTTTGAAACCATCTCATGTAGGACAACTTAATTAGACAGGAAAAAGCAAATTCTGAGGGAGTTACAAAGAACGCCTCATGATTTTTCACCTTTCTGTCCTTAATGTCTAGATGACTCCCAGTTTTATGAGGTTGGCTGGATGCCCTTCAGTGGCTATTGTTAACTGTCCCATCCCAGTGCGACAGTTGAGTCCTTCGTGGTAGACCCTAGAGTCTCCAGCGAGCAGTCCGTATTCGGTCAGCTCCGTCTCCTACTGGGATAGAACGTGCCCTCAGCCTCATGGCGGTTACTCATCTGCTTGCTGCAGCCGCCCTTTTGCACATGTCTGGCTGGAGCCAAAGCAGTTTGCTCCTTCCCGCTGCCCCCATGGCCAGCACAACCTTCCCATTGAATCTTTTTCTTTTTTATTGAGATATAATTCACATACAACATTGTGCAAGTTTAAGGTGTACAAAGTGCTGATTTGATACATTTCTCTATTGCAATATGATGACCACCAGCCTTAGCTCTCACCTCTATCATGTGACATAATTATCAGTTTTTTTTTCTGGTGGAGACAATTAAGATCTAGTCTCTTAGCAAATTTGAAGTTTATAATACAGTGTTGTTGACTATAACACTTAGAATCTTTTGAAATTGGCAGAAACAGAAAAATCAGGCCCAGAACACACCCTTGGATCGCTTTGGTCCCCTTTGCGCTTCTGGGATTTTTCAGGGGATGAGGAACACCGGGGATCTCTGTATGGCTTTTCAGGCCCCAGAGCAGGATTTTGTGGTTGCCTTCCCACAAGGGAGAAAGAAGAACCAAGCGAGTACACGCTTTGTCAGAGAGCGTCCCTTGTTGTTTGCCTGGGTAGGTGAGGGCTGGCTGAGGAGTGCAGTCAACCCCAGAAAGACTTGGAGCACATTTCTGTGGTCAGCCTGGTGCCTATACTTTCCCCATCCCAAGAGTCCAAGCTATCAGTTCTGTGTTCTCCCGCGTCAGCTTTTCCTTAGGAGTCCAACATTTCTGGGACAGTCACATCTCCTGAGTCCCTAAAGACAAAGTCTTTGCACACTTCGCCTATAGCACTCTATATGCTACCTGGTGACACTGAACCACTTGGGATCATTTTCTCACACAAATTTGCCTTTGAGAGGTCTCACTGTGCAGTTTTACATCTTCAGTCATACCATTCAAATGTGTAAATGTTCTTATAAAGTGATTGCTTGAAACATTTCCAAAAGTAACTTAACTTTTTAAATTTTAAAATATAGGATATAGAAAAAAGTCAGATTTTCTTTAATCGAATAAATTAAAATCATTTATAAGGGTTCTGTGTAACAGCTTTACCGAGCTGTAATAGACATGTACTACTGTCATGTTTCAAGTATACAATTGGATAGGTTTTGACATATATGAAAACTTCACCACAATCAAGATAATGAATCACTACCAAAAGTTTCCTTGTGCGCTTTGTAATCCCTTACTCTTTTCCTCTCCACCCACTCCAACTAACCCCCTCCCAATCCCCAGGCAACCACTGATCTGCTTTCTGTCAGTATAAATTAGTTTGTATTTTCTAGAATTTTATATAAATAGAATTATACAGTGTCTACTCTTTGTGTGTGTGTGTGTTGCGGGGGGAGAGTCTGGCTTCTTTCATTCAGCATAAGTATTCTGACATTCATGCATGTTGCATGAATTAATAGCTCATTTTTTTGTTGTTGCTGAGTAGTATTCAGTTGTATGATTATACCACAATTTGTATATCCATTCACCTGGCAATGAACATTTGGGTTGTTTGGATTGTTTACAGTTTTTGTCTCATAAATAAGCGTGCTATGAGCATTCACGTACAAATCTTTGTATAGACATATGCTTTTGTTTCTTTTGGATGAATACCTGGGAGCAGAAAGGCTGAGTCAAATGGAAGGAATACGTTTAACCATTTAAGAAATCGCCAAACAGTTTTCCAGAGTGTTTGCTCCATTTTATATCCCCATCTGCAGTGTATAAGAATTCCAGTTGCTCGACACCTTTGCCGACATACGGTATGGTTAATCGTTTTACTTTTAGCCATTTTTATAGGTGTGAGGTGATATCTCATTATAGCTTAATTTGCATTTCTCTATTGACGAATCATGTTGAGCATATTTTTATGTGCTTATTTGCCATTCATGTATCTCCTCTGGTGAAGTGCCTGTTCAAATTTTTTGCCCATTTTAAATTTAAATTTTTTTCCAGTTTTATTGAAATATAATTGACATGTAACATTGTGTAAGTTTAAGGTGTTCAATGTGATGATTCGCTCCATGCCTATATTGTGAAATGCTTACCATTATAAGGATAGTTAACATATTCCTTACCTCACATAATTACCATCTTGTTGTCACGGTGAGAATATTAAAGCTCTCCTCTCACAGCAACTTTCAAGTATACAATACAGTGCTGTTAGCTATAGCTACCAAGCTGTAACTTAGACACACAGAACTTGCTCGTCTTATAACCAGAAGTATGTGCCGTTTGACTAACATCTCCCCATTTCTCCACCCTTCAGCTCCTGGCAACTACTCTGTGTTTCTATGAGTTTGATGTTTTTGATTTCACAAAGAAGTGAGATCATACAGTATTTGTCTTTTTCTGTCTGACTTATTTCACTTACTATAATGCCCTCAAGGTCCATCTATGTTGTCTCAAATGGCAGGATTTCCTTCTTTATTATGGATGAGTAATATTCTACTGTGTCTATGTACCACATTTCCTTTACCTATTCATTTGTGAATGGACATTTAGGTTGTTTCCATGTCTTGTTTGCCCATTTTAAAAAATTGCTTGGTTTGTTCTCATAATACTGAGTTTTGAGAGTATCTTATATAGAAGTCCTAGATACAAATCCTTTAACAGATATGTGATTTGTAAATATTTTCTTCCAGTCAGTGGCTTGTCTTTTCACTCTCTTGAGATGTCTTTCAATGAGCAGAAGTTTCTTGATTTTTGATAAAGTCCAATTTCTGTTTTTTTAATGGTTTTACATTTAAATCTATGATCCATTTTGAGGTGAATGATGTGAAATATGAATCACAGTTTATTTTTGCATGTGGATATCCAATTTTTCTAGCACCGATTGTTGATGATTATCCTTTTGCCACTGAATTGCTTTTGTTCTTTTGTTGAAAATCAACTGACTATATATGTGTGGGTCTATTTCTGGACCCTGTATTTTGTTTACTCTATTTGTCTATTCTTAAACTGATACTACATTGTCTTGATTACTTGTAGTTTTACAATTTTGAAGTTAAATACTATAAATCCTCCAAACTGGTTCTTATTTTTTAAAGTTGTTTTGGCTGCTCTAGATCCTTTGCATTTCCATGTGAATTGTAAAAGCAGTTTGTGAATTATACAAAAACATCCTGCTTGAATTTTGACTGGGATTGCTCTGAATCTATAAATACATTTGGGGAGAAACATTATAATAATATCAAGTCCTCCAATCCATGAAGACAGTATAACCCTCCATTTATCTAGGTCTTCTTTAATTTCCTTTGGCAATGTTTATAGTTCACAGTGTACAGGGGTTGCACATTTCTTTGGTTAGATTTATCCCTATTTAACATTTTAAATGTTATTGTAAATGGTATTATTTTAAATTTCCAATTATTGGTTGCTAGCATGTAGAAATACAATTGAGTTTTGTATTGATCTTCTATCCTTGCTAAGGATACTTGTACTAAGTACCCTTAGCATCATTGCTAAGCTTACTTGTTAGTTCTTATAGCTTTGTGTAGCTTCCATAGGATTTTCTGTGTATAAAATCATGTTGGTTGCAAATAAAGAAGTTAACTTCTTCCTTTTCAATCTGGGCATCTTTGAATTCTTCTCCTTGCCTTATTGCACTGGCTAGAATCTCTAGTACAACGGTGAACAACAGTGGTGAGAGTGAACATCTTTGACTTACTTCTGATCTTAGGGAGAAAGTTTTCAGTCTTTCATCATCAAGTATGAAATTAGCTGTAGTTTTTTGCAGATGCCCTTTGTCAAATGGAGGAAGTTCCCTTCCATTTCCAGTTTGCTGAGAGTTTTGTTTTTTTAAAATCAGGAATGGATGTTGGTTTTTGTCAAATGACTTTTCTGTATCTATTGAGATGATTATATGAGTTTTTTTCTAATAATATGGTAAGTTACATTGATTTTTGATTGTTAAAAAAACTTGCCTACCTGGGGAAAATAGGGTTTTTATTTTTTTGTTTATTTTTAATTTAATTTTTATTTTCTATTCGAGTATAGTTGATAAATAGGGTTTTTAAAACAGAGAAATCAAGTTGGATTTGAGTTTAATCTACTTGACTGCCTAGTTATCATAGCACGGTTTATTAACTTATGAAAGATTACTTTTCTAACTATGATTGTTTTCAAAAACTCTCAAAAATTGTTAATTTTCAGAGTGAAATGATCTTGAAATAGATAAAATTTGTAATGATCATTGGATTACCAAGGTTAAATGCAATGTGTTCTATTCTTTAGTCTTTTTAGAAATGAGAAAATATTTGAAGTGTCTACTTTTCATGAGCTGTTAGGCATTTCCAAACACATTATTTTTCAATGGAGGGTGAAGTGTTTTCTGTGGTTCCATCCATTTACACAACTC